>NW_004955566.1:709868-763945 GCF_000276665.1 Chinchilla lanigera
TAGTTGTATAATAAACTTTGGGTTTTTTAAATGAACTTTTGTTTCAGATATTATATATTTCAGATTTAGCATTCTTTACTTGGTTCTTTATAATAGCTCCAATGTTAACATTTTGTCTTTTTACTTATTACAGCCATATTTTTAAGTCACTGAGCACAGATAAGAGTCACTTTAAAATCCTTGTTTGCTAATTCCAACATGTGGGCTGTCTTGGGCTTAATCTTCATTGATTTTCTTTTCTATTGAGAAAAGTGTACATTTTCAGGTTATTTATATATTGATGAAATTTAGATTATAACCTGGACATTATGAAATCAGACTCTAAGTTCTGTTATATTCTTCCAAAGAGTGTTTCTCTTTCGTAAATAGACAAGGAAATTGGTTGGTTTCAAATTGAAACTGTATCTCTTAGGCAATAGCTCAAATCTCAGTATAATTTTATCATCCTCACCTGGTATACTTCGAGTCTTCCCTGTGCTTTTGGTTCAAGAGTCAAGTGGGGATTTGGGGGAAGTACACTGAATTTAGAGTTGCTTTCCTCTGACTTGCTCCTTTTTAGGATTTTTGCCTCGCTTTTTAGTGGCTTGGTTTCTGGCTGCCTCACCCTTCAGGTTGAGACTGGATTCTCTATAGGAGTTCCAACCCTTTGCAGTATCATCTACAATACAGGCTAACTTCACACTAAAAGTGGTATAAATAGGAAGTTCAACCCATTCCCCTCCTGTTTCCCACGGTTAACTACACTTTCAGATCTGCTTATTTCTGCTTGCTCTCTGGAGCCTTTAGTTCGTCAGTTTTTCAAATTTTTTTCCAGAGTGTATAGCTGCTATCTGTGGCAGAGTTAGTCTACTATGAGCTTACTCAGCCACACTGGGAAAAGGACTACCTTTTTCGATTTTTGAAATGATATGAGTTCAGTCTTTCCTATGGTTTTCTCTAAAAGAATGCACATTTGCATTGCAGGTCAGAGCCTTTTGATTGATTTTTCTGTGTGGGACAATGACCTTCAATAGAGAGACAGTTCTGTAGACCAGTCATAGGGAAGGATGTCACATAAAGCTTCCTTTCCATTTATTCAACAAAATTTACTATCCTCCTGTCATGAGAAAAACCCCGAGTTGCCTGTCCTGGTTGTCTAGGGGGCATCCTTGAGTTTGTGGGAAGAGGGCAAAATTGACTGTCACAAAGATCATATGCCTAAGAGGAAAAGGAAGATTTTTACCTTTAACAAACATTGATTCTGCATCAGGTACTTCTTTCATAAACGCTCTCTTTAACCCTCACCAGTCTGCCAGGTGGAGATTATTGTCTACCTTTTATAAATGAAAGAAGTGAAGCTCAAAGGCTGTACAGCTGGCAATTTTTATAGGTTTTACATTTCAAAAGGAATTATTGCTTAAAAAATTAGGTTGGCATCTTCCCATGTTCTTAAAAATATTATTATTATTAATAAATATAACAATATTCAAGTACCACTTACTCCCCTTAGAGAAAAAGGATTGTGACTCAGTATAGTCTCTGACTTTTGACTGACAAGGTTTTATAAATGCTAAGTATAGTTTTCTATTAAGATTGAAACCTATGAGAAAAAAGCCGTGGGCTGACCCATCTTCAAAGTGTCCATTTAAGATTATTTTCTGTCAGCCAGGTGGCTAATGGGCTGTGTTAGACAATGGATAGATATTGTATTCTGTCTGAAACCATAGAATTGGAGAAAAAAGAGCAATTCCACATTTATTTGGCTTGTCTACTGCCTGGGAGCCCAAGCTACAGAGAACATTTATTTCATTTGAACAAATGGATGACACCTCCCTGTTTTAGGTTGGAAGAAAACCTCTGCTCTGGCCTCAGTGTGAACAGGGGCATTGGTGATAGAATATCCAGAGTGAGTCATTGTCCCCACACCGGGCAAAAATGGTGAAAGCATTCCAGGGCGATTCTAAGGGAAAGTGTTCAGTTAATGGTAGATTTCTCTAATGCTGGATTTTGAAAATATATTGACTCCTTCATGTTTTACAGAGAACTTGCAGACAACAGAAAAGAAACCTCCTATTGAATTGAATAATGACTCTGTAAAAAGATGAGAACACAAGAAGAGATGTTCAAAGCACAGTGGGAAGGAGAAAGTAGCAAGGCTGAGTTAGACAACAGACAGCAGCCTTAGCCTGGGCTGAGAGTGGGGGCTCCTGGGGCAGCACCAGTTCTCAATCCCGAACATGCTTGGTCATGGAAGTGCTGTGGCAAGGAGGGTTGCTTTTCTCCTCCATGTTCTGCAGGTCACTCTGCTTAGGCATTTGACCTTGGGGAAGTTATTTCACCTCCTCTGTGCCTCAGCTTTCCTGAAAAGCAAAGAGGTTGGGTTTGCTTAGGTTATTTTCTAGATCCCTTCCAGCTTTAACCTCTCTAAGACATTCTCTGGACTTCTCAACACATCTTTTCCTTGACTCTGAGAGTCACAAATTCTATATATGAAAAATCAAAATGGCCTCAAGAGTAGAGGAGGCATGTGAAACTTTTGAATGGAAAGAAATCGAAATGACAGCAGGACAAATACATCTTTCTCACCTGAACTAGAAAATAGGCAGCAGGTGACAAATGAGTAGATTTTGGACTACTCTCTGACTGTAAACTTTCCTGCACTTTTATGTGAAGCTAACAGTTCACTTTAAATATCTACAATGAGTTCTGACAGAGAAGAGCAGGCGGTTCAAATAATGAAGGTCAGCCACTAATGCCCAAATCCCACTGCTTCAGAATGTGCTCAAAGACAAACTCAGATGCATAAAGAGGAACAAACACATTTGTCCCAACCATGACCCCGCCAGTAGCAGGCTGGACCAGTGGTGGACATGACTGGAATCCAAAGGTCAAATAGAGCCAGAGAAAAGGACACATGGTTTGGGGAGATCTCAGCATGACCTTGATGGAACAAACAGTTCAAGCTTCAAAGCTTAAATGTCGAGATCATGGATTCCTTTTAAACCATTACAGCTTTGAGATGCTTTGGGGGTAAAGGATCTATAAGTACCATAGAAAGTATGTAAGGTTGTTTGTTTCATTGTTTTTGGAAGAATGGCATTTTTTCCAGAACATTTCTAGAAGCTAAACCTTCCCTGTCTCAAAGTTTTGTTTTTCTAAATCATAGATGAATCCTTTCTTCAGTCACATAGTGCAAGTTAAAAAAAAAAAAAAAAAACCAACACTGTCTGGAAGAAACCAGGTATAAAAGAAGAAGTAAAGAAGAAAAGGAAGAGGAGAAACAGAAGGACAAAGTAAGCTGCCCAGTACTAGTGTCTGTGAATTTTCAGAGATGACAGCAAATTCTATTAGTAATATTAATGGTCAGGTCTTGAGTTAGTATGGCAGCAATCCTTACCATGTGCATGTCTTCTGTTTGGCTCTCTCAAAAGCAAGATTAGGATGCCGGTCTCACATAGCTCAAGTGAAGAAGTAGGAACAGCAAGACAGGGCAAAAGGCCCATAAAGGTATGTTAATAAGTGTGCTATCCTTCTGCGCACCTAGAGCTCAAAACCCTAAAAGCCCTCTGAGGAACTGTAGAAAATGTACACGAGTTTCCTGGGACTGCTATAAAAAACGACCACAACCTTGATCAATCACAGCACAGATATACTCCTCCCTAGTTCTTGAAGCCAAAAGCCTGAAATCAAGGTGTTGTCAGGGTATACCTTCTGGAGGTTCTGAGAAGAATCCCTTGCAAGACTCCCTCCTGCTTTTGATGGTTGCCAGTAACCTTTGGTGCCTCTTGGCTCACAGATGTCTCACTTTCCTCTCCATTTGTGTCTTTGCATTGCCTTTTCTGTGTCTTTTCCCCTTATCTTCTTTTGTAAGGACATTTGCCATAGGATTGAAAGCACACCCTAATCCCAGACGATCTCCTCTGAAAATCTATAACTTACATGTAACTTGGGAGATCCTTTTAAAAAATAAGGTCATATTTAGCTTCCAAGTGTACTCATCGTTCAGGGGGCCATTGGTAAGTCTACTGTAATATCCTGTTAAGGTTGTCCACTGAGGAAACTGAAGGATGAGATCCACAGACTTAGACCTTCCCCTGGGCAAAGGCTGTCCCATGGAGATATCAAATTCCCAGGCCTTGGGCTGTTCTTACTTGGGGCTTAGCAAGCTCCTTTGCTTCTGGTAAAATCTCTGAGGCAGAGAAGCAGAGAGATTCAGGTGATCAAGGAGAGAAACACTCAGTCATAGTACATGCACACGGGAACTGAAAACCAAGGCCACAAGGGACCTGGTCAGGAGCAGGTAGGTGAGTAAGGACATGGTAGTGAGTGCTACAAGACATAACAAAGCACCTGTATGAAGAATGGAAGAGAGCAATGTGAGGACCCCGGGCACGGCTAGAGAGAACACAGTGGCGTGACTTTTACACACTCAAGCAGGGAGCCATGAACAACACCAGAGCCATGGGAAATGGTGAACTGTCAACTGAAAGAAAAGACTAGTTACCCTGAAAAAGCCATCCAAAAGCATCCACTAGGCATTGTCACCTTGCTCTACTTCAGAACTTTTCAGGCGGGTCTCATCAGTGACTTCAGAACTTAACTAAATCCTTAGGAGCTATGAAGATGTTTTTTGAACATCTATAATCAGCAAAGACACAAAATACTGAGCTGGAGGCATGAAGACATGTATAGGGAAGGACAAGTAATAGTAAAAGACAGAAATTAGAGTCCCCTCCAGATAAAATTGGGGTTAATATAAAGCTGCAATCTGGGTTGGGGGGAAGGAAATAAGAACACAGCTAACCAAAAATAATGGGTGGGACCTGGGTAGGATTCAAATCCTGTTGGCAGGTTCAAGGGCCTAGAAGAGGGAGGAAGAATCAGCACAATGACCCAGAGGCTTCAGGAGCTAATCTGGGTAGCAGGCCTGGTCAGTATCAAAGGCATGTTGGGGAGGAGGTAGCTGGGCCCCTAGGATGACAGAAGGCCAAGACCTGCTGGGTTGAAGGACACATTTTCTGCCTGTTTCAGTGCCTATGTAGACCCAACTGGCCTTTCTCTGCTGATGGATCTGACAGTCAGGGCAAGCTCAGGAAGGAAGAAGAGGGTTGTATTTGAGACATCCCTGGGCCAGTACTCCGTGTAGACTAAATGGCTTTATTTAACTTCACTGTTGAGTTATTTTGGCTTGAATTTTCTTCGGCTTTGGGTATAGAGAGTCACTATCCAATAATTCCTTTTGCTTTCAGTTCCAATATAAGCATCCTAAAACTGCATTTTTTGGGTATGAGAACTAACTGGTTTGTTAATGGAGATAATGCTAACACTGTAAGAAACAAATCACAACATGTTTGATATTCAAACATGGTAGAAGACTATCTCTAGCTCACTTAATGTCTGAAACATGTGTCCTTGAAGAATGGGAGAATCCCTCAAGGTAGATTCAGATACCCTGGCTCCACCTAACTTGTGGCTCTACTATTTTCAACAGATGGCTTTCAAAGTCACTGGTCTATCTCAAGCTAGGATTTCGGAAAACAGCTTAGAGAGTCCCTATATGAAGTCTTTAGGGACCAGCCTGGAAGTGGGAAGCATTGCTTTTCTCCTACTCCCCTGACTAGAATTTAGTCATGTGGCTTTGCTTAACTGTAAGAGAGCTTGGTAAATACAGTTGAGTGAAGAGGAAGTGAGCTAGCCAGTTCCTATTACTCCTGAATAAGAAATATTGGGCTGCTTTGCTAGTGCCTGGCAGGAGGGAGGAAGGAAACCTGATTGGGTTTACCAGTGGGTAAGACTTGAAAGGGAAGCTCATCTCTGCTGCACGTGGAGTTGGTGGGGTTCACTTGCATAGCTGCATCATCTGGAAAGCTCAAGCCAGCTTTGCTCATGTGTCACGAGCCTGGGTGCTGGCTATGGGTGCAAGCATCTTTGACTTCCTTCACCTGGCCTCTTTTTTCTTGTATCTTTTCTTTCTGATTGGGTGACTGTTATGGTTTGTGTCTGGGTGTCCCCCCAAAGCCTCATGCAGTCATGGGGCAGGCTTTTAGAGTTTGACTGATTATGGGTGTGAGAGCTACACCTGCCCTGGGGTGGATAGTTTGCATATGTAAGGGAGGGGAAGAGGCTGCTTGGGGCCATTCCTCCCCTTTTGTGTTTGTTGATTCTGCTGTGTTCTGCCGCCATGAGCTGTAGCCCTCTGCCATGTGACACTCTGCCTTGTAACCTGCCAAGTATGGACTGAAACCTCCACAAACTGTAAGCAAAATAAACCTTTCCTTCCTTAATTTTGGGTGTCAGGTATTTTGTCCCAGCGAGAGAAAAGTAACCAAGACAGTGACTTAGACTTCTTTACATGGCAAGTCAAGATAGCAAGAGAGTAAAAGCAAAGGCAGCCAAACTTCTTAAGGCCTTGGCATGGAGCTGGCACACTGTCACTCTCACTGCACTCTGGGGGACCATGCAAGTCACAGGCCAGTCCATATTCAAGGAGAGAGTCAATGGGTTCTCTTGTTGAGAAGAATGCCATTATCTTGGTCCATTCGGGCTGATTTAAGAAAATATTACAAGCAGAAACTTATCAGCAGCAGACATTTGTTTTTCACAGTTCTGGAGGCTATGAAGTCCAGGATCAAGGCATAGGAAGACTTAGTATTTGGTAAGGGACCATTCCTTTTAGATGGTGCTCTCTTGTTGTGGCTTTACTTGGTGGAAAGGGAGAAGGAGCTTAAATTAGTTTGTTTTCCATTGCTATAAAAAGACTTCAAGCCAGGTGTGGTGGTGCATGCCTATAACTCCAACATTCTGGAAGGCTAAAGCAGGAGGATTGCAAGTTCACACCCAGACTGGACAACTTGGTGACTTAGTGAGACTTCGTCTCAAAAATTTAAAAAAAAATTATTAAAGGACTGGCAAAGTAGCTCAGTGTGAAGGCCCTGAGTTCAATCCCTAGTATAAAAACAAGCAAACCTGGGGCTGGATACTTTATAAAGAAAAGAGGTTTATTTATAGCCCAGACTTAGAGGCTAGAAGTTCAACACTGGGAAGGCCCCTTGGTTTGGCACCTGCTGAGAGCCTCGTGGTGGATGGCCTTGTGGTAGGAGCACACGTAAGAGGGAGAATAGATAGTGAGAAAGGAAGCCAGAGAGTGAGGAGGGGTCAGTCTTACTCTTTTGTAAGGCCTTTCAGGTAAACTAACTGAAATCCCACCAGAACTACATTAATCCTTCCCAAGGGCAGGCCCCACAATGACCCGGTCACCTCCCCCTAGGTTCTGCCACCTCACATTGCCACACTGAAGACCAAGATTCTAGCACATAAGTCCATGGTAGACAAAGCGTGCACAAACCATGTACAAACCATAGGAGAGCTCCCTTGGACACTTTATGAGGCATTAATCCCATTCAATCTAATCATCTCCCAAAGGCCCCATCTCTTAATATTGTAACATTGAGGACTAGATTTCAGCATACAATGGCAGTCATTCATGAACAGAATGGGAGGAATTATTGCCAGCTATATTTGCAAGCACAAATAGCTGGTAACAGAAGAAGAACCAGGCCCCTAGGCAGTGAGCCTCAGAAAATGTAGCAGTGGACAGTAAGCAGATGTCTTCACTTTGGGAGAAATGGTGAGAGGAAGGGCTTGTAGCAGGTGGCACAGCTACAAGGACTACCATTACTGATATTACTTCAATTCCTAGAATGCCTAGTTGGGGAGGAGTTATATCAGAGGCCCAAGGTTGGGTTAAGAGCTCTTATGCATATGTCTATATATGCCTCCCAAGAAGACTGTTATTAAAAGTTTTGTGCTAGTCAGCTTCCTGTTACTGTGACAAAACACCTGTGATAACTTATAAGGAGGTAATATTTACTTTGGTTCATGGTTTCAGAGATTTCAGTCCATGGTTGGTTGTTTCCATTGTTTTGAAGTCTATGACAAGAAGAACACTGCTGTTCATCCCACAGTAGTCAAGAACTTAAAGAGAAAGAGAACAAGAAAAAAAGGACCAAGAGGGGCCAGGGTTGCAATATCCAATTCAAGGGCACTCACCCCCACCCCCAGTGACCTAACTTTCTACCAAGGCTCCATTTTTGGAAGGTTCCACCACCTCCCAGTAGCACCACAGGCTGGAAACCATGTGCCTTTGGGGGACACTTATGACCTAAACCATAGCAAGCTTACTTTATTGTTATACCTTAGGTATTTCCCAATGTTGCTGTCTCTGCATTTTAAGACCATTAAAGTTTGGGATGATGTCTTGCTCCCTGATGTCTCCCATGCACTTACCATAGTGTCTGTCATATAGTAGATAGGTAACAAATGCTTGTTGAACCCACCATACAGGCAAGGCATTCCTAGCCCAGCATGTTCTTGGCCAGGCTGCCTTCTATTGGCCTTGACAAGGCCCAGAATAGGCCTGAAGAGGAGTTCACAGAGCCCTGCAGGCTCCTGGCATTCTTACCACTTAGTCTTCTATGACACACTGATACAGCCTCCAAAAGGGTATCACAGTGGCAACTGACCAAGAGACCATGTGGGCTTCTATTGTGTCTCACATCCCCATTTATCTTGACCGTCACAGTTGTCCTGTCCCTCCAGTTTTTGTATCTTAAAACCCCTCCCTCCACGCGCATCTCTGAATGTTCCCTAAATTGACTCTAGCTCCCAATTCTGCCCTCCAACCATCTGGAGGCTTTAGCTCTGCCCCTCAGAGCATGGGATCTTCACAATTCCTTATGTTCTCAAGCTGTTCTCTAAACTTAAAGGAAAGAAATAAAATAAAGATCAAAGACAGAGCTCTTCACAGAAAAGGTCCATCATTAATAGATAACTGAATCCTGCACAGAATCTAGGCTCTAGGGGGTGAGGTACCGGGAAAGAGAAATAGTGTAGGCCTTTTAAGGCCAAAGAACTAAGAATATTTCTGTTGCACTAGAAGAGCGAAGTATCATAGTGTGGCTGACTGGCTGGGGATAGCTGGCCAAGCTCCAGGGAAGATGAAGGTGGGGTGACCTCCTGCAAACTATGCTATCCAACTGCTTCTGCTGGATGCACCACATGCCTGAGCTAGGGTTACAGCATGCTGTCAAGAAAATATTTGTGTCATAAGTCTAGCTAGCCAGGCTAGGGGCTGCCAGAACATTCCCTTCACTTCTTGCCTACATGAATTCTGTTTGAAACCTGAGGACACTACCACCTCTGTAGCTCTCATAAGGAGTGGTATTTTCCTACCACCCTCATCCTTCCACACCCAAACCCCATGAGTCCCTGTGTCACAAGGGGATAAAAATTCTCTGTACTGTACATTGTTACTTGCATCATCAGTGCACAGTGCACATCTAACTTTGTAGAAGGATAATGGAATAGAAAAAGTCTTAACTTCAGTGCACCTCTAAGTGGGTTTTGGCAAAGCTGACGGGGAGTCCTCAAGGCAAAGCTGTAAGTCAGGGGAGCCCAGCAGCTCCCATAAAGGCACATGGCTTTATTGCCCCTGCTGTATTCACTCCCTGGCTGGTGTAGCAGGTGGTGGGCATGGATTAAACTGGGTGATGGATTTCGGGGTACAGCTCCTGGGCCTGTCAGAGGATTACATTCCCAACAGATGTGTGAGAGGGACGTTCTGACGGCTGCCACAGTCGCCTAGTTTCCACCATCTTTCACCTTCCAATCAGACACAAGCCACCATCACTTTTCACTCAAGATTTGATCACCAAGACCACTGTCTTTTTCTCCACAGTTCCAACTTCTTTAACTCTGGGCCATTTCAACACCCACATAGAGAAGCCCTTCCAACATTCTAGCTTCTTCATCTCCTTGACAAAGTGGTCTTTGCCACTCCAGCTCAGCTACCCACTGCTAAGGTCACATTATCAAGAACTCCATTCTCAAACCTCCATTTCCAGCTTTCCTCGCTCCCACTTCCTGTCCCAGCTCCCTGTCCCCCATGCTCTGATTCTACTCTTGAGCCAAATTACATGCCCTAGTCCTGTCTCTGTACCAACTCTTCACTGAAATTTACCCCTTCACTTCTTCCCTCTCCCCCTTTCCACCTTAGAATCCACAATGCCTTCCCATAACCGCTCCTTGGACATAGTCAACTCCTTGTACGTTCGCTTAGTTCCATTATCTTGCTTGCTGGTGATAGGTGAACTCAGCCTTGTTTGACTCCAGTCTGCCACCTCTTTCATCCCATCTCCTAGGCTAAAGGTGGCTGGTGGAAAACATTCAACCATTGCTGACGGGTCTCACTTGAAATTTATGACAGCCTACCTCAGGTGGGGCCTCAGTGCAGCCAGGCAATCCTATCCCATTTGCCAACTCAATTTGCTCTCCTTTCTCCCTGGGATGACTATTTCACAGTTTTTTCACCTTTTCTCAAACCTCCAGCAATTCCTCTCAGCTGATAAACTTCTTTCTTATTTCCCTGAGAAAGAAGCATTCAGAAGTGACCTTTCCTCCTTTTTACCACCTCATTTCCCTACCTGCCAACATCACTACCTTCCACCTGTACCTCTCCTACTAATGAAATGAATAAACTTCAGGTCCCTTTACCCAAGACCAACCCCTCCCAGTGTACACTGGATTCCCCCTCCTGCTGATCATCCAAGACTTTGCTCCTGCAGTGATCTTCCCTCCCTCCTGCTTCTTCCATTTTCCTCTCTCCACTGGATCATTTCCATCCACATCACAATATGCTGTAATACCTGCCATTAAAAAAATACACAAAATCTTCACTGGTGCATATACTTCTCCAAATGCCACCTACTGCTCTGCTCCCTTCGTGGTAAAATTCCTTTTGTCTACCCCTGCCATCTCCATTCTTCTCTTTCCCTGACCCTCAAGCCCCTCCTGGTCTTTTGTTGCAAAAGGACAATCATTTCTCTAGCCTTGTTGCTAATCTTCAGAAAACATTTCCCACCATCAGGAAACTTTGTGCCACCAGTATTTTCTGGCGTATATCACCCAGGAGGCATTGGCTGTACTGCCTGTCTGATTTGGGGCTAGGCTGATCCAGGCTCTGTGCATACTGACTGACATAGGCACTTAATGGAGCCTCACCTAGGCCCACGTGGAGAATCTATTCCAAGTCTCCATCTCACCCACGGCCTTTTGGTGATCCAGTATCTGAAGCTTTGCCTTCCACTCCAGCCACGCAAAGAAATGTATCATGCTAGAGTTTTTCTCCCCTGGGGTGCACTCTTTGTTCTCAGTTCCAGGACCTGCGCATTACTCCCCATGCCCAAAGGTTTTACATGAGCTGCCTGTACTGCTCTTTTAAAAAGCATGAGTCTCTCTTTTGTGAGTTATCTTCCACCTGTGGAAACTAGAAAGATAAGTGCATAAGAAATAACAAATCAATTAGTTTAATAGATATTTGTTAATCAATGGCTCCATGTTGGTGTAATGAGCAAAGGAAGCAAATTTGTGTCCACATAGATCTTAGAGTCTAGTGTTTATCTTTCATCTTTCATCTATTTCTATGTATCTGCCATGTTCTCATTTACTACCATCAAAGCCGATATTATAATGTTTTTTTAAAAAACAGTGGTGCGGCAGACCTGTAATCTCGGCTACTTAGGAGTCTGAGTCAAGAGAATCGTTAAGTTCAGGGTCAGTCCATGAAACTTAACAAGACCCTGTCTGAAATAAAAATAAAAATAAAGAGTGGGGATGTCTCTCAGGAGTAAAGAGCCCTGGGTTGGATTCTCTAGGACCACAGACAAACAAAAGAAAGCAGCTCAAACGAGATGGAGGAAAACATGTGCTGTGGTCAGACGCCTCCCCTCACACCTCAAACCATCACGTTTGTATATCTATTCTTGCTAGACAAGGCCCATTCGTTGATGGGCACAAATGGGTCGTGATTTTCAGTTTTGTACATTTTTGCACATGCTACCCAACAGCCGTCTTGTCAGAGATAAAGCCATTGCTATTAGCTCCATATCACCATTAAAGAATCTCTGGTTCAGAGAAGCAGTTTTCCTAAGGTCAATCAGCCATTTAGTGGATGAGTTAGAACCTAAAGTTAATACATATTTCTACCCTTAGATCGGATGGTGCTATAAGCCATATAGTTATAAAGACCATGGCTTGCTAGGTGCCCATAAAAATAATATGAGCTTCCAAGTTCTTTCTTTAGCTTATGTAGCTTACATAGACGCAATTTTTGCTGTGGTGATGACCACAGGGAGTAACACAGTCCACATCTTCCTGTTTTTCTTTATCTGAAATTCAAAGCGGTCACTGAGTAAAGATGGCCACTACCCATTTATATCCCAAGCAGTAGTATATATGTGGTATTGTTCTTCAGTTCTTTATTAAGTAGTCATCTGTATTGCTTTATTTCCAGTTTCTAGTCATACATAGTTTCATTATTCAAGAAGCTATGGTAGTATTTATCGAGAGACTCTTGGCAATTGTTATTCTAAGCATCTGTGATCACGCTGAGTTCAGATACGCCATTACTAACATGTAGCGCGAACATAACTGTTTTCTGCAAGACTTACATTGCATTCCTCAGGACTTAAAATACATAATGCAAAAATAGCAACCTGTAGGGGGAGCCCAAGGTTTCTCTCTAATCCCTCTGGGGTAGACAAGAGCTAGGGATGAGTCAAGGGCAAAGACATTACTGGGCTTGGGTGTGGGCAGGTGGTCTTTGATGGTGCATAGCCTGGAGTTAAAGGCCTCTGTGTGTACATAACAGGGTTCTTTTTGTATTTATACCTTCCCTTGGAGTGCAGTCCTTTGAGAATTCCCCCATGCAGCTGATATCATAGCAGGGGCCCTTCCCACACCTCAGGAACCCTGACAGGAGCTGGGTAAGGCAGCAGAAAGGATGACTCATAGACTTCCATTACTCTGGACTTTCAACCAGGGGAGCAGTGGCATCCAGAGCCTTGCCGTCTTCCCAGCTCTGCTCCCCAGTTCCAGGAACTCCACACAGGAGTGAAGAAGGGTTGATGTCAAGTCCCTATGGCATTAAGCAGAAGGACTCTGCCTGGAGGTCTTTCCGTAGGACCCTCAGAAGAGCCTATTAGGGCTATCTGTGGCTACAGTGGGCTAATTTTGTGAATTTGGGAATCAGGAGGTCTGATCCCCCTCTTCATTAGTAATGCAGCACAAGCCAATACAGTAATCCAATTTATGGCATAGAAAATGTGTCCTGAGAAATGATATAAACATAAGGACCATACTATGTTTCTGCAAATGAGTTATAAAATTATATATAGAAAAACATTTCAAGTAAAGCATTAGGGAACAAGACAGAAATATAGGTTATCCAACACAATGAATGCATAGGGCTTGGAATTGGGATGTAGCCCCTGTCCTGGGGCTCAGGCAGCTGAAGTTCTTGAGCTCTCTCCTAAGGGGCTCTGCCAGTGCTGCAGGATTCAGGGAAGAGGTTTGGGGAGGGAGAGGAAGAGCCTGCAGGGGAGAGGAGGAGAAATTATTATCTTCTCTTAGTTTAAATTCCCGGGAGACAGACACTGAGAAGAGGACAGAAGAGGACGTGGGTGTAGGTGATTAGCTCACAAGGTAGTCTCAAGAAGCACAGAGAGAGCTGCAGGAATGCGATGTAAGGAAGGTAGGAAGATGACAAATATGTTGATAAGAAAGTTACCACTAAGGGCAACTGGGACTCAGTCCTCGAGAGGCCTCAGGAGATATGTGGACCACATGGCAGAATCAGCGCTCTGGAGGATGGGGTGGGGTAGAGGGCATTTGTGTAGCAATTCCATTCCCACTCATTCAGGTATCCCCTGGGCATCAGCTTACTTGGACATCTGAGTTGTACCCATGGTTCTGGAGAGTGCTGGCAGGAGAGAAGAGCAAACTTGCTGTGGGACGCTGTCAGCATGCCAAAAGTTGTCCAAGATTTCAGGTGACTCAGGAGTACGGAAGGACCATGGGATGAGGCATCAACAACATCCTCCTATCAAAATTGAGACTGGTCTAGATAGCTTCCAAGGCTGCTCTCAGATTATGCTCAGTGCTTCTCTGGTGTGTGGTGTTGCCTGTACCATGCATTTTCTATTCGTGATGGTACTGAGTTGGCCATGTGTGGAAATAACTCTGAAGACACTTGATAACCTCTTGGAAGGAATGTTGTAACATCACGTACATGACTGGAATAAGAGACTTGCAACATTTTGTCTTATGTTCCTTGGAAACAGACCCTGCAAAAAGGATTCTGGTGCAAGTGATTTACTGAGGAAATGTTTCATGGGGAGAGCAGTAGGGGAGTGCGAGAAGCAGGACAGGAAAGGCAAGGAAGCCGAGGAAAGGTTCTATTTCAAGGAAAGTCCCGGCCTCAGCCTGCTCCCATAATGGAGCTCTGGAGTGTAAATTACAGATTCTGTCATGGCTCCGGACAAAAGGGTGGGGTTTCCATTCTCCTTCAGCCACTAGTCATTGACTGAGGGCCACCTCAAGGGAAACCTAACCTTCTAGACATTTTCCAACACATCTTCCACAACTATGGGCCGAGTGGATCCAGTTGCCCGAGCACGGTCTTTGGAAGTGAGCAGGTGTAACCAGTTAGAAGGAAAGTACAGTGAAGCAGGAGAAAGGCACAGAAACAGTGAAAGGGACTCGAGGAGACACGGTCAGCAAGTGCTACAGTTATAGGAGGGTGGCAGTCACATATCCACACTCCATTCAGGTACAGATTTATGAGGATGAGGCGCCAAACGTCCTGCCCTTGGCTCCTACAGTGCTGCAGACAGTTGACATGCAGGAGTCTTAGTACAATAGAGCTCGAGCTCCCACTATCCCATGGTGCTGAAGAGGGTGACCCCAGGACTGTTTTGTGAGATGAAAATTCTACTTTCAAAGGTCTAGAAAGAATGACCCCAAAGCTTCATGCGAACTGTGTGGAATCTTTTCAAACGGAAGTAGGTTTGGGACTAAAGACAGTAAAAATATTTCTGAAATGAAAGGATAAATCTAGCTATGCAGAGACACAGCACAATGCCATCATAAAAAATCCACTTTTGTCCCTGCCACAGCCCTGAACCTCCTGTGCACTAGATCAGAGACCCTGATAAATCTGGGCTGCTAGAAATGCCAACCAGCTCATATGTTTTCAGTGAGCAATGACAGGGAGCCAAATTGCTTTATTCCGATTAGGGAAGGGCCTCTGACTGTAAAATATACTGTGTGAAAAAAATATTGAGTTTTAGTTCGCTGACACATCAATTTAAAAGAGTTATGGCTCTCACATGGAGGCCAAGCAGGTATCTCCCCACATGTATGTGCAATAAAAATTAATTGTGGCCTTTTATACAGGCCACTGTTCTCACTTGTGGGATCAGAGAGTGACTCAAGTGTCACCTCCAGTGGCAAGTCACATCACTGTAAGGATTGGTTCTTTTTTGGGAAACCACAGAGGGACACATCCAAAATCTGTGAATGAACTTCATGTAGAACTTTTTAAATTTAAAAAAAATGCACCCATGTTATATTCATATTTTTCTTAAAGAAATATGCACCCATGTTTTATGGGAATACTGTATGTGTATCTTTAGGTTCCATTCAGGAAAATAGAAACTTTCCAAGTCCTTCAAATTGATTCAGGAAATTGGTTACACAAGAAATGGAAGAGTGAAAATGGCAAACAGAGAAAGATGAAGCAGTCTGGAGATTGGTGACAGCCAGAAGCTCAAGGGACATAAAGAAGAAGTGGATCTATGGAACTCAGGAGCTAGGGCCATCCCCAGGGAGTTTCAGCAATGGTAGAAACTCCCAGAGGGAGCTGCGGCCACAGAAGGAGAGCCTCTCTGGGGAGCTGCAGTGTCTCTGCTACCAGATGTGCCACAAGAAGCAGAGGGTGAGTGGGCAGAAATACCCTGGGTTCTCCCTTTCTCCTGCCTTCCAGTCTTCCACCACTGCTTCTCATTGGCCAAACTGAGCTGGAAGACAAAGGGCAAGGTAGTCTGGGAAATGTAGTTTCTTGTGATACAAGGCATTCCTGGGGAAGGCTAAAGGTTGGATCTGACAGCAGAGAAACAGTTGACAGCCATAGTACATATGTAAATTCCCCTATGTTTGTTTGCATGGCAGCATGACCAGTCTGCAACAGTGCTGACTGGGATTTAGAGAAAAAGGTGCTAGCCTGGTGCTCAATCTCGAATTGATTGTGGAACCTTCAGACTGAGTCTGTTACGTCAGATTGAGATTGCACGGTGGCAAGCTGCTTTAGAAAGGCCTCCAGATGGGGGACAGACACATCACACATTACAAGGATAGTATTTTGTTATAACTATGAGCAGCAGACCTCCCTTCCTGGTGAGTCCACTTCTTTATCTGTACTCTCTTCATTGCTGACGCTAAGATAGTAGGCTTATGGCTTTAGGGAAGAAGGTGCTCCACCAAGTATAAAGAATTCCATTTCTTCTTGCAAGAGTAGATGGCAAGGCAGAAAGAAGAGAGTCAGGCGAAAACAGACAAAGCAGTAAAGTGTCAAGGCCTGATTTCCCAGGGGGCAGGGAAAAAGTGAAGACCCTAATAATACCTGTGTAAGAAATCCCAAAACAGATGGCTTTTGCGCCACTTCCTATTGGGTTTCCTAGAGGAGCTCACTTTGCTGGGGGCCTTGCGTCATCATGGACATGTCAAAGCAGAAATAAGATAGATATCTCATAGGTAGTCAGAGAGATAGCATTGAACTCATCCCAGCTCTTATGTGACATGGGAATGAGTCAGATGTCCCTAACTTTTCCGATGTGGCTGCCATGGTGGTTGGACTGATGACAATAGCCAGGTGTTGGACCTCCATAGAGGGCAGGATGACCCTATAGCAATCCCCAAGAAAGAAGAAAGAAAGTGGGTCAACACAAACCAGAGGCAGGTGAAGCGTGTACCTGGAGACTAAAACAGTTTACAGCACCAGCAAGAAGGGAGCTGCTATGGTCTGAATGTTTGTGTCCCAAAAGAATTCAAAGCCCTCATGGGTGAGATTAGGGGCCTGAGGTGGATTGACAACCGGCAGTCAACTTATAACTCCAAGCTGAACTGTGCAAGCATGGTGCTGGGTGTGGGAAGCCCACCTGAGGATTGTTGCCAGCAGCATAAGAGGCAGACCTGGAGAAGAAAAAGAAGAAGGGCTGTTGGGAGCTGAGAAAGGCTGTTGGGAACTGGTAGAAGATTTAAGGAGCTGTTGGTTCTTTTGGAGGAGCTTGTTGTGCTGGCTTTCCTGATGAACTTGGCTGTTCCCGTTGTCCAAGGAGCTTGGGACCTTGTTGCCCCTGGAGCTTGGGACATTTTGCCCCTGAAAATGGCTTTGGTTCACTTTGGGGGACTCCTGGTCCTCACTTTGAGCATCGCTTCCTGGCTCCAGAGGGGAAGGTGGTGCACTGCCAGTCTCCTGGAGAATCTTGTCACATTGGCTTTCATGATGGGAACTTGGCTGTCCTGATCACCAGAAGAGCTCAGGACCTCTCTGTTGCTGAGGATGGCGGTGGTTCTTTTTGGGGGGAGCTCTGGTTCTTACTTTGAGCTTTACTTCCTGGCTCCAGTGTAGATCCCTCAGCCTGCTAGCACAGATCCTTCATCCCACTGGCACAGACTTTCTAGATTCCACCACTGGCCTTTGGGCCTTCACGGTGCAGATCTGTGAAACAGGCCTGCATGAGATTGTTGTGGGCTCTAGGCCTCCAATTGGATTCATGGGGGTATTGTTATGGGCTCTACGTCTTCTGCTGGACTCATGCAGGACATTATCGTGGGATCCAGGCCCTCAGCTGGATTCTTGGTCTTTAGTGTGTAGACAGGTTTCCTGCACTCTGCTGTATATGATTCCTTAGGTGACTATTATAAATAATCTTATAAAGTATGTGTCCTGTTTTATATTATTTCCCCTTGCAAAATATCCCCCAAACCATAATAAGGGCCCTATAAAAGAAACCCCAGAGAGATCTTCTGACTTCTCTTTTGCATGAGGACACGGCCAAAAGACAGTCAGTCATCTAGAAACCTGACTCTCAACAGACTAAATTTAATAGCACTTTGATCTTGAACTTCCCAGCCTCCAGAACTGTGAGAAATAAATTTCAGCTGTTTCTAAGCCATCCAGCCTATTGCATTTTGTTACAGCAGCTCAAACGACCAAACATGAGTGTCTCGGTTACTTTTCTTATTGCTGATATGAAATACCCAATACCTGAAGTTAAAGGAGCAAAGGTTTATTTAGCCCACAGTTTGTAGATGGTTTGGTCCATAATCTGCTGGCTCCAAGGCAGAGTGGCACGGCAGAGGGACAACTGTTCATGTCAGCAGAGTACACCAAAAGCATCAAGTGAGAGACAAGCCTCTTTTTGCCCCTTACATTACATTCAGGCTACCCACCCTAGGGCTGGTGTAGCACTCACACCCTTAGTCATAGCATTGCACCATGAATTAGTCACAAACTCTACATTCAGCCATGTCTCAACCCCCCTAATGTCTACATAAGGCTTTGGGGGACATCTAGATACAAAGCATAGCACACGAGTTTTACCCACCACAGCCTTTAGTGGCAAATGCCAGTGCAAGACACAAGATGTTCTCTTCAGGCTAGCAATTCCTGGGAGCAGAAGTCTTTTCCTAGGAAGCACTTCAGCTACCACTGAGTTGGGTTCCTGATCCAGAGACATGAAAACCCTACTCTGACTTCACACAAAAGGTGAGCAGCATGAAGTCCTCAAATCCGGGCTGGTCATGACCAAAACACAAGCATCACACAGAATGTTTGGTCTCTGATTGTGCCAGAATCTGGCTGTGGATTCTGGTACACATTCCTAACTTGTCTCAGCACATGTTCATCTTCTATGAAATGCAGATGACCACTCCTACTTGTCAGCATTATTACAGAAAAGAAATGTAATGCATGTAAATCTCAAAACAGTCCTGAGCATAGAATGGGATCCTTATGATGGGTAGTAATTATTATTTTTATTATTATTATTAATAGCAATAACAAACAGCCTGTGTGGTGATTGGCTGTTCACCAGCTTGCTTCACTGTCCTTTCAGTTTGGAGTGTGACCATGTTCCTGAGAATGGGCCAATAGGGTCTGATTTAACATAAAGAACTTTCATTCTAGGCCTAGCTCAAAAAAGATCCCCCAAAGTGCTGCCCTCCCATTCATCTCTGATTTGTTGGTCACTTGCAAAGGAAAAAAATAGAGGGCTCTGACACCCGTAGATCTAACAGAGCCACACGATAGAGGGACCTTGAGTCCCGGAGTCACATTGCTTGAAGGGTGGCTTGCCTGACCAAGAGAATTCACATGGTACTGCTCCAAGTGTGAGGAGTAATTCGTATCATGTTAAAGTCCTGGACTTCGGAGATTGTTTATTAAGGCATCCAACCTGAGATAGGTTAGCTCCTCATTCAGCTTCCCCAACCTACTCTACTGAGTTCTTATGAGGATGAATAGGAAAATGTATGCAAGAGTGCTTTGAAAGACTAAAAGCACTCTAAAAATGTAAAACAACATTGAAGATGAAATCAATTTTTCCAAGCCTGCAAAGCATACTGTTAGGAACTGAATGTCTGAGTCCTGAAAATCACATGTTGAAATGTAATCTTCAATGTTTAGAAGTGGGACACTTGGGAGGTAATTAGGTTATGAGGTTAGAGTCCTTGTGAATGGGATTAGTGCACTTATAAAAAGAGACCGGAGAGCTCTCTTGGTCTCTTTCCATCAAATGAGAATGCAAGGATAAGTTGACTGTCTGTAACCTGGAAGTGAACCATCCCCAAAGTCTGACAACGCTGGCACCTTGATCTCAGAATTCCCAGCTTCCAGAACTGTGAAAAATGGATTCTAGTTATTCGTAAGCCAGTCTATGGTACTTTGTTATAGCAACCCCAACTAAGACACATGCCCACTGTCTTACTTTTGCTATTGCTTGTGCTATGGCATTATTCTGAGCTCCGTGCACTCTTGCAGTTACCTCCTCAAACTAGCCTCCCCCACTGGGACAGGACAAGTGGAGGATGGGGCAGAGGGGTGCCAACTCTCTCCAAGATAGCTTGAAAGAATCTCAGGGTCTTCCCTCCCATGGTCCCCTCGCTTGAAATCAGGGACTGGCATCCCTATGTGCTCTGCTTCTGGAAGTGTCTGCCAGTTGAAGGATTTCTGGGGATCCAGGCCTGATTAGTAACAGAAATAGTTCTTGAGATGCTCAATTCCAGGAAGGGAAAATGGCCCATTTATCAAGGCCCCCACTGACCTGCCACCTATTCTCCATTCTGCCTTTCACAAAATGGTTAGCACACATGACAGCCGGCTCACAAGGGATATGACCAGTGGTGTGAGTGGTAATTTAAGGTCACTTGGAAAGGCCCCCCAATATTTGCTTTCTAAAAGTACCCCCCTTGGTTCTTTGTGCTGAGGGCTGCTGTACTGATATGATTAACACCTCTGTGACGGGTGAGGACTGCAACGTTAAGCTGGTGTTATCTGCTAACACTGCACCTCAAAATAGTAGCTCATATCTCTTCCCTCTGTGCCTAGCAGCTGGGAACAAGAGACTTAGAAGGTGCAGGGTCGGGGGAGTCACTTTGGAGCAGACATCACTGGTCTGGAAGACAGGACCAGGTGGGATACCACAATAAGGACACAGAAAATAGACAAGATTTCCACAAAAAGAGAGGAATAAAGGAAAAGGTGGAAGCAAGTGAAACCAAGCAAGGCCTGCTTTCCCCAGGAGTAGCTGTAACTACCTCACCTATAGCCAACCACATCTTTAATAAAAGAATACTCACCTAGTGTTCTCTGTGTGCCAGGCATTGATCTAAGTGCTCCGTGTCTTCAAAAGGATCTTTAGTGGGGTGACCACCATTATTATTCCCTCAAAATGTGTTGAGCAATATCACTTGCCCAAGGTCATATAGCTAATAGTGCCGGTGCTGGGATTCGAACCCAGAAAGTCTCACTCTGGAGACTGTTCTCATAACTGCTAAATCTTGTGCCTTCTCAACTTAATGGAATTGAATCTAACAAGCACTCTGAGGGGAGCTTCACGTGAAGCACTCTAGAAGTTAGAAATATGGATGAGCAATACCATCAGTACTCTTCCTCAAGGAATTTCAAATGTAATGAAGACCAGCCAGGTAGCACCATGAGGAGCATGGGGACAGCCACGGCTGGGCAGTCAAGGCAGGCAGGCAAGTAGCATCCATGAAATTGGTTCCCAGAAAGGATGGCTGCAGGCATCTGGCTCAGGTTGGGGATTGGATTCCTGTCTAGATGAACAAACACAAGGAAGCCGCAAGGCTCTGTTGGAATGAGGGTGAGGATTTGGGAATAGGATGAGCTATTGACATTGAAACTGAGAACAAGACAAAAGCTGGAAAAGACTGTGTCCTTTAGTGATAATTACTTTAGCAGTATCTAAGTGATAATTATTTAGCTGTACCTAACACTGACTACATGGTTGTCTTTCATTTACCCACTCCACTTCCCTGACTCCCTCCACTAAGCCCAAGTCTCTCTTCTGCACATAGAACACTGTCCTGGGCCCTAGAACAGACTGTTGAGGCTGGAAGTTTTCAATCACCCTTGGCTTCTATACTCCAATTTTACATGTCTTAGTCTGGAGCCAATCCCTGACAGTCTGTAAGCTGTCTGGGATGTTGGGGGTCTCTGGGAGAGATTGTCCCACCTATCTTCCTGAGTTTCCAAACTGTAGCCCTCATTCATGTGAATATGTGGGCAAAGACTTTTCACTATCTGCCTAATACCATCCCCCCTTTTTCCTTATGAACAGAAATTTAATTTTTTTAGGGAGCAATACGTCATCCTTAGGAACTGGATCAGGATTTACCTAAGTCAATTATGACCATTTTCTTCTCCATGTTCCTCAGTCACCTAGGAAGCTAAGAGTGTCACATGGCCCAATTCATTCTGGCCAATAAGATGTAAGAAGATTCTCTGTGTGTCGGTAGAGGAGTTTTCCTTCTGATACAAATTTAGAACATCTTGTATGGCCCTCCTCCAACCTTCTCCTTATCTGCATATTAGACTTAGTGTCTATACTTCCCTCCCCCCGCCCCAGCTCATAACTTCAGATCCCGGTATTTAGGCTTGAACAAACTGACCTATCATCTTTTCTCTCAATGTTCTTTTTTCTAAAAGGTAAGAGTTCCATCATGCTACTTATGTATGTCAGTCAACCAGGCAAAGCCAGGGGCCATTCCTCACCAGCCCATCTCCTATCAGTCACCAAGCCCTACTCATTTCACCTCTTGACTATCTCTTGAATCAGTTTCTTCACCATCCCCAGAGTTACTGCCTTAGTTCCAAGCCTCTCCTGCCTCACCTTGATTGCTGCACCAGCCTCCAGACTGCTGTCTGCCCGCCTCCGAACTCTCCAATCAGTCCTCTCAAAGTCTGCTTGAGCCTCATTTCTAAAATGCAAATCTGAACAGCTCATTTCTCTGCGTAAAATCCTTGAATTGCTTCCCCAGGTTTTAGCTTAGGCACCTTCAGACCTGTCTTCTAACAGAACCTTTGGACTATGGTTCTTACCTACTTACTTCCACCATCCCCAAAAGGAATTGCCTACTTACTGTCCTAGTGTATCAAGTGTGGTACACCCTTGGAATTGTCCCTGCTTGAGCATGATATTCCTGCTGCCTGAATTTGCCCTCCCTCCCTCTGATTCCTCTTCAGTAAGTCCTATTTGACCTTCAAAATTTAGATCAGTGTATCACACCTTCTTTTCTTGAGAAGGCTTCTCAACTCCCCTCCTCTGTCTACTCTGTCTGCTTTTTGGGGTCTTTATCTACAGTATCATCTTACACACTGATCTGCAATTTCTAGCTATTTTTAGGGTGAATGTTCATTTAGATTTGCTCATATGTTTACCAAAGTTCATTGCTCATCATTGCCTTCCACCTCCTACAGCTTCCTTCTGGGTTTCATTTCTGGGTTTTATTTCTGAAGTAAATCCTTTAGTAATTCTTTCAGTTAGAATCATAAGTGTAAATTCTCTCAGACTTTGTTTAAAAATGTCTATATTTATTTTACTCTCACCTTCCTTTTACTTTTTGTTATTAAAAATTCAAATATAAAGAAAAGTAGGAGAAGTAAAATAGCAAACATGCATATTCTCCATTTGGATTTAACAATTGCTAATATATGCCATATTCACCTTATCTATTTTTTCCAAACATATTTTAAAATAGATTACAGGCATCCTCATATTGTTCCCTGGGCAGAATATTTTTCTCTTGCCATGATTTTCTCTATCTTGCTTTTATTCTTGAGAAACTGACATCTCTGGATTTCATCCCAGGATTCCTTTGTCCTCTGGTTTTTGGCTGGGTTTGGCCAGTAGGAAGATCTGACAGATGAGAAGGTGGGCTAAGAATGGGCAGTGATCAGCTTTTTCCACTGAAACCCACAGCTCTTCCAGGAGACCTTCTGTAGCTATAGACGTGGCTGTTTCTTGCATTCCCATACCTGTCCCCTCCTTTGCCCCTTAAGAGTCTTGACTGGGAGTCCTTATGGTTCTGAGGTGTTTCAACATACTTTATTAGTTTCAGAACATCCTGATTATGCTCTGAAAATAGCCCCTGTATTAAACGCCCTGTATTATCCCACTTGATCCTGACCAATATATATCCCTAAGCCCAGTCACATACCATGTAATAGCATTTTGGTCAACGATGGTCCATGTATACAATGGCTCCATAAGAGCTGATGGAGCTGTTATGGTGGAGCTGAAAACTTTCTACCACCTAGTGATGTCTTAGCCATCATAATGTCATAATTCAAAAGCATTAATCATATGTTTGTGGTGATACTGAGATAAACAAATCTACTGCACTGCCAGTCATATAAAAGTATAGCACACACAACTGTGTACAGTACATAGCACTTGATGATGAAATAAATGACTACGTTACTGGTTTATGTGTTTAGTATTCTTATTATTAATGTAGTGTACTCCTTTTACCTATAATAAAATTTGTTGTAGAACAGTATGTCTATTTACCCTGGCAGCAGCCCCATGCACCTTGTGTTTACAGAGTCATTTGATTACATTAAAAGATCACATCTATCAATTGACTGACCTATCCCAGTAGTGGCAAACCTATGGCATGTGTGCCAAAGCAGGCTGTTTGTTATCATTGAAAGCTCTAAAAGGTTTACCATCATGGACCTATACCATCAAGACTTGCATAAGTACATTATATAATGTTCAAACAATGATGAAATCACCAAGTAATACATTTTCCAGAGCATGCCACCATCACTGAGGGAAACATGACTATACTTAAATATGTATCTCTTTAACAAAAGACTTTTTAAATACAAATATAACACCATTATCACACAAACCAAACAAAATTAAGAGTGATTCCCTAATATCATATAACATCCATATTCAAATTTCTCCAATGTTAAAAAAATGTCTTATACAGCTGATTTGTTCAAATCAGAACTCAAACTGAGGACCCCATACTGCTTTTGGTCACTGTCTTTTAAATCCCTTGTAATCCAAGACAGTGACACCTCCCCCTAGTCCTTTCCTTTCAGGTTAAACATTTTTGACAGGAATATTTCAGAGGTGATGGTGCCTATTTCATTTTATATTTAAGCACTTTGTGGATTGGAGAATTCCTGTTTCATGTGTGCAGTGTAAATTCACATTCTGCAGGGCTTTGAATTCTTACAGAAGCTTTTTATTTACTACCTAGAGCTCTGAGAAAAGAGAATAAGATATTAGCCTCTATTCTGGACTGATGGCAAAGTTCTCTGCTATCTTTTGTCATCCTTATAAGGTGTGTTAGTCAGGCTTCTCTCACTACAAAAAATGCCCAAGATTATCAGCTTATAAAGAGGAAAGGTTTATTTCAGTTTCTGGTTCTAGAAGTCTCACTCTGTGGTTGGCTGGCCCTGTTGCTCCACCTGTTGGATGGTAGAACAAAACTGTTTACTTCATGGCCAGGATGCAAAAAAGAGGAAAAGACGGGAGCGTCCACACATCTCCAATGGCCTATCCCACTGGGCCCCATCCTTTACAGGTTCCACTCTCGACTGCCAAACTGAGGAGCAAGCTTTAACATATGAGCCCGTGGGAAATATTCCAGATCTAAACTATAACATAAAATGTCAGCTTCTTTACCCAGGCCTGGTGGTGCACTCCTCTAATCCCAGCACTCAGGAGGCTGAGGCAGGCCATGAGTTCAAGGCCAGCCTGGGCTACATAGTGAGAACCTGTCTGAAGAAAACAAAACAAAAAAACGAAATCAACTCTTTTGAAAGATCTCAGTTTGAGCTCTTTCATTTTCTAAGGGCTCAGGAGCACGTTTTCTGACTCCACCTGCATACTTAAACTTTGATCTCTTCACGCCCTACCTCCTAAGTCCTATATTCTGTCTGATAGATCCCCTGGATGCTACCACACTGACTCGTGATTTTATTTGAATTTAACCTTTCTATTTGATCCTTGTACCTCAGGAGTTTTATTTCTTTCATTTTCAGCTTGTACTAATTTCTGTAATATTGTATTGCTACATTCCTCCCAACTTTCTAGGTGTTACTGTTATTGTCTGCTTAATTTATTCTCTCCATGTCTAGGCCTTAAGCACTTTGAGAGCATCATCTATGACAGATTCAATTGCACGTTCTTCAAATCTAGCAAAGTTCTTGGCAGATAATGGATACTCGGTAAATATTTTTAATGTTTGAATGAATAAATTCAATTGAAATTGTGAAGTTTAATGTTTTCCTAAGCATGAATTTACAATTAGCATTTTCTTGTGTGAAGTTTCATCACTAATCCCCTTTGACCTATTGTAGTGTGGAGTCTGATTATTGACTTTATATATTTGCATCAGTTCTATATTTTAGAAGAAAATATCCTGGCCATATACTTGTTTTTCACATTCCATGGTCTTCTTCGTTACTATGTTTCCTTATTATTTGTTAGTCCGCCACAATAGAAAAGTTCATTATATTTAGTACAAGAAGTAATAAAAGTTGCTTCTGTCTGTAAAGAAAAGAAACCCACTAGAGTTAGCCCTGGTAAAAAAGGAAGTTTATTTGTGCGCACAGAGATCTCACAAGATGCCCTGAGCAGGAAATGAACCAGGAGAGAGAATTCAGGAAGTGAGAGGCTCCCTATGTCTCCCAAGGGTCACATGGCATCTTTCAGCAAACACTCTTACCAATGCCTCCTCCAGAGTCCCTCTGCCTGGATACCTTCACGTCTCCACTGTGGGTAGCTTTTCAGGACCCCTCAGCTCAGAATCAACATGCCCTGACAGATTTCTGGAATGACTACAGATGAGGACAATGCTACTCTTCTTGCTCCAAAATTCCTAGAAGAGGGATTTGATTGGATCAGCACACCTTATAGAAGACCTTCACAGCCTTCGCCACCACTTTAAGTCAGGTATTCCTCTTTAGTCCAGTCATTGCTAGGTTGGGAAGTGGACAGAGTACCCTGCTGCCTATCTACTGGGCTTTTCCAGATCATTTATGCTGCCTAAGGTAAGTTGAAGTTTGCATTTAGGAACTAGAACAGCTGAACACGGGTTTGCAGAGTGAATGAATGAAGGGATTAGGAGAGAAACCAGAAATGATAGGGATGATTCAGCAGGAAGCCCTAAGGGAGAACCATAGTCCTGTTCCTCGGAGTGTTGACAAGGCAAGACTTCATCTGAATGAAGACATCAGCCTAATCTTAGCCACTCCCAGGACCCTAAATCTCTCCACCCCAAAACTTCCAAGCACCTGTTCCTGTAAAAGCTGGAATGAGAGTTAAGCTACAGAATTGGAGGCTATTTAGCAGAGATGGTACTCTAGAGGCTATTATGAGGCCTATTTCATTTTGCTTCATATGTTTGTTATGTGTGTAAATGTCTGTCTCCCTCAATAAACGTTAGAATCCTTGAATGTCAGAAATATGTCTCATATGGCATCTATGTCTCTAAAGCACCAAACACCTTGTCTTGCTCATATTTTTGCCTGGCTTCAAATCCTAGTCTAGCAGCCTACTGGGTGTGTACCTTGAGCCAAGTCAGTTAGCCACTGTTTCTCTAGTTCCCTCATCTGTAGACAGGGGGTCATAATAGTACCCACCTCATAAGGTTGTCACAAGGATTAAATAGTGAATACACAGCAAATCATTTTGAACAGTTCCTGGCACACAGTAAGCTCCTATGAAATGTCAGCCATTATTAATAGGTATTGTTTTCAGACTGAGTTGACTTTTGAAAGACTCCCGAGATATCTATTGACAGATCTCTGCTTTTCCTCTGTTGTTTATCTACCTCATTTGGGAAAGCTCTGACTGCACAACCTCATAGATCCTGCTGGTATAAGGGGGTCACTGCTGAGGACAGAAACTGTGTCCAGTCCAAATCAAGTCCCAAACTGTGTCCAGTCCAAATCAAAATGACTGCTACTGAGTCTCAGCCCTAGGACATTGTCTTTCCTAAGGGAGAACTTTCATGCTGCCTGGAAAGGGGACAAACCCCTCTCTATAGGCACAGGAGCACACATACCCATGCACACATGTGTGCCCATGCACACACACACACATACACCACCTGAGCCATGCTGCCTGCTGCTTGCCCTTTGTCCTATCACTCCAGCTGAGTACTGGTTCCCCACAAGGCCTCCTTTGCTCTGTTCCCAATCATCACTCCATCAATAATCATACATCTCTTAGCTCTTCTCTTTACCCTCTCAGGTAACAAATAAGTCCCTGGTGGGATTTCCATATGAACAGGAAAACAGAGAAGACTTTTCTTCCCCCACCAAATTACATGTATTCATTTTTACAACAGCTGTTGGAAGATGCCCTGTGTTTATCTTATGCCAAGGAACAAATGCAATAATGTATAATGTGTATCTATCTTAGTTTGTTTCTTCTGAATGCAGAATTTGATACCAGGACTTGGGCACACAGTAGTCATTTGACAAGTGGTTGTTGCAACCCAGAGGGAAAAGACAGTGGAAAAGCCAATTGTGTTAGTTAGCTTTCCATTGCTGTGACAAAATACCTGAAGGAAAACAATTTAAAGGAGGAAAGGTTAGTTTTAGATCATGGTTTCAGAGGTTTCAGTCCATGGTCAGTTGGCTCTATTGCTTTTAGGCCTGTGGTAAGACAGAAACATCATACAAGAAGGGCATGGTAGAGAAAA
Organism: Chinchilla lanigera; assembly: GCF_000276665.1. Taxonomy (NCBI): domain Eukaryota; kingdom Metazoa; phylum Chordata; class Mammalia; order Rodentia; family Chinchillidae; genus Chinchilla; species Chinchilla lanigera. The sequence goes on from NW_004955566.1 coordinate 738,000, forward strand.
GTAGCTCATCTCATTGCAGTTCAGAAGCAGAGAGTGAAAGAACAAGAGAGGAACCGGCCATGAAAAAAAATGTGGTCCCCCAGGTCCCATCCCTATGACTTTCTTCCTTCAACTGGGCCCTACTTCCTAAGTTTCATTACAGTAGTACCTCAGTTTATGAACTTAATTTTTTCTACAATTCTGGTTGTAAAATGAATTGTACAAGAACTGAGTCAAGTTCAATGGTTAGGTTCAATATTAAACCAAAGTATCACTGTACCTCCCAACAATGCCATCAAATTCAAAATCCATCAGTGGACTAATCCATGATGAAGTTAGAGCCTCCATGATCCAATCACCTGCTAGGCCATCCAGGGAAGGATATGGAATGCTTCTGGACTTGTCCATTGGAGAGCAAGGAGACCGCATCACTTAACCCCGGCTTCTTCTTGAATTACGGAAGATTGCACCTGTCGGTGTGAACTTTGCTTTACTAGTTGTACGTGTACACTGGCCAAACAGGTGACTGCAGTGCCAGACAAGTCCTGTGGTGGAAACTGGAGAGCTCTATCGCTGAGCTAGGATAGTGCCAGTGGGCAATGAGGCTGAACGACAGTAAAATAAGCACCTTAGCCAAGGCTCAGCAGAGGATGCAACTCTGTGTGCCTGGGAGTCTGACTCCACGTGGCAGGCCAGGTGGAAAAGGTGTGAACACCAGCACTGGTGTCACGGACAGTTGGTGGAGCCCATCCTTGCTAAGAGGTGCCTGGCTGAGGGTAGAAATTGCCCATCCCACCATTACCTACTTCTGCATGCTGCCTTCTCATTGTCCAAGGACAACAGAGGCACCAACCTATATCAGACGCAGCTCCAACCTGCATGACAGCACTAATTCATGACAGTCACCCTCCAGCATTGCATAGTTTGGCTGGATTCCAAGCTGATGCTCTTCTACCTGCATCCCACGTTCCGGGGCTGGCTGTGCTCTTCTGTCTGTTCTCATCCACAGCAGCTCGAGGCCAGGTCGGAGGAACAGCATGCAAACTGGCCATCTTTTCCCTTCTTTGGGGGATCCAAGAAACTTCAGACCAGCCCACCGAGACTCCAACAGGAGCTCCCTGATCTCCGGGTGCAATAGCAGGTCCTGCTTTATCAGTCAGAGGGACCTCAAGCTGGGTGACTGGAAACTGACATGCCTTCTATTTATTTATGAAATTTGTAACTGTGGAAATTAGCCTTAGAAGTTGTAGACCCATTACTATTAGCTTTATCGTCCTCCTAAGACATACCCTGAGGCATCCTCCAGATTGAATCCTATTGTGCTTTGCAATAAACCCATAATTGATAATGCCACGGAGCTTTAATATGGATGGAGAAATGAAATCTAGAAAGTAAATACATTCAGAATTTTGCTAGCAGGCTGAATTTAAAACTGATTTTCTGAACCTACCAGGATTATTCCTCCTCAATAATGATTTAATTTGAGTGAGCCACCCTGAGAGCTCTTGGGGGTGTGGGGAGGGAGGACAAGTGTAGCCTGGTTTCTCACAGGGGCCCCTTAAAGAACTTTACCCCACATTTTGCACCTGTAAGTTTGTGAAGATAAAATTAAACTCTGAAATTATACATGATGGACCAGTAAATAACACAGGCACCCGGGCCTTGGCTGCTGCTCCAGTGTCCTGATGCAATCACTTGTCACTAACGCTGTCAGCAGAGGGATACTGATGCAGTTCACTTCTACCAGGCGCACAATTATGCTGTGTTCCTACATGAGCTGGGAACAGCAGGGAGGAACAGGTCGGACGAAGGGGGGCCATCTTCCTATCTCCTGGCCCAGGAAGAGGCACTTGGGCTGAGGTGTTGGGAGAGGCTCCTTAGGTGGCCTCTCCAGCTGCCTCTTAGGAAAACAGAGGCCTGTGGACCCCTGTGGAAATCCATTTTATGCCTCTCTTAATAGACCTACAGGGAGACAGGAGGGAAGAGGCCACATTGCCCCTTTCCCTAGGTCACATTTCATCAAAGAATGGGTGGGCACTGAGCTCCATACTGGCCAGGATTGTCTGCTTCAAATTATAGGTTCTGGAACCAGATTGCCTGGGGTCAAGTTTCAGCTTTGTCACTTAAAAATGGTGTGACCTTGGAGTAATTGTGCAATCGCTCTGGGCCTCAGTTTCTTTATTGTAAAAGCAGACTGTAGGAAGTTCAGTTGCCCACAAAGCCAACTTGGGAATGGCGATCAGGGGCAGGAAGGGCCTCAGGGCATGAGCACATGTGCAAGGGGAGGGGAGGAAGCAGGATAGGCCAAGGAACAAGGGGATTTGTGATGGAATCTCAGCCGTGTTTAACAGACCTCCCTTTTGGGGAGCTCTGTCACTGAGATGGTCTAGAGTTGGGGTTCAGGGGTAAATCTCAAATTGGTCAGTCATTGCATGAGGAGTCCTGGCTCTCTTGAACGGAGGCCATCTGCACGCAGTGCTCCCAGCAAGAGAGGTGGCAGGGAGGGGAGGAGAAATACTTCATTGCTAAAATGGGAGAGGCATTATAGTTTCCTCTGCAGAAAAGAAATGAAAGTCTACTTTACAAGCTTAGGTGGCTTAATATGCACACACTGCTTAGAGCAGTGCCAGAAAAAGTAGGTGCTATGGAAGTGTGAGATATTTTTATTATAAAGCACTTTGACCTTTCCCCATTTAAAGGAGTCATGCAACTGGCAATATCAGTGTAGGCAATTTTATGGGGAAGAGAGAATGCTAAGAAGTGGAAAGCTAGTGTTCTGGGTTCAGCCAGGCTGCTTTTATTTTCAGTACTCATGGGAAGAAGCAGGTTCTGAGTGTAGAGGAGGACATATGGTTAGGGGAGGTGGCATGCTTGTGTTCTACACCAGTTCTGCGTAAAACAGCTAAATAGGCAATGGTGATATATTGGTTTGTTAGAGCCACTATAATAAACTACCACTGATGAGGGGACTTAAAGAACAGAAATGTATTCACCCAAAGTTCTGAGGGCTGAAAGTCCCAGATTTAGGTGTCAGCAGACAAGGTTTACTTTACTAAGGCCTCTCTTTTCCACTTGCAGCTGGCCACCATCTCACTATATCCTCACATGGTACCTTTTTTTTTTTAAAGCAGTGCCAAAGTTTATTTGAAAAGAGTAAGGGAGAAACTGGCTCTGCAGAGCAAGGTTAGGCCAAGCAAAAAAGGAAAAAGCAAGATGAAAGTACAGTCTTGAGAAAGCAGGACAAGCAGCTCTTCTTGCTGTCAGTGTTCTTTTGTACTGTCCAAAGCTTGAAGAAACTCATGAGAACTTCTTCATGTGGTCTTGAGAGGCAGTGCTGATATCTCACGCCTCAGGCTGACATCAGGTCTAGGTCTTCCTATTGAAAACCTACTCAAATTCTCACAAGAAGTCCATGTGCAGGGCTTTGGGAACTGTTCTGCACACATCTTCTGGGATCTTGTAATTAACAAGTCATGCTTACTTTCCCAGCCAGTTTTGCCATGCCCAGAGACACAAATCTCCATGATTTTTTATGAGGTGCTGAGGCAGTGGAGGTCTCTGTCCTCTATAGCTTCTTCAAGTTGGAAGGAACTGTAGACCCTACCTACTGGGGATTATGTGTTCTCCAACTACCTTGGGAGGCTGTGGCTCACTGGCTAGGTTGAAGAAAGATAAACCTGTTAGAAAAGAATAAGAAAAGAGTTAATAACCACTGAGCTTCACTATTAGTCCAAATATGAGGAGCAGGTCAGATGGTACCTTTCCGTGTTTCCAAATTTCCTCATCAATGAGACATCAGTCTCATTGAATTAGGGGTCGACCTTAGTTTCCTCATTTTAATGTAGTCATGTCCTGAAAGATCCTCTCTTCAAACACAATCATTTTTAATGTGCTGTGGTTAGGGCTTGAACTTATGAATTCGGGGAGTTACAGTTGCCCCACTATTTCCTCCTATGGAGCTGTTCATATTCCTCAGCTATACTTCCCTACCTCACTCTATTCTCTCCCACTTCCTAGCCAAATGCTCAGCCAACTGTACTTTGACCTGACATCCCACATGGTCCTTCCAAAGCTTGCCTCTTTATTGTCCCATTTCCGCAGGGCTATGTATTCTAGGCACCTGCTTTACTAAAGGCTGAAAACTAAATTATACTAAAGTATAAAGGGCTAAGTAAACAACTCAGGGTTTTTCTGGGCTTCTTCCCCTTTCTCCTCCTTCTCATCCTCCTCCTTCTCCTGCTTCCCACACTGATTTTGCATCCATACACCGACCAGCCATCCATTCAAACATGTGCTTAATCTCTGACCTTCAACCACCACTCGTCCAGACTTTCTATCACCACATGCCTAGGCACTACCTCACCAACCCACTCATCTTCCTATCTGTCCTACCTACTTACTATCCACCAGCTGATCCATCTATGCACACATTGCCTTCCCAGTACCCATCCATCTATTAATATGTCATTTAGAGCCTTTATTCATTCGCATTTATTGAGATGTACAATGCCTTTGGGCATTCACAAGTTAGCATATGAAAATAATAACATTTGATCAAAACTTTACTAAGGAAGAATTTTAATTAGCTGATTAGTGGCATCAGAAAAGGATGCCCAGAAGAGAAGGTTTTGAGCTGAGTCTGGAAGACACCTTGAATTTCACCAGTTATTCTTGGCAGAGGGAGTAGGTTGAGCACAGGCTCACTAGGGTGAAGGAATACTCTTAAATTTAGGGAGTGGTTGTGAACAGAGAGTGCTTAGAATGGTGGGAATGGGGAAAGACTGGTAGGACATGAGGTTGGCCAGGTTATCTGGGACAAGTTTTGAGAAAGACCTTCCATCCCCTGTTATGGAAACTGAACTTCATTCCAGGAAGCCAGAGTCATAAAAGTGCCATCTTCATGATTTGTACTTCAGAATAATCTCTGGTGACAATCACTGAACTGCAACAGAGAAAGGAGACTAGAGGCGGAAAACCTAGTTAAAAGGCGATTGCATTATTCTAGATAAAAGATGACAGGGATCTGGCTATGGGAGTAGAGAGGAGATGACAAAATTTGAAAATGATTTAGGTGATTGAGTCATTTGCATTAGCGAACTGAGGTTTTTACCAGGGACCAGAGTTGACAGTGAGGTCACTTGCTGAGATGGAGACGTGAGCAGAAGGAAGCAGATGGTGCAGCCAAAGGAGAGAAAGACAAGCAATCAACTGGATCTTGCCTGAGAGACACCCGAATGGATCTGGAATACTGAAGGCAGCTATGTATTTAGTCTAGAGCTCAGAAAAGATACTCTGTGGGCAATAAGAGCTTATAGAATAAGAAGAACAAAAGGGACTGCTGGATAATATTAGCCCTTGGGTGTCCACAGAGAATGCTTACCAAGGGGAACTGAGAAAGAGTAATCTGAGAGAGGGGAACTGAAGCCCCACAGGCCAAGTGAGAAGACATATTTTCATAAATATTATCATTACTGTGTATCTGTCCTTGTTATTGTTTAACGTTTTCTTTTAAAATAATGGTACATTTACTGAAACTTATAAAAAGAAGGCAGCATGCTTATGTATCCTTCACTTGGCTTTCCACAATTTTAAGGACTGTACACTTATCAAAGCCAAAAAATTAATGTTGGTACAATACTTTGAAAACCAAGTCGACTGACTTCATGCATATTCACTAGTTCTTGTATTAATGTCCTGGTTTCTGTTCCAGGACCTAGTCCTTGATCCCATGTTACATTTAATTGTATCCTTTTAGTCTCTTCTAATCATGGATGAGGAGAAGTTGAGAAATGAATGGCTGAAGTCAAATGTTGAAGGTAAGTCTGGTGAGATGAGGATAATGAAAATAGCCTTAGTTCTGGTAATTGTTAGGGTCAGTTTGCAGGCAAATTTTCCCAAAGCTTAATGCCTTAAAACAGCAACCATTTCACTATTTCTATTTCAAACAGGGCACAGCAGAGGTAACCTCACCGGGAAGATTCAAAGTCTGGGGGTTGGGATCACCCAGAAACATGTTCAGTACGGTGGTCTGCAGCTGATGCTGGGTACTGGCTGGGACCTCTATTGTGCCACCAGTCGAAGTATTTATAAAAGGCCCCTCCATGCAGCTCATGGGATTCTCCAAAGCATGGTGTCATGAGTATCTCAACAGGCACAGGTGTCATCACCTTTCACGAGCCAACCTTTAAGTCATATACTGCCCCTTCTGCCATAGTCACATTCTGTTCAGAATCAAGGAGAGAAAGCATAGATCCCATGGCTTGGTGAAAGCAGTATTAATGTCACATTATAAGCAGAGCACATCCTGTTGTGATCTTGTGGTCATTTTGGAACATATAATCTGCTACAGTTTCTTCAGTTTTCAGGGGTGTGGTGGAGGAGAAAGACAGGGACACAGAGGAAACGGCAATCAGGAAGTGGGGAGGGCAGGTTACCTATTTATGTTCATAATTTGGTATTGTAAGGATGCAAAGCATGTTGAGGAGGGAGTATGAGAAGCAAGTGTTTATTTTAGGAAGAGCGATACCTTGAGTGTGCAGACAGGAGAAGATTCAAGAGATTAAAAAAAAGAAATAATTGATGTAACAAGTTCCCTGAGAAAACCAAGAGAGACAGAATCATGCAGTTGCTAAGACAACAGGCCCTGGAGCCAGATGGCCTAGGGTTCAAGTCCCCACTTTGCCAATAACTCCAATAACTTGCCTTGAGCAAGTTACTTCTTCTTTTTGTATCTCAGTTTTCTCACTTTTTAAAAATGAAAGTTATAAGCAAATCTTTTTAAACTGTTCTCAGTACTAAAGAAGAAAATCTTGGCGCTGTGGCTGGTACACAGTAAAATTGCTCATTGCACATTAGCTCCACAGAGCTAAGAATCAGGGCAAAGGCAAATTGTGAAGGGGAGGTGAGATCTGGAAAATGTATGCCTCGACTTGCCTCTGTTTAATTTTTGAAGTAGAAAAATAGGCACCTACCAAGACTGAGGGAGCTATGGGCGACTTGCAAGTTTAGGAAGGGAACAAAAGTTAAGAAGCAGTCAGTCACCTTCCGTAGGGCAGATGTAGCAGTGTATGTCTATAATTACAACATTCTGGGAGGCTAAGGCAGGAGGACTGCAAGTTCAAACGTATCCTGAGCAATTTAGTGAGACTGTATCTGAAAATATAAAATAAAAAGGGCTGGAAATGTAGCTCACTGAAAAGGCCCTGGATTCAATCATCAGTACTGGAGAGGTGGGGGGGTAAAAGAAAGGGAAAGAAAGGAAAGGGAAGGGAAGGGATAGGAGGGGAGTGGAAGGGGACTGTGTCATGCGCAGGATCAAAGAAATCCCTGTCAGTGGTCCTACTGAGGTGGAAAAGATTAGCTAACAATCTCCTCCTTGGACAAAGTTATGAGATCTCCACGGGGCAGTTGGCATCAGGGAGGGGCAAATGAAGGTTTGGTGCTCTAGCAGAAAGACTGAGTGAAGAGGACACTGAGGACACCTAGAAGGCCATGACACTAGTCACTGGGGGTGAGACACTGTCTGAGTGAAAGGAAGGAGAGGGTGTCTGTGAGGAATGGGGGAATGGGGAGAGCTGGGGGCTGAGAGACACAGAAGAGGGTGATAAGAATTGACAGTCTGAAAAGAATATTTCTGAGCTCATAGCTTTCACACAAATGCAGATCTTCCCAAAACTGCTGTACAGATTCAATGCAATTCCCATTCAACTACCATTAGCATACCTCACAGATCACAAGAAAACATGCCTTAAATTCATCTGGAACCAGAAGAGACCCAGAATAGCAAAAGGAATCCTGGGCAACAAGGACAAGTCAGGTGGAATCACAATCCCTGACCTGAAATTATACTATAAAGCTACGGTCATAAATCCACCTGGTACTGGCTAAAAAACAGACCTGAGGATCAATGGAACAGACTGGAAGAAACAGCCACAACCAAAAACACACTCAGCCACCTAATCTTTGATAAAGGGGTCAAACAAACTCACTGGGAGAACGATAGCCTCTTTAATAAATGGTGCTGGAAAAATTGGCTTGCCACCTGCCAAAGAATGAAAATAGACCTAAGTCTATCACCATGCACTAAACTCAAGTCAAAATGGTTCACAGATCTGAACATGAAAACAGAAACACTAAATCTATTGGAAGAGAAAGCAGGTAAAAACCTTGAAGACATAGGGTTAGGCAGAGAGTTCATGAACAAAAACCAAACTGCAGGTGAAACACTTGAAAGAATCAACAACTGGGATCTCATCCTACTGAAAAGTTTCTACACATCTAAAGAAATCACCAGCAGAGTGAAAAGAAAACCCACAAACTTGGAAAAAATTCTGACTGTCCCTCAGACAAAGGGCTTCTATCTAGAACATCTAAAGAATTAAAAAATATCAGCCCCCCCCCAAATTCAAAGGCCCAGTCCAAAAATGGGTAGCTGAGATGAACACACACTTCTCAGATAAGGAAATACAAATGGCAAATAAATACATGAGAAAATGTTCAACATCATTAGTCATTCGAGAAATGCAATTAAAATACTGAGATTTCACCTTACCCCAGTAAGAATGGTTAGCATTAAGAAATCAACCAACAACAAATGCTGGTGAGGCTGCGGAGAAATAGGAACCCTTCTCCACTGCTGGTGGGAATGCAGACTGGTGAAACCAATGTGGAAATCAGTTTGGAGATTCCTCAGAAAAATAGGACTAGAGGTCCCATTCAACCCTGCTATCCCCCTGCTGGGTATTTTCCCAGAAGATCTAAAAACATCATATCACAGCGATATATGTGCACAATTTGTAATTGCTAAATTGTGGAAGCAACACAAATGTCCACCCACCGAGGATGGGATAAGAAAATTGTGGTACTTTTATATAATGGAATATTACACAGCTATAAAGAAAGATAAACTCGAGGCTTTTATAGATAAATGGTCACAACTAGAGACCATACTCATAAGTGAAATAAATCAGACATGCATGTGCAAACACCCCTTTGTTTCACTAGTGTAAAACCTGAAAGAGTTAATTTAAACTCAAAGGTATGATAGACATTTTGAAATGATAGGAAAATGCTCAAGGGTAAAGGGCAACTGGGATGTGGGAAAATAGAAGGGAAAGAAGGAGAAATTTGGTATGTATGTATATACAGGATAGTTAACATAGTTGTTTTACCGTCTTCTATTTCTTTGCTGAAAGAAACTGTCAGTGAGTCGTTGATTGATCAATATTGCATGTCTCTATCTGTTTTTATGAGAAACCACTTTGAAGATATCAATATGTAATACAAGAAGCATTGTTAATTTCCTACCACTTTGTTTGTAACTCTGTATTGTCTGTACTGTTCTTTTGCTATTTTGTAAAAGGTTGTCTGTCTGTTAATGTTTTCCTCCTTTTATTTTTAAAATAAAAAAAAATGCAGATCTTGCCTAGAGCAGGCGTGCCCCTCTAGGGTTCTGCCTGTACCTACTTTCTACATTGTTTTTTCTTTTTTCTCGAAGCTCCTCATCCACCTACCTTACCCCCCACAACACACACACAGTCTCACTCAGATCCTCTGATCACTGTGCTGTTAGTGTGACTGGTTAGAACATGCCACAAAAGCCCTTGTGGCTCTTCATGCTCAGCAGAAGGAGAAAAGAAACTTCAAGAGTGAGGAAGGCAATAATAGGGTCACCCATGGCTGGGGTACCAAGAAATGCAAGATGTGTCGGAGCTAGTTCCTTGCTGTCCCTGGGATCTAGCTGCTCAGGGAGCGCAACTGTGAGAGTTAGTATCATGTGAAGCTGGCCACAGTCGTGTCACCTGGCACACCTTGTCCAGGTAGCAGTGATATAAAAACAACTTGAAAGCAAAAACAAACCAGAAAAATAAGGAAGTTCACATTCATTAAGCAAAGCAAACATTTTCCCCCTCAAATTAACTCTGACAATCTTTCCTGGTGGTTGACTGTGAAGAAGAGAAAGCAGGAAATGAAAGTATTGTTTGGATTCAGAGCAGACCTCCTAGTCTAGGGAGTTCAGTGCATGTCTAAAATCATAGGATTCTTTGCATTACCTACATAATAACTCCAATAATAAATAAGACCTTTCACTTATTGCTAGCTTACTATATTCTGGTCACAGTGACAAGTAGACTTCCTCCAAATCCATGATCATGATCAAAATGCAACTTGAAGCGTTTGCCTGGCAAGCGCAAGGTCGTGAGTTCGGTTCCCGGTACCAGAGAAAAACCAAAAAACTAAAAAAATAAAAAATAAAAAAATAAAAAAAACAAAATGCAACTTGAAAAATTTGGAAAAGAAGAAAAATCACCCCCAAAGCAGCATTACGACATAGTGTTTGGCTGTATTTTCATCTTGCCTCTTGTCATGTTTTAATTTGTGTGTTTGTGAGTATGAATCTATGTAATTATCACATACTGCTTTGAGCAAATTTTCCTCCCCTTTCCAGTTAACATTATACAACATTCCTTTTCCCATGATGCTATCTGGTCTCCCTAGCCATTGTTTTTAATAGATTCAAATGTTTCCTCTGTTAAATCTACCACAATTTATTCCATCAGTCCCTCATAGCTGAAATTTCAGGTTTTGGTATTTGCGACGTTGCTGCTGTAGCATTCCCTTGCATACAATGCTTTTCAGATTTATGATCATGTCTTTAGACCAGACTCCTTCGGATAGGAGTGCAAGCGCTGAGTCTAGCCATATGAACATTTTTATGGATCTTAATTTGTATTTACCTACTGCTTTCCCAACATAGTTGTATTAATTGATATCATTGTAAGCAATAAATTCACCACACCCTCAGCAGCACTAGGTAAGTTTTTAGGCAATTTTATTGAAGAAAATGGCACCTCATTATTTTAATTTGCAATTATTTTCTTACTAATGAGGCATGACATTCTTCTAAATGTTTGCGAACTAGATGTGTTTTCTCTTTGGTGAATTATCTGCTATTGCTCCTTGTCCACTGAAATATTAACAATTGAGTGCTTCCGGTTTTTTCTCCATTTTCTGATCTCTATAAAGGAAAGATACTTGCTGTGAGGATTGTATAACTTGTTTGCATACAGATTATGTACGTAAATAAATATTTGCTTTATATACGAATAACCACAAAAGTAAACTGGTTAGTCTTTTTCCTTCCTGGTGTCTTTTGTCATTTCAGCATGCAGAAAGTTATTCTTCCTTCAAGAGGCTTGCTAAATATATACTTCTATTTCATTCTGCTAGATCTTTAAAGAAAAGTCTCTCTTTAACCCATGTGATATTTATTTTGTGCCTGTAGTGAAAGGGGTTGGCTAATTCAAAAGGAGACCACCACTCCTTGCTTGAACAATGAAATTCATAGACAATCCAACAACAGCAAACAGAAATCAACTAATCATTTCAAATTATCCCTCTGCTAAATCTTTCCGAAGAACTGATAGATTATGTCATAAAATGGGCTGGAGAAAGTTTATTTCCCTTGTCCAGCATTTGGCTGAAGGGTTGATAAGCTGCGAAATGACCCAAAGGAGAGCAGACAAAGGGCCTGAGTAGCCCGTAAACTGGTCAATAAACTCCCTTCCAACAGCTGGCAGGTACACATGGAGCGTCAAGCCCCAAGTTAAGAACTTGGTGAGCTAGTGGGAGGGATCAGAGAAGACTTTTCATTCTTCGCTTTCTAGATTTCTTTGCATTATTTGACACTATTGGCCAACTGATGCAGTCTCTCTATCCCTTGACTTCCTTTAGAACATCATCTGCTGTCCTCTCAACACTTCGATTGCTCCTCAATATCCTTGCTTGGCTCCACTCCTGGGGTGTTTGTCTTTCTTGGATTTCTCTTACCATCCTTCTTTGTTTCTCCCTCTGCTTGCATTCCCTGGATGGACTCATCTACTCACGTGGCTTCAATGACCTTATGCATGCTGATGATCACAAAGTCCCCATCTCCTCTAAGGTTAGCCATCTGACTGCTCACAGGACACCACCACCTGGAGGGCCTCACCTGTGTTTTGAATTGATCAGACCAAAAAGCAACTCACCAGCTCATTTCTTTCCATTGTATACCATGACTCACTGAAGGGCGTCATCTTCCATCTGGTTTACACAAATCCTACCCAGTCTTTTCCATTTTACCTCCTTCGGAACTCTGAAAATAATCTCTATGATTGCATCCAGATGCCACCTCCTTGGTTTAAGCACTCAGATGAACTTTCAGTAGGCTTAGAACTGGCCTCCTGGCTCTACCTTCAGGAACCTCTCAGAGACTTCATGGCAAGATGCACAGGGACTGTTGTGATTGATCTCCTCTTTACTGTCCTGCTTTTATTTCTTTTCCCTCCATCCTAAACACTCCACACAGTAGCGAGGTGAATTGTTCCTTCAAGTACACCATGACTGGCACATGTTGTTCTTATTACCTGCAGTGCCACCCCTGCTCCTTGTACTTCTCATTTCCAAGTCTTTGGCTGTTTTAGGGAATTCCTTTGGCTCCTCTGCACCATACCTGGACTTCATGTGCACCTCATGCAAGCAAAGATGAGAAGAAGACCTGGTCACCTTGCCCCTTTCTCGTCCTCCTGGGGCTTATCTTAAGGAAAGGACCCATCATGTTCTATGGGGTTCACTCTAATGAAGGAGATGGTTAGTCTAAATCCAGGTTAGCAAGCTAGATAAAGTCTTTTTAGGGCATATTAGAAGCTGCCAATTCACGAGAAAGGCAAGATGAAAGTACAATTTGATTTCCATTTTTAAAAAAAGAAAACTCACGTGTGTTTCATTCTTCACACTTGGATGCTCTTTAGTATTCTTTGTAAGATTCTTTCTCCAGGGTGGCTTAGTTGAGCTGTGTGGCTCTCCAATAAGCTGCAGGGCCAGACCTGCATTTGCATACATAATCAGAACTGCCTGTCTGTGGAGTCTCCCCAGGAGGTAGCTTGCTTCGGAGAAGGCTCAGGCTGCCTGCTTAGATGTGGGTGGCATCTGCCTGCTCAAAATAATACAATTCCTGAACACCAGCAATATCTGCATATGGCTAAACTGGGTCGGCAGGTCTTATGTCCGTGATCAATTAATTGCTCCTATATCACTTATCAGGCACTTACTATAGGCCAGAAACTGTGCAGGTGTTGAGGACACTGTCTTAGTTTGGATACCCTCAAAAGCAGGTCTGGAGACAAGGTCTAAGATCCAGATAGTTTATTAAGGAGAATATAATACCTAGAAGGTGCAAGTGGGGGAATGAGAAAAATCAGACAGAGAAGAAAGAAAAGCCAACGAGGCTGCTCTAATGAGCAGGTTACTACTGTGGAGAACTGGAACACAATCTCCCTGAGGACACTTTGAGGCACCTTGTAGAACATGCCGGGAATCCTCTTACCAGAGGACAGAAAGCCTGGGGCATCAATCCACTAACTCTCATCCCAAGGGGCCTTTGGCCCCAGAGGTATTAATTTCCCTGCACTTCAGGGTTATTCGTGCTTGCAACAAAGTGAGCTCCTAAGGTTCTGGGGAAACCCTGAGGCACAGAAGCTGCAAGAGCCTGTCTCTTGGGGTAGGAAGTTTTCAGTGTGCTTTGAACCATCTACTGTGGCTGCAGTTAACTCAGGTGGGTTAAAGTAGTATAGGCTGAGGTGATGCAGGGTGGACCATCAACAGAGGCTGCTACAGATGGAGAAATGAATAAACATGATACCTCTCCCCTCAAAGAATGTATTGCCCCATAGAAAAGATAAATGGACCAATGGTCTAACCATCAGATAGTGTAATATATCCCAGCTTGAACAAAGATACCTATAACCTGCAAGGAAGCATGTAATTCAAGCTGGGCTGGAAGACGTGGAAGATGAGTGACATTGCCCAGGTCTATGATATTTGCACTGCTCCTTGAAGGATATATGTTCTTCAGGCACAGAAGTAGGAGCAATGAACTCCAGGTGGTGAGCCCTGAATGCACAGTGATGTGTAGGCTGCCTAGTGTGACTCTAGCCTCAACTCCTCTGCAGGCAGCTGTGGTAGATTGGCCAGAATGTAAACTGGGGCTGGATTGTGCAGGAACTCAAACCTACCCAAAGAAGGTCTTTCCACTTCAGCTCTCAGGAGGCAATGGGGGCACATCAGGGTTTAAATAGTGACATGATCTGAGCTTTAGAAAGCTCACTCAGAGAGCAGCTTGGAGGGTGGGTTGGATAGTGACAGGTGAAATTGGAACCCAAAGATCATGATTAGGATGTATGCCAATCAGTGTCTGGGCAGGAAGCAGATGGCTCTCTCCAAAGGAGTGGAAGCGTTCCCAGACACCAGAGAATCCTATGGTTGTCGGAAAGGACCACTCAACAGGCACCGGGGCCTTGGGTAGAGGAAAGCAGCCAGAACCAATCTCAACCTGGTGAGGAGAGCAGGGAGCCAAGGGAGCAGACATTTCAACCTTTCTGCCTGCCTGCCCTCTTAGCTCCTGCCAGCAATTCCCATTGGTCAAATCCACCTGGAAACCAGATGGCGGGGCTTCCCAGGTGATGAATCCCACAAAGGCCAGGCTTTCCGGAGCTCAGAGCAGGGCGAAGAAGCCTAAATACTGGATCTAGAAGCACTGAGAGAAGAGCCATCCCAGGAGGGGGTCCCTGCAATTGGCAAGGCCAGAGGCGAGAGCAGGTGATGTCAGTGTTAAGATCATAGAGTGTGAAAAGGACAACGCACGCTCTGGTGACAATGGTGAGTCATCAGAAGAGACCAGGCTGGAATTCCTGCCAGAAACTGTGGATAATTTCTTGGGTGTTGGGCTTCTTTTGATGAGCACAGCCTTGTGAGATAGTGTCCTAATCTGCTTTCTGTAGCTACACCTGGATACCGGAGACTGGATAAGTTATAGAGGAAATATGTTTATTTGGGTCCTGATCACCAAGGGTGGAAATCCAAGATTGGGTGGGTGCACTGGCAAGAGTCTCATGCTGCATCACGACATGGTGGAAATGTGGAAGGGCAATGAGGTATGCAGAGTGATGGAACATGAGGGGTAGCTTCTCTTTATAGCAACCTATTCTCATGGTACTTAATCCTGCCCCCTCCAGAATGTCACTAATCTCTGTTAAAAACCTGATCATTTCTTAGTGTCCCCATCTCCGATACCTTTATATTGGAGGAAACATCAGATTCCAACCAAAGCAAGGGGTAAAGCCTTGCTTATCACTGTCTTTAATGGTAAAAGGAGCCTTGATGACAAGTAAAAGCAGACCCCAAAATGAATCTTGGAGATAAAGGGGCTTGTGCAGAGGAGACTCCTGAAGGTCTCCATGGAGCTCTGTTCGAACCTTGGTAAGCACAGGGCCACAGGAAGGGAAGGCAGACAGCATAACTCTGGGACAAAAGGCCAAGAAAATAGTGTTGGAAGACACTGGGTAAGAGCCTTATCCTGGGCCTCATCTTACCCAGGGGTTGATAGGATTACATAAGAAAAGCCAACCTCGTGGAACCTCACTGGTGCACACATACAGAGCCTGCTGTCACATGCAAGCACTCCACAGAGACAGCTCCTCCGTGTTAGTCCGGTAATCCTGCTGTAACAAAGTGCCACAAAGTGAGTGATTTAAACAACCAACATTTATTCGCTCAAGCAGTTCTCTAGGCTGGAGTCCAAAATCAATCCTGATGTCAGTAGGCCACGCTCCATCTAAAGATCCTGCAAAGGTGTGTCCAGGCCTCTCCCCCTGCTTCTGACACTTCCTGGGCTTGTGGCAGCTTAACACCAGTACTTCTATGGTGCCCACCCTGTGATATCTGTCCCGTGTCTAACTCTCCCCCTTTTATAAGAACCTCAATCATATTGGACTGAGGCTCACACTAATGATCTCATCTTAACTCAATCATCAGCAAAAATCCTGTAAAATAAAATCATATTTTGAGTGATTAGGTTATATCAGGGGATGGACATTATTCATTCTATAGCACTCCCCAATACTCATGGAGTAGATGTCACCAGCTGATCCTTAGGTCAATCTTTGTATGGCTCCAAAGAGTCTTGAGAGTGCCAGCCCTGCAGTTTGGAAACATTAGCTCAGACTACAGAGTGAAGGGCAGACACTAGATCACAGAGAAGAGAGGCCTTCCAGGAGGACTTCAAAGGAATTTATAAAATAAACATACACAAAATGCAAGCCTATAGAGTCACAGTTGAACTTCAAATATCAGGAAGTTATTATGGCAACACATTCTGTTTATGAAGTGCCTGATTCAGGTCAATGTCCAGGTTTGAAATCCCCCAAACAGACGCCCAAGATGAGGGTTTGGGTGCAATTGTTTGTTTCAGAGGTGAACTGGGTAGAGTGGTGTATGGAGGCAGGGCAGCTGGGTACAGTGGTGGACACTTGGGGCTTAGTCCCACAGGAGACCTACCCAAGACTGCATGGAGCACACCTCGGGGTGGAAGCTGGACCTTTTCTCTACCAGCTCCTGTGTCTGCTGGGAAGAGGTGCCTCCAGAGCCAAAGACTGGGCTCTTCAGAAAGATGCAGGGAGCACTGACGGAGTGGGAGCGCACTGAGGTTAGCTTCCAGGGTGAGCACAGGGATGGGGCAGTGTCCAGGTCTGGCACTGGAAACTCACAATAAAACTAAGAAATGTAGCATACTGTCATAATGCCGACATACTAAGGCAGGAAAATCGCAAGTTCAAGTCCAACCTGAACAGTTGAACAACATAGCAAGACCCTCTAGCAAAATAAAAATATAAAAGTGGGCTATACAACTCAGTCTGAAGGCTCTGGGTTCAATCCTAAGGACTGTAAGATAAATAAACAACAAAAAAAGATCTTAGGAAGTAGGTGTTATTATCCCTGCTTTCAGACAAGGAAACTAAGACAGTGGAGGGAGATTTAAAAAAAACATTCTAAAATTCATAAATTAATGAATGGCTTATCCAGGATCTAAACCTGTTATTATACAGTTTTGAAGGCAGTGTTCTTTAACCACAAAACTTCATGACTACACAACTACTATGCATTTTGTGTTATCTTAATTTAAAAAGATGAGATATATTTTCTGAGTTGGGTCCCAAGCTAATGTTGACACAGACATTTGATACCTCAACACCAGCCTTACAGATGTGAGCTTTGTTGGTGTTTCTCTGCGTGGTGTCCTGAGATTTGTTTTTGAGGAGGTGTAGCAAGCAGGGAGAGGTCCCTGTCTGGAGCCCCTACTGAAGCCTGCAGGTGCAGCTAGGAATCAGGACAGAGCCCATGTTCCACTCGGCACCAGTGTGGCCGCCGGCTTTCACTTTCGTGGTCTCTCCCTTTTCCAGGCTTGCTACCGCTTGTCCCTTCACAGCTGTTCACCAGGCCTGGGGCAATGGGGAGACCCTGCAGAGGGGCTGCTGAAGTCTTCCTGTCACCTACCGCTGAGATGAGATTCTCCCCCGGTCGGCTTGGAGTGACAGTGATAGATTAAATGCACCAATTAAATTAGATCCTATTTTAAAGAGCTTGAGCTGGATTTACTTTTAATTATAGTGCTGTGCTCGCTGATGAGGTATTGTCGAGGACTTAACAATTGGTTGATTGTGCATCCGAGTGTTCAGAGAGCAGTTTCTGGGAGAGACTGGGACAGTGCTCTTTCCAAGGAGCTCCCTGGGATGAGACAGGGGAGGGAGAAAGCCTGTTGGGGAGGGGAGCCAACTCCACTGAGAATCCATCTCTCTTCTCCTTGTTTTCTGCTTTATGAGTCCCACGTTACTTGGGGATTTAACGAGCTCAGAATGAAGTAGAGAAATGAGCCAAAGGCCATGGAGTTGAGCTGATTTGGGGCTCCATCCCGCCCCTGCTCCACTTAGGTGAGTGTGCTTTCTGGGCCCAGGTAACTCATCTCTCGTACCTGAGCTAGAGTTCCCTTTTGGTGATTCAATAACTCATTATTTCATCCAACAAGTATTTACAAAGCTTCTAGAATGTTCTGATGCTACTCAGGGTATTGGGAATAGAATAATGTACAAAACAAGAAAATCCTCTCTCCTCATGGGACACATTTTCAAATGGAAGGGATGAAAGTGGAAAATAGAGAAGTTATGCAACATCAGTGATAAATGCTAAGATGATAAAGCAGGGTTAAGGCTTTGTGGGAAGGGAGGTTCTGTGTTAGACAGTGGTCAGAGAAGGCCTCTCTAAAGGTGGCGTTAGAGCAACTTCTGGAAGCAGGTGAGAGAATGAGTCATGTGGCTATATGGAGGAAAGACATTCTAGGCTGTGATGATCAATCATCATTATCAATTGAGTGCCTTGAGAGATGCCTATAAGATTAGTACATCACACATGTGGGTTATGCCTGGGTGGGTCACAGGTGTGTGTGTGACCTTGGGGACTCCAATCTGGTCCTTGTCTCCTTCTTCCCTGCTGTCTGCTCCTCAGAGTCATGAGATGGGCAGGTTTCCTCCACCATCTCCTTCTACCGTGATGCTTCTGCCTCAGAGCCTACCAACCTTGGACCAAAATGTCTGCAACTGTGAGTGGAAATAACGCTCTCCTTTAAGTTGAGAGTTCCAGGCCTTTTATTCTAGTGATGAGAAAGCTGACTACAACCTAGGCCAAGAGAAGAGTGAACTCAAAGACTCTGCCCCTGGTCTGGAGAAGTCCCTGCTGCCTGTCCAGCCCTGCTGTGCTACCTACCACACCCACTCTACAAGATCACTTCTTGCTGCATTGAGGAAGCTGGTCCTTCGGCTCTTATGACAGCTTTTTGGGGGTTTGGTGGCAATGCTGACCCACATATACACCTGGTCTGGAGGAAAGAATGGGACTCAGACACTGAATAAAACAGTAGGGGTGAACCTATTATTTGTTTTTCTTTGAAGACAAAAGATGTTAATGTATGAGTTTTTTCTAACCTGAAACCTCAGTACTCAAGTTTAATAGTAGTGTTGGCACTTTGTGATAAATAAATGGGTTTTGGGTTGCAGTTTGGGCACTCATCCCTAAAAGGTTCGCCATCACTTATTTAAGGGATGCAGCCTAGTAGTACCCTAGAAGGACACTACTTTGTGCACCCGACTCTTTGTTGTAATGAAAAAGAAGAAAAGTTCAGAACCAAAGCACAGTTGACAAGTACCTTCAACCTTAAATCCAGACATGGACATTTTGATCCTTACTTTGTCTGTCATTTACAAATCAAGTGAATTTGGGCAAATCTCTGAGCCTCAGTTTTATGTTCTGTATTATGTAAAATGAGACCATTGCACTAAATCTTTTTGGTACCATGTAGCTAAATCTGGGGTTGGAGGACAAAAACTAGAGAATAATTAAATTATAACAAAAACAGAAACATGCCTGGGAAGAGGTCAGAGAAGCTCTCAGAAGCTATTCCCTGAGCACAGTACTTTCCAGAAGTCTTTGTCTTAGGCTTAAAAGTGACAGTCCCATCAGTGGCTGTGGTGGCAGAGAAGTTCTTCTCTGACACAGTTTGGGTCTCTAGAAGCAGGACTGATACAAAGATCTAAGTGGGTAAATGATCCCAGAAAACACTAGTAGGGAGAGTGGGGAAACGAGACTGTTTTTGATGAGTGGCTGAGGGTCGCTGTGCAGTCCTGAGAGCAATGTCACTTCTTGGTTCTTCTGGCCATGGCAACAGCCTGTAAAGCACGCTTTTTGGTGCAAGAACGCACTGAGGCACAGGAATGAAGGGGCTGCTGGCTGGAGGTTGGGTGGAGCATTCGCTTCATTACAGCAGAATACTTGGCACAAGCTACTTGCAAATTAAAAAGAGGTTTGTTTTGGCTCATAGTTCTGGAGGTTCAAGGATAGGATTGAGGGTCCCCACTGGTTTGGGCCTCTGGTGAGGGTGGGACACATCAGAGCAGGAATGAGAGAGAGAGAGAGATCATCAGAATGCTCTTTGAGGTCACCTTCGTCAACTTGAGGACCTCCCATTAGGTCCTACCTCTTCAAGGCCCATAACTTCATCTGATACTATCACCCTGAGGGCCAAGCTTTTATTAGTGGAATGTTTGGGAACAGTCATCTAAACCATAGTAAGTGGTGTTCACTAAAATGGAAAGGGCAAGGGAATCTGGGCAGTACTCTGACAGCAAGGGCTATAGCCCCCAGAATGAGGAGGCCCATTCCAGATCAGCACTGAAGGCAGGAAGCCTCCAGCATGGGCTGAGATCCACGTCAGAGTGGACCAGCCCTCAGCAGCAGGTGGTCAATCTGCTCTGTGGCCTAAGATCTACATTTATTTGAGCAGACACCCGGCCCTGAGGAAGTAACAGGGACAGGAAGTAGAAAAGGGAAAGCTAGTTGAGAGGCATAGAGCTCAGTGCCTCATGAGACTTAGTTTGCGGTGGAAGCACCATGTGCTCAGCCCCTCCTCAAATGAGCCTGGCAGATGGGGATGTCTCTGTGTGATGTCCCCTGCAGAGGATGCCATTCTCTAACTGACAGGAGAGTGGCTGGAAGTATTACCATGGCAACCAGCAAGAGCCCACCCAAGAGCCCCTCCAGTGACAGAAGAGACCAAGACCCGGAAGAGTCTACTTCTCTGGCAGGTGGCCAGAGCCACAGATAGTTGCTTTTCCTTGCTCTCGACATTGTCATTGTGACTCATATTGTACAAAAGCACCCGCAAACACACACAGCCCCACCCTGAGGTGGCTGGCCCCAGGAAAACACCTGTCACAATGTTGTGCTATTTGCTGGGTAAGCAGGAACGAGTGGGTGTCTCTGTTTTCCCCTCCATAAAATGAATCAGATGGTACCAGTTCCTTGGCCTCCACCGTGGGAGGCGGCAAGAGCTGACGCAATAACGTCTGGAAGGCATTTTGAGCATCTTGAAAGAGCAAGGTTGTCAAGAATTTCTGTTATGAAACCCGAAAGTTTTGCTTTTCTTTTAATTTTAAACCTTTGGAGTTTTCAAATTGCATTTAAGGTATTTCCAACCAGCAGCTGTTGCGAGACCACAAGCCATCCAGAGTGGCTGACCACAAAGTGAAGGCAAAAATAAAATCCGAATTAAAAAAGATGTGCTCCTGACTTGTGGCCAGATTCCAGTTTGGGTCTTAAAAGCTTCCTCTCTGGCCAGCTTCCTGCGCTGACCCCCAGGCTCACTTAACTCTGAGCGGCTGTGTATTCCTTGCCATTAGATATTGAAAACAGGAAATTAAGGGGCCTGTTGGGGGATGGGCAAGCTTGAAGCAACTTCAGAGAACAAGCTGATGAAGTCATAGATCTTATCTCCCTGCCTTTTCCTTGTCGACTTTCTTTAAAGATAAGGTAGTGAATCAAAATGGGCAGCCTTGTTTTTTTCCAAGATGGGAGCCGAGGCGGATTTCTTTAATATCCCCTTCCCTCCCAGTGTTTCCAAAGATAACCAGATGAGAGAAATGTTTCGATCCTGTGTGCGTGCATGTAAAATGTGATTACAGGACAATTTCCCCATGCTGGTCCCTGAGGGATGGGGAGGAGAGGAGGGAGGGAGGACGCCTGGCCTCGAAAGGAGGCCCTAGCCAGTGGCTCTTGGACTACTGATGGTGTCCTTGTTTTCTTAAGATGCTACTCAAGCTACAAGGGGCACTGTGGGTCTCTGGCCAGTGTGGACTATGAACCTAAATGAAGGGGACTGTCAGGGGCTAGAGAAGGAGGCAAGATGCTGTGGGCTTGGGTTTTGCATGTGAGAAGGAAGCCACACCCAGCAGGAATGCCAGCCACATGGGCGCAGTCCTCAGTGGCGGGAGCCCAGGCTTCGTGGGGCCAGGCAGCAGTGTTAGATGGACAGTGGCCTGATGCGGCCCAAGGGGATGCATGTGAGATAGGACCAGGTGTCTCAACTGGTCACTCGGATCTGATGAGGGAGGCACAGGCAGTGAGCCGTGATGGGGACACTGAGAGGAGCAGAGGAAGCGAGGTAGGGTGGCAGGGCCAGTGAGAGCAAGGACCTGAGGACACATGCTTGGAGGCCAAGAAACCCCAGTCAAACGTGACCGTGCCTGTTACGCGAACCTCCCAAGTTCCTCCACATAGAACTGGTCATTGCTTTCTATCGTGGGATTGATGTGGGCAGAGAAGAAGTTGGCTTTGTAAAAAGCACTTGAAGTTTTGCCCTGTGGAGGGGCTGTAGCAGGTATTTATAGGTGGTGCCAGCAAGATGGTGCTGGGGGAGGGGGACCTGCCAAGCAAAGGTAGATGTAAAGCTTATTTATGAAGCAGCTTGATGGCCTTTTGGTGAACCTAGAGAACAATTTACATCTGGCAAGGCAAAACTGTGATGAGCACGAGGTCTGAGGCTTTGTGAGCTCTTGGGGACAGCTCACTGGGAAAGGAGGCTCCTTGGCTCTTTTGAGCAGTAGACACCTGGCCTTGGACCTGCCCCACCCAGCCAAGGTGATGGATGTGGGTTAGGCCCTGGAGAGGCCAGCTTTTTTCCTCTCTTGAAGCAGTTAGGGAAGAAGAACATACAATAAATTAAGTAAGAAAGGATCTATGGGATGAAAGGAGCAGGGGAGGGATGGCACTGAAAACACAGCAGGGACTGGGAGCAAAAGGGGTTGTACAGTGCGCAACCAGCACAGCTGTACAGAAGAGTACAGGATGGGGATGTGAGGGGAAGCAGAATGAACGACAGCAGAGAAGGGTGGCAAGAACAGCAGCTGAAAGAACACAGAAAGGCTGGTTCCAGTTTCGTTTCACTTGCAGCCTAAGAGAACCCAAGGGCTGTGGCCCCTGAAGTTTTCTCTGCTTCTGAGAAGTCCGTAAGTGAGAAACACACACACACACACACACACACACACAACTCACAGGCCATCTCCTTGTCCCAAAAGAGTGAAAAAGAGATAATGACCTTGAATGCATAGGAGGGTGATTCTGCACATGGCTTCCTGTCTTCTCTTTACCCGTCCTCATGTCCCACCCCATATCTCTCCTGGGACACCAGTGTGGGGAGGTCTCCTCCACATATTCTTGTCAACTGTGGTCCCACACCCTATGCTGCTGCCTCCTCTTCTCTGCAGGCCGTCAACCCCTCCAGAAGGCACTTGGGATCTCGGTTCTAACAAGAGCAGAGCCTCTTGTGTCACATTCGCAGGTAGGCATTGGCCTTTGAAATCCCCTTCCAGGAGAAGCATTTTAATGAACTTTCTCTAGACATTATGGAGTGGCCTGGCTTCCCACCATGCCCCTGGGAGCCAGGCTCTGCTAGTGGGGGTGGGAGGGACTGAAAGCCTTTAGCCCAGCTCCTGAGATCCAGACGCCTCCACCGCCTATGCCCAGGAGGAGCACTGGGCTCCATTCGCTAACTCAGTGATTCTGTCCATTGTAGTCACCTGAGAAGAGCTGAAACCAGTGGAATTGAAATCTCTAAGTATGGCACTCTGGGAGGTTCAGGTGAGACGATTGCAAGTTTGAGGCCAGCCTGGGCAACCCTGTGATTTAACAAGACCCAGGCTCAAAATAAAAAAGGACTGAGAATGCAATTCAGTGCCAAGGCCCTGGGTTCAATCTCCAGTACCATAAAACAAACAAACAAAAAACCACCTAAGTATGGAATCTAGACATCTATATTTCTGAAAGCACCTCCAGATAATTATGACAACCAAGGTTGATAAATTACTGCTATAAGTAGTAGATGACTCTGAGTAACAGCTCATATTTCCTCTCTAGGCCTCAGTTTACTCTCCAAAAAAATAAGGGAGTTGGATTTGAAAAGCTATCTACCCTGTTAGTTCTAATATTCTGCCCCTCTGACTAAGCAGCGGATTAGATACCCATGTGTGTACACTCATGAATACATGGGCATTCATCACACACACACACACACACACACACACACACACACACACACCTTCTGCTCTACTTCAGAACTGTCATCTAGCCCATTCTACTGCATAGAAATACTTGGCCTCAGATGCTCCTCCCATTCCACCCTTCCTTCCCAAATGGATCTGCCAGAAAATACCAGAAGCATTTTAACTAGAAAACCAAAAGTGAAAAGTCCTTGGGAATAGCAATAAGGTGAGTATTCTATGGGAACTGAAAGGGCAGCCACTCGTTTCAGCCTGGAAGGACCCCAGAACTCTCTTCCAAGCCCGGCTACTGTTTCCAAAGAAATGAGACTCCACGAGGTGAAGTCAGTTGACCATGGACCAAGTTCACTCAGTAGTTAGTAGTGGCTCCAGGGCAAGTTCAGGATGCAAACATAGCCATTGGGTCTACATCACAGTGACCAAGGAATGGCTTACATGGTATCTTCACAGCCTCCATAGATTCAATGGGCCAGACTCTCCTAGCCAGCATGTGGAGCCCGGGAGTCTTATTTGAAACCTACTCCTCTGGTGAGACCAGAGCTAGTCTGCACCTCTCCACCCTGACAATAAGGAACCCAACATGGCAGGCTGGAGATAAAGTAGCCGAGGGGTTCTCCACATCTGCCCTTTCCCCCCAGCCCTGAGGCCTGGGACAAGTACTGGGCTCCTCAGGCTTGGCAACTGGAAAAGTCCAGCTCTTGTCACTCTTTCCTGGAGAGTTGTGTGGCTCCATGGTGAGAGATGAAAATATAGTGATGGGAGGAAACTGAATTAACTATAAGCCAAACCTGGTACCTGCTTGGACAGGTTGAGGCCATATACCCATGGCCCAGTCCCTCCTTCACCATGAATTCACTAGAGGAAGGGTCTGCACTGAAGGGAGCTTTGCTGGGTTTCTGCAGCCCAGCCAATCAAGGAGTGAAAAGCTGACTTCAAAGGTGCAAGCTGAGGCACAGGTAAGGACAGATCATGGCCCAAACCATGCTAAAGGTCATTCATTCTTTTATGGCTTGACAGATGTCAGATCTGCTGTCTTTTGACCCTGTCCCCACTATAAACCATCAGTGAGACTTCAAGCTAAGTGCCTTCTGTGCTCAGGTTTCCTGTCAGCCACTTGGATTCACAGAAGGGCTGGGAAAATATAGCGGATGCTACAACTTGAATGCCTATTGTGTACCAAGAGCTTCCATGGCTTGCCAGATTCTTCATACCCATTTCCTTGTTTGATCCATGTAGGTGTAATGAATGGAATAAAGACCCTCAAAGATAGCCAAGTCCTGATCTTTGGAGCCTCGGAATGTGTTATACGACAGAAGAAATTTTGCAGACATGATTAAGTTAAGCATTTGAAGTGGGAAGATTTTCCTAGATTATGTTGATGGTCTAGTGCAATCTCAAGGACCCTTATTAGAAAAAGGCAGGAGGGTCGAATTACAGTCAATGGAAGAGAAGAAAAAGAGGCCAGAGAGGAGATAAACTGCTATGCAGCTGGCCAAGAATATTGGAGGAAGGGGTTGTGAGCCAAGGAGTGCAGGTAGCTTCTGGAAACTGCAGAAGGCAAGGAAATAAATTTTCCCCTAGAACATCTTGATGGAACCAGTCCTGCCAGCAACTTGATTTTAGTTCAGTGAGACTTGTTTTGGAATTCTGGTCTCTAGCACTATTTGAGAATAAGTTGGTAATGTTTTAAGGGAATAGGTCTATATGTGGTCATTTGTTACTGCTGCAATAGACATTCATCCACTAATCACTTCCATTTTAAAAATAAACAAACTAGAAATTCCATTTAACCCAGCTAGGCCCCTTCTAAACATCTTCCCAAAACAGTTAAGCACATCATACTTCAGTGACACATGCACACCTACGGTCATAGCACAGTTCATAACAGCTATGTTATTGTTCACAGTTCAACTGTTCACAGTTAACTGTTCACAGTTCAACAGGTGAATAGTTAAAGAAAATGTATGTACATGCAATAGAGTACTGCTGTGCTATAAAGGATAAACTTGAGCCTCTTGTCGGTAAATGGATGCACCTTGAGACCATAACGTTAAGTGAAATAAATCAGCCACACATGCTTAAATATCACATGGTTTCTCTCATATGAGAAACCCAAATATAAATAAAGAGCAAAATAAAAACTAGATAGTAGGAAGCAGGGAGAGTTGTTTGTTTTGTTTTGTTTTTTTTTTTTTTTTTTTTTTTTTGGTTTTT
>NW_004955566.1:764045-800779 GCF_000276665.1 Chinchilla lanigera
TTTTTGGTTTTTCTCCGGTACCGGGAACTGAACTCACGACCTTACGCTTGCCAGGCAGGCGCTTTTGCCGCTGAGCTAAATCCCCAGCCCCGGGAGATCTTTTTCATATGGGAAAGGGATCAAGAGATGGAGGGAGGAGGGATGAGAGAAAGGGTATGAAAAAAAATATTGAAAAAATCTTAAAAATGGAGATAAAGCTTTTGCAAATGGGAAGGCAACCAAGAGATAGAGGAGCAGAGAGAGAGGGGAGGAATAGGGGATGAAAAAGTATTAAAATGTGTTATGTACTGAACCAACTACACATGAGAAATGCAATCATTATGTACTGTAAATGTGTACTAATAAAAATTAAAATTAAAAAGAAAAACAAGTGAAGAAATAAAATATCAAGAGAAAATGGAGTCTCTGAAGGGTAGGGAATGAGCCCAAGGTCACTCTGATGGGTGACAAAATCAAGATCAGAACCCAGTTTGTCTACCTCAACTCTATTTTTAACTCTAGCACTTGCATTTTTATATTTCTTTCATTTATGTGACTGCTTATTGGACAGCCAGCACTGAATGAAGCCTGGAATTTCAACTAGAAACCAAATAGCCTCAATCCCTGTTCTCTGCCTCCCTTGTATGCTTGGGAGCAAATGACAGGACAAACGACTATGGCTGAGCCAGGACAGGGGGACTAGGGTTTCAGGAGATCCTATAAAAGCAGTTCCTAACCTAGATGTAGAGGCAGAGAGGACTTCCTAGAAGGGGGCCAAGTCAGAACTGGCTACGCTGAGGGATAACCACAGAGGGAAGGAAGAAAATCAGCTTCAATCTCTCCTCACTGCCCCTCCTCCACACTCCAATGTCAGGTCATACAAACCATTCACAGGGGTCATTTGTGCCGGTCTGCTTTCCTTGGGTGAACGGATCCCTGACTTTAATCCAGAGAGCAGTGCTATCTCCTTGGGCACACTTGAAGTAGGACGGGTCATCTGCCAGGTCCTGGTGTGGGTCCCTGTTGGCTTAAACCAGTCAATGGTGATGTTTGAATTTATGGAGCAATGCTGGAGCCTCTGGATGGGGCTAGAGGGAGATTAGAATCTTTCTAGAACTACTAAAGAGATTTTCTCTTCCACTGGAGGACAGAGGATAGAAGGTGGGTCACCTCCTACTACCAGGGGAAGATCTGTCACTGGCCCAGCACATGTGGGGAGCTCGATTGCTAAACTGTATGGGACTGCACTGGTTTGCACAGAACTGCTCCTGAGTGGAGTAAAGCTGTGGCTGGGAAGCCTGGCAGATGGGATGCGTGAGTAAGAGCCTGTGGGATCATGGAAATGGAAATGACAGCCCAGGACTGGAGATTCCTCTTAGATTCTCGGCCAGAGGCTCTGACAGGGAAGATAAGTTCCAGTCTGGTCCTGTCCACCTGTCAATAAACATTTATTAAATGAGTGGATGAACTGATGCTACAGGAGAGCAGAGGGCAGCAAGAAGCACAGCACAGTGGGCATGTCACCCTGTAACAACTAACAACTCATCTTTGGGGAGAGAGGGAACTGAGCTGAGAGGAGCAGCTATGTCCCTGGGATTTGTGGAGGGAGGACAGTCGTGTCTGAACAGAAGCCATGCAACTGGGGGCCAGAGCAGGCTCAGCCAAGACAAGCTTCAAGCCAGAGTTCCAGAAATGTCACACGTCAGTGACTATTCTTGATATTGTTGTTGGGGATCTTTTTTCACTCATACTCCAACATGGTGGTGGTGATGAGGGACAAATTAATTGACAGTTGATCCAGATTCCTCAGTCTGAGCTATGTCTCTTTTAATGTTCCATTTACTTTTATTGCAGCTCTCCATCTTGCAATACCTTGTCTCCAGCACCTGCTGTTACCCTTCACCCTCTCTATGCCCCATCGGAAGTCCAAGCAGTGACTGAGCTCACTTACCCAAAGTCAAAAAACCAAAACACTTTCTCAGTCATCTTCCCACTCCCATCACTCAACAAGCAGCCCCTGAGTGCAGCAAGAAGCATGTTTCAGATTAGTCATAGCAACTTGGTTCAGAGCAGTGGAACTGAAAGCAGCCCGAATACCTTCAAAAGGAGAATGGGTAGAGGAAGTGGAGCATAGTCATACAGCGGAGAACTACACAGCAAGGGAAAGGAGCAGTAACAAGAAGCAACATGGATGAATGTCATAAATACTATGCTGAGCAAAAGCAGTCTGGTACAAGAGCCCCCATGAATCTATTTATGCGTATAGGTCAGAAGGAAGCAAAAGAAAAATGTGGTTTTAGGAAGTAGAACAGATGGAGAAGGAAAGCCAGGAGTGGAAGAGGATATGAAGGAGGTTTCTGGGGTTCTGGGGAAGCTTTCTACCTTGACCTGAGTGCTGCTTATTCTATGGTAATTCCCTGAGCTAAAAACTCACAGATTGTGCACTTTCCTGTATGTGTGCATTTTACTTTGCAACAATAAAAAGTTTAGACTCTATAATGCTGTCATCCAGAAAAAAGGAAAATTCTGGTATTACCCGGTCTAATACACACTTTACTTCTTTAAACTGGGGGAGCCGGCAAACAACTCAAGGGTTACATTTGTCTGTGGTGCTCTGAGACTACAATAGGTCTGGGCTCCTGAGCTCACTGTTAAAGCATGGTTTTTCACTAGGTGCCCACATAGCTGGGCGGTTTTCTCTGTGCACACCTGAGGTTTCACATGGCTGCATCAGAAGAAGTGTCTGTTCCATCTCAGTGGTACAGCCTACTCCTTTCCTCATGGTGCTAGCACCTGACTCTCTTGCCCTCGGCCCATCAGCAATGGTCTAAAACCATCCTGAACTCCCAAAGAAAGGGATCAAGGTTACCCTTCCCTTTTCCCTACAAGAGCTCTTGCTCCTGATATAAATTTTCCCACATTTTCCAGAGAGAATATCAAGTTCTTGCTTCCTGAGCTTCAGGAATGGACAGCCTTTGCCAAGCCTTCTCCACAGTGCAGGACCCTACTCTCCTCACAGCCACAACACCAAAAGCTCCAACTTTAGTGATGGCTTCTTCATGAACAGAAGCATCTACTCCCTGGGCATATTAGGTCTCTTCTACTAGACATGAGGCAGCTGCTATCTCTGAAAGTTTTACCTCTTTGCCTTCCTGGTTCCTGACTGCATAACTTCCCACTGCTACTCGCAAGGCTGCCAGTATTTCCACAGCAAAGATCATCTCATTTGTCTTCGTACCTCTTTGTATCAAAGTGCCAGACCTTGGTGAGCACCACCCTGGCAAATTTGGTTGAATTAATAAGTGAGTGAATGACGAACCATCTCCACTGTAGTCTGACTGGGCAGCATTTCTAGGAATGTAACTAGACTGGAAAACCACATTTTTTCTGAAGAACTTGGGCAGGAGGGGAAGAGTGAAGGAAGAGGGGCAGGGACAGGGAAGAGGCAGAAGGTGAAGAAAAGGGGTAGAGAAAGGGAGGTTAGAAAAGGGGAGAGGAGGGAGAAGCAGTAAGAGGTGCAGGGGGCAAAGGGAGGGTGAAAAGAGGGAACTAGAGAAGGAAAGGAAGAAAAGAGGAAGGAGGAGGAAGAAAAAGAGGCTGTTGTTAAGAGCCAGGAAAGGTCATTAGTGAGCAAAGAGCATCCAGCTCGTGTGCTTCTCTAGTGCTTATCCTTGAGTGGGTATTCTTGCTTAACCAACAAGAACACAAAATCCCAGCAGCAAGCCAAATTCGATCACCCAGGGAGGCATGTCTGCACATGGGGAAGTATGACCCCACAAGTCCAAGGAGATTTTGTCATTCATTTGAATGATGCTGTGATACAGGTGACAAATTTCCAAAGTTAGGAGGGTTCCAAATTTAGTCTGTAATTGATGTGCACCAACTCACAAGAGCAAACTTCCCAAACTCACACCTGCTCTCTCAGTCCAGAAAACAACAGGGCCTGATGGCTTCCTGGCTCCAACTTCTCTTCTCCATCATCCCACTCTTTACCACAACACCAACTTCTTTTCATGGACCTGGCTGGCTTCTCGGGCATTTCCTTGATGCCTAGGTGGGAGGCCCTTGCCTGTTCCCCTCCCAACAGTCTCCTTTCAACCAGGAATTGGCTAGGACACAGATCCCCTGGCAGACATGCATTTGCCCAGTGTATTTGCTAAGGTAAGGCTGCATCTGCTTAAGACAATGGAAGTTTACATCTTTTTAAGGTAAAGTCCAGTTTGTGGCAGAAGCAGGGACATTGCTTCACACAGTCATGGAGGGACTCAAACCAATAGGGGGCTCTGCCTCTCTGACAGTACACTTTTTAATATTTATTGGTCCAGGGTGGGACATTGATACAGAATTTTTGTTTTTAAGTTCCCCTGGTGTTGCTAGTAGGCAACCAGGGGTGAGAATACCCTATCCTCCAACATCACCCCAGGCATTAACTTCAAAGGGCCTTGTGGGAAGCTTTTATGGGCCAAGCCCAGAAGTTTATATATATATAAACTTATATATATATGTGATCTGTCTACATCTACTGGGCCCAAAGTCAGTCACAAGGCCATGCTTTATCCCAAGGGCACCTGGGAAATGTAGTCCAGCTTAGCACCCAGAAACAATGCAAAGTGTGTCCATTAGGACATCTAGCTAGTCTCTGCATATTCAGGACTACTGCTGTCTCTGAAATATGATCTTAAGCTTAGAGAAAGCATCTCATCTTCTATTATTTAATTTTAATTAACAAATAATAATTGTGTGTATTTATGGATACAATGTGATGTTTTGATCTATGTTTACATTATAGAAAGATTCAATCAAGCTAATTAACATATCTATCACCTCACTAATTTATCATTTTGGTGGTAAAAATATCAAAAATCTCTTACAAATTTTGAAATATACAATCTGTTTTTATTAACCCTAACCACCACACAGTGCAGTAAAAGCTATTCTTTCAGTTTAACTGAAACTTTGTGCCTTTTGATGAACATCTCTTCTCCATCCCAGCCTTTGGTAACTGTCTTTCTCTTTCCTGTTTTTGTGAACTGACTATTTAAAGATTCTGTTGGTCTTGTATGACAAAAAGGATATGGAGCCTGAGGTAGTTAGAAGTTCTAGAAGTCCCTGAGGGACTTAAAGCATGGCCCTCTATTGAGATTGTCTGACAGGGAGCCTGTGAATGGTACAATGTTTCCTTACGTGGAGCTGGAGAGACACCCATAAAACTAACAGACATTAGAACAGAACATAGTGAGGACTGGGAAGAACATAGTCCCCCAGAACATGGTATGAGAGGCTAGATGATACACCACAGAACACAGACCTGGGAAGATAGGTCAGGAATAATTATAAGAAGAGAGGAAAAGGGAAGGGCCATGGCTTCAAAATAGGTAAGACCTTGTTCCTGTTTAGGAATTCATAGGCTCTAGGGAAAGAACCAAATGTTTGCACAGGTCCTGTAGGAAAATGCCAACCAAACAGATGAATGGGTCCAAAGCCCATGCTGGTCTGTCAGAACATGTCTAGTATGAATAAGAGAGAACATATAGACAGAGGGAAGGAAAGGACAAAATGCTTCTCTTCCAATGCTGATCTGTGCAAGTTGGATGCATAAACCACTGTTAATTTTCTGGAGAACTCCAGTCAGCAAGATGTTTGTCCTTGGAAGCTAAAGACATTTACAAATCCTTTACGATCCAAAGACTGAACCCAAATCATGATCTGACTGGAACGTACTTGCTGCTTCTATGTTTTACACCCCAGAGCAGGTTTACTGGAACTATATGAGATCCAGCGAAGAGCATCTGGAAAGTTCTATGCACACTAATTAAAATTTGGGGCATGCTTAATTAAGTAAGTGCTTCAGTCAGTTCGGATTGCTGCAACAAATCACCACAGACTGAGTGTTAAACAATAAACATCAATTTCTCATGGTTCTAGAGGCATGTCTTGGTTACTTTTCTCTCATTGCTGAGACAAAATACCTGACATCCAAAATTAAGAAAGGAAAGATTCATTTAGCTCAGAGTTTGTGAAGGTTTCAGTCCATATCCATACTCTGTTGGCTCCAACGCAGGGTGGCACATAGTAGAGGGCAACAGTTCATGGTGGCAAAAAACAGCAAAGCAATAAGAGCAAAAATGGTGGAGTGGCAGCAAGCAGAGTCTTTCCCTCCCTTACACTGTATGCAGGGTATCCATCTGAGGGCGAGTGCAGCACTCATACCCATAATCCCAATATTGGACCATGAATCAATCATAAGTTTTAGAAACTGGCCCCATGACTTCATGAGGTTTTGGGGGGACATCCAGATACAAACCATAACAAGGAAGGAAGTCCAAGATTAGGGTGTCAGCATGGTTTGTGAAACCTCTTTCCCTGGTTCAGATGGATGGATTCTCACTGTATGCTCATATGGGAGAGTGGAGGAGGGGGAGGGAGAGGGAGAAAGACAAAACTTTCATTTCTCTTTTTATTATAAGTATACTCACTGATCTCATCATAGGCTCTACCCTCAAGATTCCATCTAAATCTAGTTACCTTCCCAAAGCCGTATTTCTTTTTTTCTTTTTGAGACAGGGTCTCACTATGCACTTCAGGCTGACCTTGAACTCACTTTGTAGCTGAGGCTGGCCTCAAACTCGCAGGGATCCTACTACCTCAGCCGCCTGAGTGCTGGGATTATAGGCATGTGCCACCACACCTGGCTTCCAAGGCCCTATTTCTAAATATCATCACATTGGGAAACAGGGCTTCAAAAAATAAATTTGTAAGGGACACTACCATCTAGTTCATAGCAGCAAGTGAAAGAAAGTAACAAATGTGTAAACCCAAAGGGGCTGAATTAAGTATTTCCATCAAGTCCCGACTGGGAGACATGGGGCAGCACCATTGGAAGCTGTTAATGAGACTTTTCTAGGATAGGAAGGAGATGCACACAGGAGTAAGAAACACAGGAAACAGAGGTGCCTTCTTTCGCTCAAGCAGTGGTACAAGTGGCAAACAAGCCATGAATACTGGAGAAAAATTGGGGCTGGTGAGATTGCAAGGTAGTGTGTGAGTCATATTATTTTATCTTCCTCTCAATGGAGATAGAAATACCAAAAAGTGCACAAATTGCCCAATGTGGTGGTACACACCTGTAATCCCAGCACTCAGGAGGCTGAAGCAGGAGGATTATTGCAAGTTCAAGACCAGCCTGGGCTATATAGTGAATTCAAGTCCAGCCTGGACTATGTAGTAAGAGTTTGTCTCAAAAAACCAACCAAACAAAATAAAACAAAAAACCCGGAAGTGCACAAATCACACCTATACAGCTTCATGCATTTCTTTTTTTTTTTTTTTTTTTTTTTTTGGTTTTTGTTTTTTTCTCCAGTACCGGGAACCGAACTCATGACCTTGCGCTTGCCAGGCAGGCGCTTTGCCGCTGAGCTAAATCCCCAGCCCCAGCTTCATGCATTTCTACAAATAACAGATCTGTATCACCAGTACCTAGGCCAAGAAACGAGGAGTGTAGAAGCCCCTGAAGATTCCCCCCTTTCACTGCTTATCCCTAACAGTGACTGATAGACTGCCTTCTAACAGCATAGATTAATTTGATCTGTTTTTGAGCTCTACATGAATGGCACTGTACAAAAAGCCCTCTTTTCTGTCTGACTTCTTTCACTCAATATTTTTGTAAGATTCATCCATATCGTTGCATCTTATTGTAGCTCGTTCATTCCCATTGTTGAATGTACAGTGTTCCATTGTATATATTAGTTACTTTCTCATAGCTGGGACAAAATGCCTGACACCCATAAGTTAAAGGAACAAAGGTTCACTTTAGCACACAGTTTGTAGAGGTGTCAGACCATAGTTGGCTGGCTCCAAGGCAGGGTGGCATGGTAGAGGAGAAACAGTCCATGGCATGGCAGGCAAGAAGCAGTAGCCTTTCTTCTGCTTTCCATTTTTATTCCACCTAGGCTACAAGCCTATTGGTTGGTGTCACCCACACCCAGAGTGGGTCTTTCTTCTTTTCTAAATTCGTCATCCACACCCAAAACTGTGCTAAATCAATCAATGGACTAATCCAGTATCACAAACCCATGATCCAGTATCACACACCCATGATCCAGTCACCTCCCAAAAGCCCTGTGAGCACGTGAGGCTTTTGGGGACAGCTAGATACAGTATAAGCCATAGCATATTATATGAATATGGCATGCTTTCTCTCTTCTGCAGATAGTCATTTAAACTATTTCCATTTTTTGCAGTATGATGACTATTTTTATATGTGCCATTTTACCAAATATATGCACACTTTTCTGTTGGGTAGAGACTTAGGAGTGGAATGGCTGGATAAGGAAGGGATAGCTTTGGTTTTAGTAGATACTTGCAAACAGGTTTTCAAAGTTATTGTACCTAGGAGACACTTTTAAGAGTAAATGAACTTGCTAACTAGGTAAGATACCAGAACAACAGAACAAGGATTGTCCCAGGCAAACTGGACCAAAAAATGTCTCCAAGCATGGAAGGCCTGTCAATCCATACCCTGTCTAAAAAAGGTGGACCTGATCTGAGGCTTGGGGGGACATTCTTGTAAGCATGTGAGTTCCATTAAGCTGAGAAGCTGCAGATATCCTGCAATAAAATCTCATAAACTAACACCTTTTCCCCAGCAAAGAAGGAGCTCTGGATACTACCTTCTGCTTAAACTCTTTTTTAAAAAATCATTTACGACTATTCTCTCAAACATCTCCTTCTCAGGCCTTCTTCACAGAAGTCAGTTGGAGCTGAAACTCTTGGCAGGTCCCTGAACTGCACAGCTAAGAAATTACATGCCGCGCACATCTGCAGCGAGGAACGTGAGGCTTTCTATGGGAGATTTATCGCCTCCCTCCCCTTCTCCTTTTGGAAGCATTCTGGATGCTATTCCTTGTGTTTAGCATGTGCCTCTGGCTTATCACCACGGTAAGTATAAAAGCAATTAATTTTTCCCCCTTTTGGAAAGCGGAAGTTTTAACCGCACTTGAATACCATTTGCATTTCTGATTTCTATCAAGTTCACACTTCCAGCAAAGAGAGTCCTGCTGATATAATTTGTTTTTTTTTTAATTGCATATTCTCTGGCAGGAAGCTGCCTCTTTTGCCTCCAAAGAAGCACACACGTACACATTGGGAGGTGCTCAGCCCTCTACCTATCCTGGAGGTTAACACATCTTATTGGCATTAGACAGCCGAGACAGGTATGAGGGTTGGAGCAGGGCTCTCCTTTATTTTTATATAGATGTTGACATTTGCAGAGCTTGGGGAATTAGTTGCCTGATTTGGGTGAAGTGAGAGGATTTTGAGAACCTTGACTTTGTACTTGGTTTTAATTTGCTCTTCTGTTCAGAGAAATATTGTCAAGACAGACCCGATTGATTTCTGCTTGCTTTCCACTCATGAAGACCCCTCTGTATTGCTGTTTTACATCATTGCTTATATTTACAGAATATTTTAGGCTGGGAGAAAACATGTGATTTGGTGATCTGCTCGTGTTATAGGAAGGAGAATATGGTAGATTAAATTAATTTTCCCAGTGCTTCACCCCACACTAAGCCATACTCTGGTCATGGCATGTCCTGGGTGGAACATACTTCCCTGCCTTTTGATTGGAGGCACGACCAAGTAACTTGTTTTGGCCAGTGGGATGGAACATCAGCTGCTCCTGAGTCTAGGCTTTAAGAGGCCTCAAGAACTTTTACTTCCTCCTGGTACCTCAGCTATTCCATGATGTCTCACTGTTACCTTAGTCCATTTGTGCTGCTGTAACAGAATACTTGAGACTGGTTAATTTATGAAGAACATAGCTGTATTGCTCTTGCATCTCTGGAGGCTGGGAAGTACAAGATCAAAGATCTGACCTCTGGTGTGGACCTTCTCACATGGCAGAAGGCAGAAAGACAAGAGAAACAAACTATTTCCTCCTGTGGCAGAAAAGCAGAAGAGAGTAAACCTGTTCCTACAAGCCCTTTGATAGTGGCATGAATCCATTCATGAGAACAGAGCCCTCATGACCTCAACACCTTCCCAAAGGCCCCTCTCCTAGCACTGTTGCACTTGGGATTAAGTTTCCAGCACATGAATTTAAAAAGCAGTAAAAGCATTTAAACCATAGCACTTGCCTAGTTGGCTGGTCTGAGGAGAAGGAGACAGGTAGAACAGGGTTGGTTGGCCAAGACCCCATCCTGTGATATGGAGCAGAACTGCTACAGCTGAAAGCACTTTAGCTCACCGGAGCCAAAGCTAGAGCAGCCAAATCCCAGCTGTCCCCACTTCTGTAGCTTTTCGTGTTATTACTGTAGGCTGGTGGGACGGGGTATTCTTACACACTTTGCTAACGGATGGAGATATCTAGGCCCAGAAGGGAAAAGTGACTCCTCCATTGACACAGCTGGCTCATTGTA
This sequence comes from Chinchilla lanigera, assembly GCF_000276665.1. Lineage (NCBI taxonomy): Eukaryota > Metazoa > Chordata > Mammalia > Rodentia > Chinchillidae > Chinchilla > Chinchilla lanigera. Next base: position 774,440 of record NW_004955566.1, read on the forward strand.
TCAAAAGCAAGATTAGAACACACACACCCCTATTCTCAGCCCTGCAGGCATTACCCCAGGATTTCCACACACACATAAAAGATACTGTCTGGTTGTAGGTCTTGCAGCTTTTGAGAAATATAGCTTGTAAAAACTCGTTGAGAGAAAACAGATGAAACTTTAGATGGCTCCAGGGATTAATAATGTAACAGGGATTGTTCCACTTCTAGTTTGAAGTGAATCTGAACTGGCTGTTCTCCCCACCCCTCCTCCTTTCTGACAGCTGTGGAGTTCCCCAGGAGGAAGGCTTTAATGGCTTGGGAGCTGCTCCAAAGAGCACCTGCAAGCACCATGGCTGGGGTAGCCCCAGAGACCAACAAGGACCGAAGCTGGGATTTGGTCCTTTTCTAGACAAGCAGGAAGTCCAAGCACCAACCCCAATACCTGCAGACTCAGGCCAGCCCATCAAAGAAGCATGGGGAAACCCTGGGTATATCAGCTGCTCCACACTCACCTCTCCCTCCAAAGATGGAAAGCACCACGTTTAAAACTCTTTCTACTTATGGCCACTAGCCCTGAAATGCCAGTGTGTGTGTAATGGGGTGGATGTGGAGAAGGACAGGAGTCACATGAGCGCCTTTATAAAGCCCGTCACTCTTTTTAGGGGTTACTTCTTATTGTCCTACCCACCTTTGGTCTGCAGAGAAGGATTGCTGGACATGAATGCGATGGTTGACTGAATTTCCATGTGTTATCTTTTCTTACCGATGACTGCATGGCAGCCTGTATCCTGGCATAACTCTGGAACTTTTGTCACATGAAAAGCCTCTCTTTTCTTTACCTTTAAAACATTTCCGTCTTGATACAGGCTTGGGGTCCAGCCAGAGAGTGGGTATGAGAAATAGAGGAAACATACTCTACCATATTCAAGCTGCATCTGATTTATTTCATTCAAAATTATATTTTCCAGGTACACCCATTTTCTCACAAATGTCTCAAATTTATCCTTCTTTACAGCCAAGTGGCATTGCATTATATGTCAATTCCACATTTTCTTTATCCAGTCATCTATGGATGGGTATACAGGCTGCTTCCAGGATTTAGCTATTACGAATTACACTGCTATAAACACGGGTATGTGTGCATTACAATAGTATGATGTCTTTAGCTTTGGGGGAGAATATACTCAGCAGGGGGATAGCTGGGTCATATGGAATTTTAACTTCAATTCTTTGAGTATGCTCCATACTGATTTCCAGAGTGGTTGTACTAGTTTCATTCTCACAAACAATGTAGGAGGGTTGCTTTTTCACCACAGTCACCCCAGCATTTCTTACTGTTTGATTTGTACTTATACAAAGATAAAAAGTAAAACGAAATATCTAAAATGAAAAAAAGGAAGTAGAGGAAAGAAAGTCCCATGTTGCCATATAGTTAGATATGTTTAGTATGTCATTGATATCTGCCCCCATTCTATATTCTAAGTTCCAAAAAGAAACAGGTCACGTCTCCCATGTTCTCAGTTGCATGCGTAGCTCCTACCACAATGCTAGGTACACAAGGAGCGTCAGTATATATGATATGAGGAATCAGTGAATGCAAGAATGAATGAATACAGCTGTTCCAGGCCATAACCCACAGATGGCATCTTTACACAACTGGTCTCCATGGTTCAGCATGTCAGACCTGGGCTTGTGGGCCCTTTGGCATCTGGTTAAGGTCCTTCTGCTGCTCCTCATGGCACCATGCCACACTAAACTTGTCTCAATGAGCAGTCACTGCTGAGTTGATATCTCTATCACCCAGGCCCCCCCTTGTGACAGGAGGATACAGGAGAGACTGGGAACTGTGGCAGACAGAGCAAGTGATTGGACTGTGCTGACCAGTCCCCACCCTCCATTTGCTGGCAGGAGTTTGTGAACTGGCAGCATCTGCTGCTGTCTGGGACCAAGGCTGCTCATCTAGTGCCTGCCTGGTGCCAGCTGGGCAGCAGAGCAAAGTCACCAGTGCATAGGAGAGTCCAGACTGGCAGGTGCCACCAAGTGCCTATAACACAGCAGAGTCTGACAGGAAGTGTCTGATAAGGAGATCACGTGACTTTCATCCTTGCCACTGCCAGGAGAGGTGATCTGAGGCCAGTTCAGAGAGGACAAAAGAACAAAATAAAAGTCTCCCCCAGTGCTTCTGACTTCCTCTAGTGCAGCGCAAGGCCTTAGAGCAAGACCCTCTGAAAACAGACTCTAAGACTAAGCACAGAGGCAGGTAGCTTATTTAGGAGGTGATCTTACAAAATAGAGGCAAAGGAGCTGGAAGACTGAACAAGGAAAGGAAGGAAAGCCAACTGAATATGTGCTAATGAGCTGTACATATTTTCTGGGGACCAGGTTCCATCTTATTTGGGATCCACTAAGAAACCTTGTGGAGCGCATCTCAGAGTACAGAAGGCTGGGGCATTTACATGTTCCCTTACATGCCCATGTTGTGCCTGCTTTAAGCCAACCAAGCTCGCAGGGCACTGGAAGAAGCCCGGAGGCAGAGAAGCTGAGAGGTACGGGCTCTTAGAAGTAGATGGCGTGTGCTTCAAGCTGTCCACCCCAGCTGCCCTGAGTGCAGGTGCATCTAGAGGATATGGGTCTGCATATTTTGCTTTGAATTAATGTAGAGCTAGATGTGGGTTCCATCCATACCTCCTTCACTTAAGTGTGAGATCTTAACTCTCCTTTAGCTTTGACTTCCCCATCCAGAGAAAAAAGCAGATTCTGTCCATACAACTTTGAGAGATTATTGTGGGAATCAAGTTACAGCAAAGAATCAAATATAAGCTAAGTTTACACTAATATGAAATCCTATTCCCTTAACTAATTTGTCCAAAAAGCTATATTGTTTACCCATGAGGAGGTTACATAGAAAAGGTTTCCAAGGATACAAGTTACCAAAGACTAAGAGACCAAAGGTAAAATCCAGTTGTAGTTGGGAATGTGTCCGTGAGTCAACCTGCAGTGGGTTCCAGATGTTCCTCTCTATAAATTTGGCTTCACTGAAAGAAAGATTGTCATTACCTCATTCATTGAATGCTTCCCAGACTGGACTGGCCGTACTGCTGTCTGAATTATTGTTCTCCCCTTTGCTCAACCTCCTTCCCCACAAATGCCTCAATTCCTAGGGGTGACACTAAAACCTCCTCTGCGTCCTGGGTTCCCCATTTATGTCAGTTCAGTCAATGCTGCTGCTTAACTTAGAAACTTCCATGGCTGAAGGGCTTGTCACAACAAAATATTTCTTGTTCTAACTCACATGGCATGTGTGTGTAATTGGGCTGAGCATCTCTATATAGAGATTCAGGAACCCAGGTGCCTTCCACCCTGCAGCTTTGCCATCTTCAACACAAATCTCGAAAGTGGCCTTCATGGTTATCTCTTTCTGGGCACTCTCCCCTGGAGAGGGGAAAGAATGTGGGAGATTGAACAGTAGGCTTACAACAATCCATGTCTAGAAGTACCGAACATCACCACTTCCATTGGTCAGAACTTGGTTAACATGGCTACATTTAACTGCAAATGAGTATCTACCTGAGTACACAGGAAGAAGAGAAAATGGCTTCGGGGATCAAACAGCAATCACTGACACAACATTCATATTCATATGATCAAGTGTTATGGTTTGGATCTTCAAAGTTCCCCAAAGGATCATATGCTAAAGGCCTGGTGGCCTGCCTTTGGTGCTGCTGTGAAGTGATTGGGCCTTTAGAAGGTTGGGCATAGTGGAAGTTAAGTCATTGGAAGTGTGCCTCTGAAGAGGATAGTGGGTCACTCACACACACACACACACACACACACACACAGAGACACTTCCTGGCCACCAGGAGGTGAGTAGCTCTACCACATGTTTCTCCACCCCATAATGATTTGCCTCATCACAGGTCCAAAGCAGTGGAGTCAAGTGACCAAGGACTGACACCTCTAAAACCATAAGGCAAGCTAAAGCTTTTCTCCTTCTAAGTTGGTTACCACAGGTGTTTTGTGACAGCAATGAAAGCTGACTAACACATCAAGAAAGAGCTAGCTCAAATGAGAGGTCAACAGACCAGGAGGCATTGATAGGAAGCAAAATCATCAAATGAGGAAAGGGAAGAAGACTGTGTGGGGACCATGGTTGAGGAAGCCAGCATTTTATCTCACTGTTGCCTACATATTCTCTCAGCCACAATCCTGAAGTGACTAACTTTGCTGCCAAAGCCATGGGCTTTCATAGCCCCTGTCTTTGCTCATAGTTCTTATACTTGGAACCTCCTCAAATTCATCTCACTGGTCAACTATATGCCCACCCCAATGAACCATGCCACTTGATATTCATGCCCTTGCATAATCCCCTCCCTTAAATCTGGGCTGCTCCTATGGCTGTCTTTAACCATTAGATTACAGTGGCAGTGACACTCAAGCCACTTTAGGCCTCACACTTAAGACTTGGCAGCTTCTGCTTCTGTGTTTTTGGCTTGGGTCACCATTCAAGAAGTTTTACTGCCTTGCTAGAGAGAACACAGAGATAGCTATGTGGAGAAAGAGGTTCCAAGACTACTTGGAAGGGGAGAAGAGCTCAGCTAAATCCAGCCCCCCGCCAAAGTGCCAGCTAAATCAGCCACAAGAGAAATTACCCGCTGAGCCAGCAGAAGAATCAACCAGCTAATCCTAGTCTTGACTACAGAATCCTGAGAAAATAAGATGTTATTTTGAGCCACTGAGTTCTGGGGCAATTTGTTAGGCAGCAGTGGAAAGCAGAAACAATTTCTTTAAAGTATCATGCCAGCATCTGCCTCTCCTCAGAGGTATTCTTATTCTTCCTTCCGCCTTCTCTAACATCTCCTTCTTAGCACATTTAGGAGCCTTCTTTTCTGATGCTTTTCTCCATGCCCACAGAATACAAAACACACATCTCTTTCATCATTTCTCAGTCTACGTCCTATCATGTACGACCTTGTCCCTCTACCTGTAAGGGATGTGTACTTTTTGAAAACTTGAACCCAACCTTATTTTATTCTGAATACCATGCTGAATATACTATACCAAATACCATATCTGACACATAGTAGGTGCTCAAAAGTACTACTTAAGTAATCAATCACTGTCTTTTAATTGGTTCATAAACTGGAATATGGGCTGCATTGAAGGGACAGAGCCCAAGAAGGTTTTTCTTTCACCCCGAAATTCATAAAGGGAATTCAGAGCAGGTTCATGTGAGAGAATTGTCCTGGACAGTTGGATCCAATTTTCTCAAACCCCAATTAAACCTCCTTCTATTGAGAAATGTTGAAAAGATAAAATAATCTACATTTTACTAGTAGCTTTGAAACAAGGGTTTTGCCAATTTGATACAATCCTAAGAAATTTGAAAAGTGGGAGGCAGAGAGCATCTTTCTGAGGCAATTGAGGTGACCAAGTAGGCTCTGGTCACATGACTGTTGGCAACAACTGGACTCCATAGGCTACTATGAATTTAGCTTTATGGATTTAGGTGGTGAGAAAAGCAGTCAGAACAAAAGTTTCCTGACTTCAGGGTTATAACTAATCAGAGAAAGCAGGCAATGGAAGATACCATTGACCTTGGTCCAATGATTACCAAGAGGCCCGATGATCGAGCTCAAGACCTGGTGGTGGTCAAGTTCAAACTAGAGAAGACAGGATTGAGAGGCATAATTACCTCAGGTAACAAGGAGGTTTATTCAGAGGATGTCGGGGTGGGGGACTTCTTGAGGACAAGGACCACATGCTTGGAGAGCAAGATTTCAACACAGGATACTGGCTGGAGGGGCTGGGACATTTGCATGCAAAATGAGAATTGGGTTAGGGAAATTCCATACCTAGTTAAGAGTGTATCGGTTTTTGTTGCTTTTGTGTTGTTTTGATTTTGTCTTCATTGTTGCTTTGTTAGTTTTTTAATTGTTGAAATAAAAAAAGAGTGACTGAGAAGCATCCAGGCTACAACTCAAAAGATGGGGCACTGCGTGCACACTCAGCACTATCTACTCAACCAGTGTTTCACAACACGGGGTTGATAAGGCTCTAAGTGAGGGGGGATTGGCTTGTCTATGATATAGATTTTCCCAGACCCCAGAAAACAGGATGGAATTTACTCCATAATTTACTCCATAATCATTATATATATATATATATATATATATATATATATATATATATACCCAGCACACAAGAGCCATCATTACGGAAATGTTGGAGACGAAATAATATAATAGGCCTGCATGATGACCATGCCTATAATTCCAGAACTCTGGGAGGCTGAGGCAGGAGAATCATAAGTTCAGACCCAGTATGGGTAAGTTAACAATGTAGCAAGATAAAGAGTCTCAAAATAAAAAGTTTAAAAAGGGCTGAGTAGGTAGCTCAGTATAAAGACTCAGTCAGTGATGGCAAACTTTTTAGCTACCAAGTACCCAAACTGCAACCTAAAACCCACTTATTTATCATAAAATGCCCACACTGCAATTAAACCTGAATGCTCGGCTGCTGGGCAGATGCCAGGGCGACTTGGCTCATGTGCCAACCGAGAGGGCTCTGTGTGCCCACTGTGGCATATGTGCCACAGGTTTACCACCACTGCCCTAGGTTCAATCTCCAATATCGGGGTGGGGGGACAAGGATGTTCAAGGTTTAGGACAAGGATGTTCACATCCAGAAGGTCTGGGTTTAATTTCCTGCTCCAACACCTTCCAGTTTTTTTAAAATTTAATGTAAGTTAATTAGCCTCATAAGCTGCTATTTCTTAACTTGAAAATAGACATACTAATATTATCTCTCTCATAAGGTTGTTTTGATGATTAAGTGCATTATTGCATTTTAAAGCACATAGCACTATGCCTGGCAACAAGTGAATACTTAAAATGATTCAGGTCACAAACCTACCCAGGGGATTGTGGGAAATAATTAAGAGCCAGTCCAGGGCAATTCACTCATGTAGATTCTATTGTTCTCATTTGAAAATCCTTTGAATGACTCAAAAAAGAGACACCTAAATGGAATTAGGATATTTTAATAAACTTATTTATACCCATAATGCTATATAGGAAAAAAGGGATATATTCTTTCCAGGGACTGGCAACGCTAAAATACTTATTTTAATATTTATTCAGTACGGTTTACACTGTGCCAAATTCTCTGAATCACTTTCTATGCATTAAATTATGTAACCCTCACCACAGTCCCATAAGGTAGATACTATTCTTAGCTCCATCTTACAGATGAAGAAACTAAAGGCTCAGAAAGACTAAATAACTTACCCAAGGTCACACAGCAATGGGTTCCTGAGTTCCTCTTTGAGTCCAGCTGTCCTGGCTAACCAGAAATTACGAAGAACCATAAAATCCCTTTTACTTGCAGAATATTCTAGGAGAATAGCGAGATCAGAACTTATTTGTAAGCAGCAATTGTTCTGCTATTAAAGAACTTACAAGAGAGACTAGAAAAAGAAATATATTCCTCCTGCAAGTAAATATTTACATACACCAAAATATTTATGTTCATATATGTGAGTACCGCTTTCTACAGGGGGAGAGGAAAATGTGTAAATATTTACTCACTGGAAATAGCTGAGAAGTAGTTAGGAAATAAGAATATTTATACTGTACATTGCTTTTATGTTGTCCAATTGTTTCATCAGGAGTCTATGCACTAATTCCCAAATTGGACAAGCAACACAAGAATCCTAAAACTGTAAATTCAAGACTTTTTTTTCGAGGTACCTAATATAGATAGCCAACCAAAAATTTCCTAAATTCTATTTTCTAAAAATGTACACTGCCTTTTAAGATGTCCTCGCCCTTTCTTGGAGAAATAATCCCTAGGTCAAAAAATCAAAGGCTCTGTCTTTTGATCATGAACCCCATGGTCCTGGCTGGGAGATGGACTCTAGGAGCCGCTTCTGGACCAACAGTTGAAAGTGGTTGGGAAAGATGTCAAATACTGAATTGACTAGAGAATGGCCTAGATTGGTGGTGACCCCAGACAGAGCCAAATGCAGAATTTTTCTCAAATAAAACAATTTTTACATGGATATTAGGATTTTGAGAGAAACTGTAACAAAGTACAATTCAAATAAATATATAAATATGTATTATGGGCCTCGTGCACTGGGTTTGGATTGGTCTTTTCATATGTCATTGTGTTTAATCCTGACTGTGGCAGGTATCCTTCGAATCAACTGACTTGTCTTCAGCTTCAGGTAACAAAAAATCTCCGTGCAATTTATACAAATGATGAAGGATTTATTTTCTCATACATTAAGGAGGTCCAAAGTGATTTAGTTCTGGGATTGGCTGATTCCATGGCTCACTTCTGTCACATAGGTCTCATGTTCCTTCCATCTTTCCCTATGCATTCTTAATATATTGTCTTGTCACTGGCAAGATGGCCTTATGGTAACAAGATAATTGCTGTAGTCCTGAAATCCATTTGCATATAACACAAGGTCTAATAGAAGAAGTGGCATTTTTATCTTCATGTATCTCTCTTTAGCATCCAAATCTGTCCCAGAACCCGTCCAAGAACTTCCCCTCTCATAGCATTGGCCAGAACTAAGTCAGATGCCTGTATCCAACCAATCACTACTAAAAAGAGTGAATGAGACCACTGTACTTAATGTAGAGGAATCATTAATCCTCTACCTTGTGAGGATGGAAGCCTGCTTTATTTGAAACATGTGACCTTTCTGAGCAAGGAGGATTCCTCAGTGGCATAGAGATTTTGTAGAGGGGAATTAAAAGGGTAAATAGATCCTGAGTACATAGGCAATAGCTTTCATTGCATCCCATTTGAAAGAGGGAAGAGGTAGATTCAGAGAAGATTTGGCTTTGCATTTAGTAATTCAAACCCAAAGCCTGTTCTGTCATCCCATGGCTGCCTTAGGTACTTCTGCCTGCTGCTGCTTTCTCATGTTGCAGGAGCAGCTAGATGCATAGGCACAATTATGTTTTCCACCGAGCTCCCTTCTCTATTTCCTGTCTAGACAATTGTGAAAGGGCTGCTTATGGAAATGAATTCATTCACAGGCTTTATTCACCTGACACTGGTTTCAGGTCTCTTTCCTTCTTCTCTCTGGCAACTGTGTTGGAAGCCACACTTGCCTTAGTTTGGAGACCTGCCCAGGAGAACACTTCTGGGCTAGAACTCAGGCAATGAGAGGAAAGAGCCGGGGGGAAAACTATGGCTCCTTGACCAGCACAGCTTTTGCTGCAGTTGCTGCCCCCCACTGCCTCCCCTGTGCTTAAAATCTGGCTACCCAGTGCTCAGGCCCTCTAGCTGGGGTTGAACATTGCCTGCCATCCATCCAGATCCCTGGCCCTCTGTTTTCTTGTAAGATGATGTTGTCTCCAAAATCTTTGTTTCTAGAGCCTACTCTGACTCCTTGACATGGACCAGGATGCTCACCCTTTCAGTTCACTAGTCTAGAACTTTCTCCCCCTATCACTTAGGGCATTACCTTATATCAGGTTTGTTTGGTTGTGTTGTGTTGTGTTGTATTGGTTTTTGGTACTGGAGATTGTACCTAGGGCTTCCCACTGAACTCTATTTCAAGCCCTTTCATAAATACTTTGAGACGGAACCTTAGAGTTGCTAGATTGCCCAGGCTGGACTTAAACTTGTGATGCTCCTGCCTTAGCCTCCCCGTATTGCAAGTGGGCACCATCACACATGGCTCAGGTCATCTTTTATTGAGCTGTTTCCTCATTACAATTATGAATTTCCTGAGAGTAGAGTCTACATCTCTTTATCTTGGCTCAGCTGACCCCAGTGAGAACTAGAATACCTTTAGCGTGGTGGCAACCATCTTCCTTGCAAGATATATGCATGGATTTTTATGTGCTTTTGTAATGAGATTTTTAATAAGCTTTTGTTTATTAGCTAATGAAGGAGGAAAAAGATTTATTCATGTTTGTTTGTTTTGTTCATGTGTTTGCTTTTTACTTATTTTATTTTAAGCTAAAGCACTGCTAGGAGAGTAGAGAGAAGAGAGACAAGAAAGTGGACAGGAGGCACCATGCCAGAGCCTTCGGGTGGCCCATCTACATGCCCCTAAATAGCCTCCCCCCTTTTTTATTAATAGAACTTGTTTTGTTCAGGGTGGCAATATTCTCAGCTATATTCCACATCTATCTCATAGCTAATGGTAATTATATGGTTCTGATCATTGCAATGTAAGTAGAAGTGAGTATGAGGAACTTCCAGGAACGCTTGTGTGGCTGACTATGTGGTGCTCTCCTTACATTTCCCTTCAGGAATGAAGAACTTGGGGTCACTATTGGAAGACATCTCATGTATGTTAACAGCAACATTGATTCCTCTGCTTGAGGAAATCACCTTTCTGCTTCCTGCATGACTTATCAACATGAAGGCAGGTAAATATCTGGTCCCTTCATCCCAAATGGGTCAGCTCTGAAGGGCCATCCAAGCTCCAGAGCTGCCAGTGAAATTGCTGAGATCCTCAGGGAATAGCAGCATGGCACAGCTTCCCCCTCTGTCAATTTATGCTGCTTTCCACTTTTTTTGGTAGGTGTTCACCCAAAATTTATTCCCCAATAAGCTTCCAGCACACTAAACCCCTAAAAGTCTCAATTCTGGCGAACCCAACCTGTGACAGCTCCTTAGAGAGGAATACTCATTCAACTTACACCTTTAACTTTTGGCCTTCCCTTTTTTCCTACATGGCATACAGATACTAGTTATCCAGGTGGTAGAGCAGCCATCTTGTGACTAGGAAGCCAGAGTCATAACAATGAAAGCTCCACACTGTGGACAGCTAAATTAGAGCATAAATGAGCCTCTGTTCTGTGCTGTGGTATCATGGAACCACAGGATATTCCTGACTAGCTCTGGATTTCTTGGTCTGTGAAAGCTAAATACAAATCACAAATTGGCTAAGTCACTGTTATGTGCAGCAGAATGTATTTCTACCTGAAACATCGATAGCAAAACTGAAGGATAGTTTTGAAACCTTGTGCAAAAGGCTCACTCGCTTACCAGTCAACAAATAGTCAATTTGCTCCTACTATTATTTCTAGGTCTGTGCTAGGCAATGGAGAAGCGGCATTAAACATGACAGACAAGGTCCTGGTTCTCACAGAGCTTAGATTCACATGAGATGAATAGACAAGGCAATTGCAAAGCATGATATAGGCTATGAAGGGAATAATCATTCTCTGCTAATGCATAACTTGCCTTTTTAAAAAGGTGGTCAGGGATAGGCTGTATGAGAAAGCATTAGCAAGATGATCTCTAAGGACTGAGAAGAAGGGAGTGATGTGAAGAGAGTAGGAAGAGCATCCAAAGACTCTGGGGCGGGTGCGAGTGTATCTGCAGAGTAGACAGGATGGGTGTGTTCCTCGACCCAAATGAGCATGGAGAAGTGGGCAGGACCTGATCACAAAGGCAGTGCAGAGCAAGGCAATGTGCTTGGCGCTAATGGCAGGCCGGTGAACTAAGGCACGTGACATGTTCTCCGTGAACTTGCAAAGGCTCACTTTGGCTGTTATAAAGCATTCTCTATAAGACGGTCAGATGACAGTGGAGAGGGTATTTAGGAGGGCACAGAATGGAGGCTTGGAACAAGATGGTAACAGTGGAAATAGAAGTGAATGGTTTGTGATTTGGGCAGTAAGTAGAGCAGAACTTACTTTTGACCCAGAAGTAGGGAATGGGGTGTAAAATCAAGGATGAGTTTGGGGTTTTGGAATTTAGTGTCTGGAAGAAAGTGAGGCCATTTTCCAGGGTGATGCAAACTTAAGCATGTCGAGGTGGTGATGCTAGGTTTCCGTTGTTTTCCATGTTAAGCTTAAGATGTCTACTAGAAGTTCATAAAGACACGAATGGTGGAGCCAAGATAATGTGCCACTTAGATCTCTGGCTGATGAAAGCAAAACTGATTTGTGGAACCAATTTCTATACTTCACACTGAAGCTACGTTCCCCACACGCTCTTCCTAGGTCCCAGCACAGTGCTTTCCCCAAGAAATCCTTGCACATCTAATCCAGTTGGGTTCTTGGAAAATTCAAATGAATACCACTAGGCCAAGATAACTATGAGCTTGGAGCTCAGGAGAGAAGTCTGGGCTGGAGATACAAACTTGGAATATAGGAGGTCACAAGACTAAATGAGATCACCTAAGGAGTGTGGGTGTACATAAAGAAGAGACAATTAAGAGCTGGGTCTGGTGTTCACATCTGTAATTCCAGCACTCAGGAGGCAGAGGCAGGAAGAGCATAAATTCATGACCATTATGGGCTACACAGTGAGCTCAAAACCAGCCTGGGCTATGTACTGAGACCCTGAAGAGAGAAGAGAGAGAGAGAGACAACTATGTGGGACTAAACCTTGGAGTTTCCTTCATAGAACTTGAGTAGGAGATAGAGAAAAATTTGGGTCATGGAAACTGAGAAATGGAAGTATTTTAAAAAGCAGGCAGGGACCAACTCTATCAAATGTTCCTGAGAGGGGGCTGAGGATTTAGCTCAGTGGCACAGCGCCTGCCCAGCAAGCGCAAGGTCACGAGTTCAATCCCCGGTACCGGAAAAAAAAAAAAACTAAAAAAAACTAAAAAACAAATGTTCCTGAGAGAACCATAAAGATGAGACATGGCAAGTGTCCGTTAGATTTGGTAATTTGACAACACAGAAATGAGAGCAGGTAAATCTGGTGGTCTAGGGTTGAAATTATGGAGATCCCATGTTATTTACTCCAACTTCTAAACAAAGAATGAGAAGGGCAGACTTGAAAGTAAAGAGGGGAAGAAATGTGAGTTTGAAGAAAGAGAAGAAAACATAAAATAGTTGGTATCACAGGCAAATAACAAGCTTCCTAGAAAGGATTGCTATGTGGTTAGTGTGCATTTTTGAGGTTTGTGGTCATATGTTTTAGGCAAAATCAATAACTCCATTTAGGTAAAGAGCAACATGAGAAAAACTGATTTTATAATATGGGTATTATGACAGCAACAAGTACAGCCATCCAGAGCCCAAGGGACAATAAGTCAACTAAGTTTGAGAAGTCATTCTTTCCCCATCTCTCTTCATCACAGATCTCAATGCAACTTTGACGTCCCAGGAGTGCAAGATTGACACTGCCAAGAGAGAACTGGTGTGTGATGGAAATGTGGGTGCATTGATCAGCTTTCCTATTGCTGAGGCAAAGTACCCAACACCTACAATTTAAAAGGAGAAGAGATCTACTTTGGCTCACAGTTGCAGCAAGTTCAGTACATAGTCATCTGGCTTCAAGGCCAAAACATCATGTTTGAAAGGTATAGTAAACGAAAGCTGCTCAACTCAAAGCATCTGGAAAGCAGAGATCAGAGGAAGAGCCCAGAGAGGAAAGAACCAGGGATCAGATATACTCCCCAAGTTATTTTACCATGATTCACCCAGACATACACAGAATTAGGCTTTACTAATCTCCCAGGAACTTCTCAAACCAATCAAGTTGACAGTCAAGTTTAATCACCAAAAGTCCACTTTTTGTCAGCTTGATGTCCAAACACATCTTAAACCACAATCTCCAAACAGAGACAATAACAAAGTAATAATTCCATCTACCATGATGTAACTTTCTGCCTACACCTGAAAATGCACCAATTACTTCCCCAAAGTCTCAGTAGTACAACATTGTTTAAAAATCTAAATCCAAAGTTTCACCTGAGACTCAAAGCAATCTTAGATGTGAACTTCTTTTTTAAAAAAAATTAGATATTCCCATGATAAAATGGCACAGGGTAAGCATTCTCATTCCAAAGGGGAGGAGTAGGGGATAGAATACAATTTGACCAAAGCAAGACCTAAATCCAGCAGGGCAAATATTAAGTCCCACAGCTCCATATCTGATATCCATGGCATATCTGGGTGAGAGGTGGGTTTAAGAGACTTTGGGAAACTCTGCCCCTATGCCTTCATTGGTGCTGGTCCACATGACCTCTCTCTTGGGCTGCATCCACACCCCAACAGAAGCTTTCCTTGGCAGACATTCCTTGTGTTTAGCATCTCCCATTCCCTGAGGTATTCACTACAGCTCTGACTTCACTCTCATAGCTTCATACATTAACCTCTCAGAAGCTCGTGGCAAGGACTGTGATTCTGTCATATCTTTGCCTGGTTTCCTAGGCCTTCCTATGAAATCTGGATGGAAGCTTCCATTACCCCACAGCTCTTGCATTCTTCATGCGTGTAAAACCAGCACCATGTGCACAATGCAAACTAATTCAGAACATTTCCAAATCACATGGACATAGCAATGACCCCACTTCTCTGGTACCAAGTTTTGGTGTTGGTCAGCTTTTCCATTTGTGGAACAAACTACCTGACACAGCTTAAAGGAGGAGAGGTTTATTTTGACTCACAGTTTCAGAGGGTTCAGGCTATGGCCTGCTGGCTGCAAAGCATAAATATCATGTTAGAAGGGTATGATGGAGAAAAGCTGCTCAATTCATGGAATCTGGGAGGCAGAGAGAAAGGAAAAGCACAGAAAGAAAGGGGCTAGGGACCAGATATAGGATGCTCTCTTTCTCTCTGTATCTCTGTCTTGGTCTCTCTCTCCTCTTTGTCTCTCTTTCCTTCCTCCTCATCTCTCTATTTCTACACACACACGCACACACGCACATGCGCATGCACACACCCTACCTTTTCTGATTCTCTGGAGAACTGTGAGTAATTCAGGTACAGATGCTGGTGATATCTCTTTTGACCTCAAAGTCTGGAAAATCATTAAGGTGATATTTTTGTCTCTAGAACACAAAACATTGTCACATAAAAGGAGCCTTATGGGTGTTTATTGAATAGATAAATGAATAGATATAATATAAAGAAGGAAACAAAGAAAGAAAAGATAGATGAAAAACTGAACAGGTAATTGGATGATACTGTGGTAGAAGGAACTTGACTTCAGATGTTTTGTATGCCATTCTCAATTCTCTCCCTAGGTTTGTGATCTTGGATATTTCTTTGCAATTGAAATGGTATACTAATAAATGACAATATTTGACCTACCAATGCCATGGGTACTTTGTGGCAATGTTCTTTGAAATGAGATGCCCCCCAAAAGCTAATGGAACCCTAGATTGCATTCATAGACATACAATACTCAAAAGAAAGAGCTCATAGTCCCACAGTGCTCTGCAGCGTTGATGCTGCATGTGGAATACATACTGTGCTCTCTTCGGAGCTGATGATGTTTTAGAAACTACTCAGTGTTCTGTATCTCTAAAGCGTATTTATCATCATCATCATTTTTCTCAATCTCTGAGTTTATTTTCTTCGGCTCTTGATTTAGTTGACCTTTCTAAATTTTCTGGGACTTTCCTTTCTGCTTGTCTCCCTGCTGAAAAAGCTACACTTTTTGAACCACATCAGTGCTTCACTGGATGTTTTATAGTATTTTAATAAAAATGTGAGTTTTTTCATTCTAGACCCCTTAAATATAAGGCTTTGCCTATATCTAGGAGCTCAAATTCAGTCTATCTCCTTTTCTCCATCTCAGTTTAGTTTCTTTGTCATTAGCGTCATTATCAGGCAATCTTTTGTCACATGGAAGAATGGCATACTGGCCTCTGTTGACTGCAGCGTTCTCTGAGTCTAGTTCTATTTCTGACTCATTTCTCTTTCCTTCTAAAGACATTCCTCATCACAAAGAAGACATATGTGTAGTCAGCCAGTTTTGTCTTCTTGATTGAGAGTCATACCAGTTGTCGTAGTCTGTTTTCTGTTGTTATAATAAAATACCTGACAGCAAGTAATGTATAAAATAAAAGAAGCATGTTTGTTTCATGTTTCTGATGGCTGGACAATCTAAACAACATGGCACTGCTGTCTGACAAAGGTTCCCTTGCCTCTGTCACAATGTGGCAGAGAAGTGGAAAGGGAAATGGCCCCATGCAGAAGAGGTATGCATGTGTGCAAGAAATCAAGAGATGGGGGAGGATCCAGGCTCCTTCTTTTACAACAGTCCATTTTTAAGTGAATTAACCCAATCTTTTGAGAACTATATAAATTCCTTCCAAGGGTGATGTCTTCATGACCTAATCATCTCCTAAAGGCCCCACCACCTTAGGACTATTCCACTGAGAACCAAGGTTCCAGCATATAAAACTTTTGGGGATATACTCAGACCATTAACAAACCAACATGTAACACAACTTACAGAATATCTTCTACCGAGGCGCCCTGGATAAAGTATGAATTTCCTTCACCGGGATTCCAGATTGGTTGGCTACAGACACTCTTTGATAAAAAATCATGATGTATTGGATTCTTGGCTTTCTGAAAAAGAAAAGAAAAAAGACTCCCAAACTGTCATGGGAATGCACTAGGAACATGGGCTCTGTTTTCAGAACTCAGCTGTGGGTTTTGTGTCACGGCAATTCAGGATAAGAGGCTCTCTGAGACTACCCTGAAAGGAAGAAGCCTCAACAGTCATTGAGATGGGCTAATCATGTCTGATTCAATCAAATCAGAGAGCAGCCCCACTCCAAAAGAAAATAATTATGTCTGTGTATTTATGTAACTGTCAACTGCTTTCCTCTTGTCCAAAGAAATGGTCTCTTGTAATATTAACTTCTCTAGATCACAGGTATGAAAACATACAAGAAGAGAAGGGTCACATCTTCACACAGCTCTGAGCCTATAGCAGAGCTCAATAAATAGTCTTCCGTCATTTGACAATTTGACTCTCAGCCTCTGATCTTGTTCTACTGTGACAGGAATTAAAAGGGCCTCAGAAATGGCTTCCCCGAGACCAGGCTCTGAAAGGGTTCTTGCATTGGAGATTTCTGCTTTACTTTCATAGAATAATGTGTTCGGATTTTCATTCAGGGTCATGAGTGAGGCCTGGCACTGGCAAAGATTTCCCTGACCCAGAAAGTCAGTGTGAACTTGAACAACAAGCAGAAAGCTGGGATGCCATCCCAGTTCCTGTTCTGAGTGTTTCTGTCCTGACCTCCAGAAACTAGAAAATAACCAGCCAAGGCCGCCATTTTGGCTGTCTGTTCTGGCAAAAACGCCAGCATGTTTTTCTACTTAGAATTAGAATGTTAGTGCTGGAAAGAATCTTACAGCCTGCTATTTCAGTGTTTCCCAACATAAACTCTACTAAGGAAGGGAAGCTCTCTCAATTTTCTACCATGGATCAATTAAAATTATATAGATGTAATATATATTTTTAAACTCATCAATAAACAATGGAAAACTGGTTTACGCTCTTCCTTCGTTTATTTCTTTTATCACTAAAATAAAACATTTGTTCACATTAAAGACACTTTATTAAAAGATGAATTTTGTAAATTTTAAGAAGTGAAGACTTTCAGTGGCAAAAGAAAGAAAAAGAAAAAACAATTCAGGCTGAAACGGTCCTGGACCAATGCCCAATTGAATGTCAGAAGACACTGATTTGATTCTATTTAAACCCCATTTGTTTCCTCTGTGAAGAGAAGGAACTGCAGCCCCAGATCAGAGTTGAGGCCAAAATCTGGCTCTTTGGACAACAGTCCAGTGACCTTTCTGCTATCCTCAGCTTACTCACAATGAAATCCAACAAATAATCAATCAGAATACAAATAGATTTGGTGTCAGTAAGGCTCAGCACTCCCCCTAAGCAGAGAATGATTCGTATTTCCCACCTAGCCGAATTTATAGTAGAAATTTTTAGATTATCTACTCTGGTGTCCAATTTCCAACATCAGTATGGAATAGCAGTTAGAATATATTTTAGTATAAGAGAAAAATCTTCCTAACAGTGGCTTATGCCATGCATATCCCTATTGCTTACTTAACAAGTAGTGTGAAGGTGGTAATTGTAAGGTTGATTCAGCTGTGTAACAAGGCCAACAAAGACCTTCCAATTGCACAGACCTCTGGCACACCTTTATCTTCGGGTTTGCTGCCTCGTGCTCTCAGGATGTCCAGTGTAGCCCCCAGTGGGCACATATCAGCACCTAAAGTGGGAAGCAAGGAAGAGGTAAAAGGCCTTGTGTTCCTGTGGCACTCTGCTCTTCTCAGGAGCAAGCGATTCCCACTATTCCTCCATCATGACCTTCTTGTACCTCATTGCTTAGAGCTAGGTCACAAGGTACCAGTCAATTGTGAAAAGAAGAATTACTCTAGTTGCCTCAGAGTCTAGACACAGTGGCTCTGCCCAAACTAACATTCTGTGAGCAAGGTATAAAGGGGAACAGCTTTGGTCTAATGGGCCATTGCCACCCTACACCCTGACACTGGAAGAAATGGCCATAAGCTGGCACTCTGCTTCCTAACATGGAGAAGCCATTCGTCCTTTCTGTCTAAAAATATAAAGACCCTGTCACCTAACACATCTTGCATCCACAGCAATCTGTCCCATGAGCATTTGTCCCTCCTAAAGATACATCAACCCAGAAGCAGCCCTTCTCGGGCCCTGTCAGCACTTCTAGAATGTTCTACTCTGCTCTCCTCCAATGCCTATTAGTCTTCAGAGAAGAGGTCTAAGGAATGGCCCACACTTTTACATGTTTCCTTCCTGCAGCCTTCCCCCAGGAACTCCCTGACCTGTAAACAGGTGCTCTGAGAGGGCCCGGGTATCAAGAGAGCTGATATCAGCAACAGCCTTGCATACTCACCTCAAGGTGTGAAGTGCTCTGCAGATGAAAGCAAGTACTTTTGCAAAGCCAAGGGAAGTATTTCTCTTACACTGACATGTGTATATGGCCATGAGGTGGAACTTGGAATTGGGAGAGGAGCTATTTAGGGGTTCTCCTGGAGCCCCTAGGTCACCCCATGAAAGGGGCAATTTGCCCTGCCCAAGTGGCCCCAGATGGCCTGTGCACCCACCTCTCCTTCCCAGGTGGTTGTTGCCTAGCAGCTAAGGCCTCCAGTTGTCTCCCAGGCAATCTGAGCAAGCTCCACAGCCATTATGTCCAGCAGCTCACTTCTGAGAAGTGTACAGCAATCTGTGACCATCTAAGTACCTCAGACCATGGCCTTGTCCCTAGGCCTTGGAGAAGGACCCTTATCTTTCAGAGATATCTTAATGCATGTCAGTATGTCAGGGACATTGTATTCTAGCAGTATGCACCTGAGATGCCTCTGAGTGTTGTCACCAAGATTTCTGCTCTGTGGCACTGGTGTCCCTGAGGCTGTAAAGTGCATGAGCACATCCGTACAGCGATGCGCCACTCCACCATGAAGCTGTTTTCTCTGAAGATGTTGCTGTTTCCCCCTTCAGACTGGGAGCTCCCAGAGCTCAAAACCCTCAGCCTGCTTCTCATGCAGCCCTCATGCCTTGACCCAGACTGTGGCTGGGGACTCAGCTGCCACTCTAGCAGTGACAGGGGAACATGAAGACCAGGGAGGAGGATGAAACTCTCCTTGGGTCAAATGCAGGGCTGAAATAGAAAGGCAGTGATGCCCCCCCCCTCTGGCAGAAAACCCACCAAAATGTCCTGTGGTCCCAACTTCCACCACTCCCTCGGACACACACTCCAGGGCCCACAGCTGCCTTCATATTGAAATTGTTTCCTTGTGGCCAGAGCCATTTCTTGCACTTGCTGAGATCCATCAATAGAGCTCACTCTGAGAGCTTCACTCTCTGCTTCCTTCTTTTTCAGCACTAATGACACGAGTATCCTTATTACCGCCACATGGATAGGCTCTTTCTCCAGTCTCTCTGTCCTACTTCCTCAGCTACAGGCACCCACATGACTGAGGGGCTTTACTGGGAAGCAGCCTTCCATGGCTTGATATCCTGACATCAGGGCATGTTGATCCTCCTCCCCACCTTTTGTTCTATGCCCTTCTGCGTTTCCCCCTGTTTCTTATTCTTCCGTTGATGTTCTCTCTCTCTCTCTCTCTCTCTCTCTCTCTCTCTCTCTCTCTCTCTCTCTCTTTCAACTCCTATGACATATTTTGAGGACAAAGAACAAAGGACAGGAAAGTGCTGCAGCTCTAATCATCAGGACTGAGTCACCTGCGTGTCCCCCAGGTCTCTAGAAGATGTTGTGGGCAGGGGTACTGGTGCTTGCCTGTGTGTTGGTTGGGACAGACACCATCTGGGCGCAGGGGAGAGAGCATGAACGGGGCACCTGCCAAGTGTGACTCAGGGAAGGGAGGGTGTGGAGGATGCAGTCTAGAATCCAGGAGCTCTTGCTTCTAGGCTGCACGATGAGCCCAGAGCTCTTGGGAAGAGGGCTGACGGGCTGGCTCTGTGCCTTTGTGCTGAGGCATGACCTTTTTGTCCTGCACCGCCTCACATTCAGAATCACTGAGGTGCAGAGGACACACACACATGCTGCTGTTTCCAGCTGTGCCTGAGTCTGGAGCACCAAAAGCCAGCCCGTGCTGGCTCTGACCAGAGTGAGACTGAGGGCCTGAAGAAACTGAGGTAGAATTGAAGGAAGCAACCAATAACCAACAGATTAGTATGCACCAGCTTCCAATGCCTCGGTTTCCCCAGATCTCAAAGAGGAATCATACTCTCTATTTGCTCTGCATGAGTTTTGGAAGGATATTATAAGCTATTGAGTGCTTGGCACTGGATGCATTAGTTTTATTAGTTTACCTTATGACATAGGCGCCATTATTACCCCATTTTCCATATAAGAAATAGAGTCCCTAAGAAATTGAATAACTTGCCCAAGGGCATTCAGCTGGCAAGCAGCAGGGGTGGATTCTGAATCCAGGCAGTCTGCCTGTAGGGTCAGTGCTCAGATAATCAGACTCCACTTTTCATGATGTATAAATGCAAGTGCTCAAAATAGGCAGAAGTTTGCTCAAAATGTATTCTCACAAATGAAAGCAGCTGGGGAACTCTGAACGAGGAAGATTATTGGCTCACTGTCACAGATTCTAGGACAATTTAGCCTTCAACTGATGCCAGACCAAAAAAAAAAAAAAAAACTGGTGCATGATACAGATTGACTATGGTTTGTCTCCACCAAAATTCATGTTGAGCCTTGGTCCCCAGGGAAGCAGTGCTGGGAAGTGAGGCCTTTAGGAGGGATGAATGTCTTCCTTGTAAGACTGGCTTAGATCTCACAAGAATGGATTAGTTCTCATGAGAGCATGTTGCTAGAAAGTGAGTCAGCTGCTTTGTTCACACACTCTCACACCTGTGCTCTCTTCACGTGTGCCAGCTTCTTTATGCTTCTCTTCCATGATGTAACACAACACAAGGTCCTCACCAGAAGCCATGCAAGATGCTGGCATCATACAGTTCCCAAAACTGTGAGCCAAAATAAACCTCTTTCTTTTAAGAATTACCTAGCCTTGGGTATTTTGTGATAGCAAAATAACGAAAGGTAGGTTAACACTAAGGTGTTAGGTGGGTGAGCACTAAAGTGTGATCTACAACATCTTTCCCAGGACTGGGGAGTTGAGCCCCAGCTGCCCACAGCACTGACCTGCTCGACACACATCCTTTAGCAAGCATTGTGGTGAGAGACTTCCCAGAATGAACTCAGAGACCATGCAGCTATGTGCTTCATGAAAAAATGGAAACCCACTGCGTTTATGAGATTTGTGCAAGGTCCTCCAATTGGTTAAGGTATAATTGGGATTAGGTCTCAGGATTCCTGACCTCAGATCTTTTTGCTTGCTCCTGGGGGTGGGTAGTAAATAGACTAGAACCAAGTTCCCACAGAGGCAGCGAGGTTGTAACCCCTCTGCTAGGATTTGTTGGATTCATGTTTATGGATTGATCCCACCCTATTTCATGGTGCCAGTCATGGCATCTGGGAGACTTATCTTTCTTTGCACAGCATGGGCTTTGACAGGATCCAGTCTAGTCTGGATCCTGCACCAGCTTTCACTTGCCATGTGACCTTGAACAACCTGCTGAATTTCTGGGCTCCTGTCTACAGTGCCCGATAATAGAGCCATCTTCACAGGATGACTGTGGGAATCAAATGAGGCATTAAAAGGAAAAGTCTTGATAGGGGCTCAGTAAATAGAGGAACGCTGTTTTCTTTTGTGGTGTTTTGTAATAGCGAGGCTTCCATTGCCTTTGAACAATCAAAGCACTGAAATCAAAAGACTAAGGAAGAAAATAATGGGAAATCGTCACATGACATAAATAACCACCTGATATCTTTAATATAACTGAGAATCACGGAGCACATCATGGCATAAACACAGATGCCATTTCTTATGCTGTGAAGTAGACTTTATGGGAATTCTCTTCACACACTGAGAAACTGAGGCACGTGGTGTGAGAACAGTTTTTACAAGGCCCCACAACTGGGCAGTGGTAGAGTTAGGACTCTAAACAGAGACTCTCCTCTCACAAATATGTATCCTTTCTATTGTGTTGAGGAAGAAATTGCAAAGTAAGGAAGTGCATAGAATTCTATCACAGCCTATGAGACAATGACAAGGTCTAAGACAGGCTGCCCAGGGCTGTGTAGGCCAGAAACACAGGCATGGTCAATCTCCTGGGGATAAAGACTTCGGTGCATTACAAGGGAGACCATCAAGGAGAACTGCATCAGAGAGAGAAGAAAATTAGGTAGAGAGTAAGTGCACACAGGGAAAGAGGGAGGGAAAGAGGGAGAGACACAGAGAGAGAGAGAAAGAGAAAATAAACATGTGTGACATTAGTAGAATTTCCCCAGAAGCAAACTTTGAGAATGAGATTAGTGTGCAAGATGTTGATTAAGAAGAGATCTTGGGATCCAGATCTGGGGAAAGACAGGAAGGAAGCCCAAGTGGGCAGATGGAACTGACCAGCTGCTAGAAAGCTTAATGCACTAGACCAACCCCATAGGGAGCCAAGGAGCTAGAAATGTCTCTCAGAGATGGGGGAGATGGTGAAGCCTTTATAATCCTGTTTAAATCACTCCCTAGACACAACAGCTCCAGGAAGTGGTGAGGCCCTCCTTCCTGCTAAGACCACTATAGCACTTGGGTCACTTGTGGCCCAGCAGTTGGGCCACAAGTCCTTCTTCAATGGCAGACATAAATGGCTTGTCAGTGTGTCTACCAAAATGCATACATGTGAGTGTGCTTGTGCTGAGTGTGAGTGTGATCTCTGTATGAGTGTGATCTATGTATGTGTGTGATCTATGCCCTGCCAATTGGATTCAGGCTCCAGCACTGAATTCTCATGTGAGCCCTTGGCTCTCTGACATCATTGCCTCTGTCAGAGTGGAAAGGACCAGCACAGCAGAGCTCCAGCCTGCGCACAGGGGGACTGTTAGATGGGGACCCAGGGCTGTGGCAGGGTAGGACCCCAAGCCACATGCTGAGAACAAATAATGCAGAGAAGTCACGTAACAGCCAGGGGTGTGGGGAGGAAACCTCACTACAGAGCAGCTCAGGGACCATGAAACTCAGAGGGGCAGAGAGAAGACAGCAAAACAGACAGACGGACACATAAGGAGAGAAATATGGAGAGAGACCGATTCACAAACAGACAGGGAACAGAACCACAGACAAGATCAAAGAGAGACAAAGACACACACACACACACACACACACACACACATACACACACACACACACACACACACACACACACACACACACTGAGAGAGAGAGAGGGGAGATAAAAAGAGAACACAAAAAGACAACAACAGGCAGAGGGAAAGAGGTGGAGAGAGACAATGTGAGATACTTAAAGAACAAATAGAGAAACACAGAGTGTAAAGACACAGAGAAGAAACAGATAGCAATGAAGAGCGACAGGGAGGTAGACAGGGAAAGACCTAGTGGGAGGCAAAGAGAAGAGAGACCAAGGGAGGCAGACTTGGAGTGTGGGAAAGGCAGACACTGGAAGAGTTTAGCCATTCTGGAGAAAATATAAGGATCTCTCAGAACTTCTTGTTCAAATGTTTCTTTAGAAATGACCTGTTTCTTTACCATCAGAGCCAGAAAGTGCACTAATGTATTCCAGACAAGGGAACAAGAAACCAACTCTCACCCAGGTCCCTGGGGCAGAGAGAGTGAAAATTCGGTGGGTGAGAAGGTTACTCTGACTGGGCCTCATTGGAAAGCTGGGTTGCATTACCTCACTGCAGGCAGCAGGGCTGAATTTTCTTTTCTGGCCTCCTCCCAAAGGCCTGTTCCCATGTACAGTCCCCGGCCTGCCCTCCAGCCCTGAGCCTTTCCAGAGTGCTCACCTGTACCTGGAACCCTCTGACATAACAGTTAGCTGAGCTGTGGAGAGTCTCAAATTCACTGAGCCCCGAGCCATCCTAACTACTCGGGCTTCCTTCCAGTGGTTCCTGACCAGGAAAGGCAATAACAGCTCCAGAGACTGGACTAGCAGGGGTAATGGGAATAAAGCAGGGGGAAAAGGTGGGGAGACAATAGCCACAGGCCAGAACCAGACTAGGGCAGGTGAGAAAGAGGTGCTGAAAAGCCAGACCAAGAGAAGAGGCGCAAGAAGAGGCCTTAGGGCTTGGAAGGAGAGAGGCAGGAGGCTCACACATGGAAAATCACCACCTTTACATGCAGCGCCACTGCACTGATGACATTCTGCTGGAATTCCTTGTGGCCCCTAGGGAACCAAGGGAGAATGTCTGCTATTATGTGCAACCAGGCTGAGCTGGACCACGCCTGGTCCAGAGGTTGGAATCCAAGGTAGGGGCTGTGGACCCCTGGGGCGTATCTGTCTTCCTCCTAGGAGCTGCTTCCTGCTAGGGAGGGGTTAAGGAGCCTCAGCCCTGACAAGGGAGTTAAAGGTGGGGGCCTGCTGCCCTGTATCTGAGAGCCAACTGGGTTCTGGAAGTTGTCAGAAGCACAGCATGGGAGGAGAAATTCTTCAGCCCACAAGAATCACAGTGTGGTCCATCCACAGGCACACCCAGACTCTCTTTCCATACAGGTTCCAACAGATCCCTTCAGTCTATCTTATCCTTACTTCTTTCCTTTTTGCCAAGATATTTCTTCTATGGTGAGATTAAACCTCCATTACCCAGAGGCTGAACGCCCCTGTCCAAGTATGAATGCAAATGCAAGTAATACTCCTGAGGAGTCACATACAAAGACAATCAGCACTTCACAGAAATAAGTGATGAATTCCTTACAACAAAGAACTCCCTTTTAATTTATCTTTTGTTGTAAGCAGGACCTGGGTGTACTACTTTAAGTTTACTAAAATTGAGATAGAACTGTAGGTCTTCAAAACCAGTGATCCTCCTAATGTACATATAAGTCACTTGGGGATCTTGTTAAAATGCAGATGCTTAGGACTTCTGGGAAGAGCTGAAGATGTTTAATTTCTAGCTAGTTCCTGGGTGATGTTGATTCACCTGCTTCAGGGACCACACTTTGAGTAGTGACGGCCTATCTTACTACAATCAATTGTGAAACATGGTCTGAGAGCAGCAGGATTTATTCCTAAACACCTCACAGGTATAGAAATTGTTCAGGTCTGGAATGCGCAGTAGCTAAGAAGAGCATGTTTGATGTTTGTCTCAAGGAGGCAGTGAGGTGTAGTGGACACAGGTATCTTTGGATTCAATAGACTCAAGCTCTAATTCCTCCTCCACTGTGTACAAACTACTTGTTTTGTTTAAAGTTATTAAAGTTTCTGGCTCCCAAGTGTCTCATTGGTAAAGTGAGGATATTAGACATTATCAGACTGTGAGGGAGAATTCAAGGTAAGGAAGATTCAGGTGAGTCTTGCTGAGTGCATGACTCTTTCCTGATCTCCTGCATCCTCACCTTCTAAATACCAGTTATTATCTGAATCACTTCTCTGGCAATCAATCCTAGTCTGACTGCCATATGCTGCATTTGAAAAACTATGGTCTCCTTGTAAATTTTCACCTCTCCTGATGCTCTCCTCAACTGGATTATAAAGCTGTATTCAAGTTCTTAAATATAGAATCTTGAATTTAACTGCTGCTCACTAAGTGCAAGTTCAGTGGGAGGATGGATAGATGGATAGATGGATGGATGGATGGGTGGGTGGAGCAAGTCATAAAAGTGTGTTTATTTTTACTCCTACTACTGAATGAAGGATACAGCATGGTGGATATAGCAACCTTCCTTTCAGCTCCCTAGAGCTATTGGCCCTCCCCAAATTGAAGAGAAAGACAGTACCTTTCTCCCATTGGTGCATGGGGTGGATAAGAGTGGGTAGAGAGGTAATAAGAACAGAAAACCTGACACCTCAAACAACGGCGGTGCTATTCGACGATGTGAAAGGATCCTGGGCCAGGAGCTAGTTTTTCCATTCTGGTGAAAATGAGAGCGTCTCAGACTTCACCAGCCCCTGTGTGGGACAAGAACTGGGCTCGCTCAGGCCACCTTGTGGTAGGTACAAATCATGGGACTGCCACTGCCTAGAGGAGGCCGGGTTCTAGGTTGCCTATTTGTTTTTTTTTTTTTTTTTTTTTTTTTTTTTG
>NW_004955566.1:800879-1105435 GCF_000276665.1 Chinchilla lanigera
TTTTTTTTTTGGTTTTTCTCCGGTACCGGGAACCGAACTCACGACCTTGCGCTTGCCAGGCAGGCGCTTTGCCGCTGAGCTAAATCCCCAGCCCCTAGGTTGCCTATTTGAAGAGGAAAGTTTCTAGCTAAACTTGTTACTAGCTGCTGAGCAAAAACTCATCAGAACAGTTATGAAATTTCTCTTGTATCAGTCCGTGCTCACTGGAGGAACAGATTTAATGCAAGATATACAAATACATAAGGATTTACAAGAAGGACTTACAATGGCCACCCACACAGTCAGGTGTGGAAGAGTACAAAAGGGCTGTCTGTACACGAGAGATCTGAAGGGTCCAGTCAAAGGTTGGAGCCCACTGTAGTGTCCTGTGTGAGTGAGACTCAGGAGGCTGAATGATCTGTGCTGGAAGCCAGGAGACAACATCCAAGATGAAAGTGAAGATTGGAGCTCTTCCAAAGAAACAGAAGAGAGCCTTCATTTTTCCTTTCCCTTTTGTAGCACCCTGGTAACAATCCTCCCTAGGATGCATCTTCCACAGCCAGAACCATGCTGAACCAATTTAGGTGGGTGTTTCTTACTCAAGTTGACACAAGCAAACACAAATTGTTACACTCTTTATCCCATGAGTACCCTAGGACCATGCCATTTGAAGGATCGTTTCTGCTTATAGGGACCTGTACTTTCTTGTTAAGGTTAAAGGCCAGACCTACTTTGAAATCTGCTTTCATTAGGGCCACCTATCATCTCTTTCCAATAGTAGAAGAGGTGTCATTTAGACCTGGGGTCTGTGAGTAGCTGACTGTACCTGCTAAGGAGAATGATTTGTTCCAACAGCCGTAGGTAAATGATGTTCTTATCCACCCAAAACATAAGTGTGTCTTCAGAATGAGGATTCACAATGACATTTACCAGCTTGCCAAGTTCACCTTCTAGCTTTCTGTTTTCATTACTAATTGTCATTGCATTGTGTTTGCTCTCTTTGATTTTGTTTAATTTCCTTGGCTTTATACAAGAGTCCAGATTTAGGTCATGCAACAGGTCTTGGAGAGTGGTTGGTCCCCAGGAGTCCCATCCCACCTCTGTGACTTTATCTCTGGGTGTTTTGGGCCTAGTCCTTTCCCAGGCTGTCCCTAAGGAGGAACCCTCACCTTTCTCGTCTCTCCAATAAGGAGGATGGGCCAGATGATGGTTTGGCTTCCTTCCAGCAATCTGAGTCTATATATTAAGAGGCTTCTGTTTTTAATTCAAATACCCAGCAAGTTTAATCACCTCCATATCTTTAGGCTGCAGCATGAGAAAAATATTCCTGGGTAGGAGCTGATGGGAAATTTGAGAGAGAAGAATAGAGCTGCTGGGTTAAGGAGTCAGGGTATATTCGAATCAAAATGGACTTTGGCAATCTCTAAAGCTGCTAGACTCCTTAGTGCTGCAAGCAAGTAAACTAGAAAGGACTAATGTAGTCATGCCTTTTGTTCTTGTGTAAAAGAGCTCATTGGGCAACAATCAATAGAAACTGTTTCAGTTCTAAGATGTGTACTTACTGTGTTTGAAGAAAGTACACACACGTGTTTCATCCTCAGTTACACCCATGATAAGACTGTTTGTTACATGTTCCCCATCCCCTGATAGACACACTTCATGCTATGCACTTCTATATGGAGTGTGTATTAGCCACCTTTCTGATGCTAGGACAAAATAATGAACACACACAACTTAAAGGAGAAAGAGCTTATTTTGACTTATGGTTTCAGTACATAGTTGCTGGCTCTGAGGCAGCACACCATGATGGAAGGCTGTGGCAGAGAATGCTGCTTTATTCCTGACAGCCAGGAAGCCAGAGGTGAAGGGGCCTGGCACAGGGTATACCCTTCAAAGGCGTGCCCTCTGTGTCCTACTTCCTCCTCCTGGGCCTCACCTCCAAACCGCCCATTAAACTATGAACTCATCAGTTTCTTTCCATAAGGTTACTGCCCTCCTGATCCAATCACCTTTTTAGGCCCCTCCTCTGAACATGGCTGTATTGGGGAGCAAACATTAAGACATAAGTCATTGGAGGGGCAATTAATATTTACACATAAGAGGATCCTCTCACACTGACTTTGTGATTGCCCATGTGACCAGCATTAGCCAGTGGGACACTAACAAACATGAAGCAAGCAGAGACTTAATAATCATTTACACATTGGCGTTCATCCCGTTATACACTCCCTCTGGAGTACTCCCTCTTGGAGCCTAGCCACCATGTGGGGAGAAGCCCAATCCCCATGGAGGAGCACTGGGGCTCTCAACCTCAGCTCTGGCTGTGCTCTCAATTAAAAGTCAGCACCAGCTCACTAGCACATGAGTGAGTCATCTTGGAAACGGGTCTCCTACCCGTCATTCAGACGCCCCAGTGAACGCTGCGTGGAGTGACAAGCTCACTGCATCAAGCTCTGCTTAAATTACAGAATTGTGAGCCGATAAGCGATTGCCGTTGTTTGAAACCACAAAAATGTTTAGAGCAGTTGGTTATGCAGCAGTAGATAACTGGAGTACCTCATTCATGCTCAGAGATCTGGTCTTACTCCCTGGGTTTGACAGAATTCCTAATAGGGGTCTCCGTACTGCTTCCTGGGTTTCTTCTGGGAGTTCAATTGAGTGTCTTCAATCCTATTGTGGTGGGAAAGAACTACTAAAGAGCTTTCAGATTCCACCTTTGCAATAATAATGGCCAGTTTGCTTCCCTGTGCATATGTCTTTGTGAATATAAGCTTATTTTCTTTCCCAAGATAAATATCTTTTGCATAGACAAATAAGGGCTGGTGAGCAAGAAAGAGCTGATTTAGGGAAAGGTTCTATCGTTTGCTTGCTTATCAGGTGCTTATGGGGTTTGAATGCATCAAGGTCCCAAACCTAAAGGTTAATGTTTTGACACTGAAAATCCATCAGTCAGAGGGTGAGGATAAGGGGACAGTTTGCATTAATTATTAGTCTGACTCTTAATTTGAATCAATGAAAATGCCAGAATGACGGAGGTGTTTGGACTGAATAATAATCAGTGAGACTGACATGGGCCTGAACAAAGAGGTGGAGGAGAGGAGGAGGACGGTGCCTGCTAGCAGCAAACAGGCTGAGGAGGCAGGGCTGGGGAAAAACAAGAAAGGAAAACAAGCCTTCGCTCAAGTCGTCAGGGAAGACTGACAGGAGAAAAGGGGCCCCAAGGCCGGGCAGGGCAGAGCCAAGCTGCTGCTCTTCTGTTCTAAGCCTCGGAAGGATTCAGTCTCCGGAGCATCCTTAAAGCTGCTGAGCTTCTGCATCTGCTAATGGTTGCCCTTTGAGAATTGGGCAAGTTTTGATGCTTTCTCATCTCAAGAAGCCTCCTCTGGAGAGCAAGGATGTCCCCTCAGATCTTAGATATCAACAATCTCAATAAGCTACCTTAGTTTTCAGATGACCGAAGTAAATCTCAAAGAGTGAAGGTAGTTAAACCAAAGTCACACAGCTGCTGAGGGACAGAGGAAGCAGGATACTCAGGTCTTCGAACCCATCCCTCTCCAGTTGTCTTTCTCTCAGGCTGCAGTGTCTGGGAGCTTCACGTAGATTAATTCATGTATTTGTCCCCTTTGATGAGGAGCACTAAGAAGTAGGTGCATCCCTGGTGGGGAAGAGGACAGGAGAACTGGAGAGATGAGTGTGGGTTGCATGAGTAAGAGAGGACATAGCATAACAGGAAGGGGTACCTGAGAATTCCTAGGATTTTCAAGAACCCGGGTTGTTTTTACTCCAAATGCTTCTCTACCAATTCATCTCTTTGGATTAAACATTTCTATTTTTCTATGACTCTTAAAGATATAAATTCCCCTGGAAGTGGTAGTATGAAAATAACTCATCTGCATTTTAATGTGAATTAACATAATCAGCCCAATTGTCTACTTCATAGGCATATATTGAGTACCTCCTACGCTCCAGACCCTGGGATCCCAAGGTGAGGTCCATGCTTCAAGGAGCTGACTACCTCTTGGGGAAGATATATGGACCAAGACAATACAGTAACTGCCCTTTGCTGAACATCTGCTCTGTTCAAGGTACTGGAGAAAGTGTCCCATTTAAACCAAATTCCTCTCTGAATAATATTCTGTACCTTCCCAAAGTCATACAGCTAGTGAGTTATGAAGCTCAAATTTAGACCCAAATTGTCCAATTCCAAGTCTTAGTGCTTTTCAGAACCTCACACAATGACCCAGTGCCTCACTAAGACAGGCACCAGGTGTGGTTGGAAGAGAGTGGAAGCAGCGGGACCAGCTGCTTAACTGTAAGGGCTACTGGGTAGGTAAAGATGAAGGATAGAGACAGGGCATCATGCACTGTTTGGGAAGAGGTACCATAAACTGAGGGAAGAACTTGGGCAATGGCATAGCAAGATGAAAGGATAACCCATTTTCGGGAAACTATAAATCGTTCATCATGACTAAATCCAAGAACTTGAAGAGAATCTGTCCAGAAAACTAAGACAGGCACACAGATAGGGTGATGCTAACAAAAGCTAGATTTCGTCCTGAGTTTGGGGAAAGTCTTTGGTTAATATTAAGCAGAAGAGCTTTTGAAAAGACATAGCTCTGAAGGCCTAAGCACTATCTTAGGAACACAGGTCCTGGTTCAGATCTGGATTCCATCCTGTGTCACATTATAGAAGTAGTCAGAAGGGGCTGGGGATTTAGCTCAGCGGCAAAAGCGCTTGCCTGGCAAGCGCAAGGTCGTGAGTTCGGTTCCCGGTACCGGAGAAAAAAAACCAAAAAAAAAAAAAAAAAAAAAAAGAAGTAGTCAGAGATGTAGCTCAGCGGTGTAGCATCTGCCTGGTCCTGAGTTTGATTCCCAGTACAAAAAAGAATTGTTGTTCAGTTTAGTCATTCTATTCTCCACTGGAATCCAAACTCTCTGAGGTCATCAACCATGTCTTGTTGATCACTGCTGCAAGCATGGATGTCTCTGGCATATAGCTGAGATTTGTGGGAGCTCAATGGTTATTCCTTCAAATGCAGTCTCCCTTTCTTCCTGGACACATGACTACCCAGGTAGTGATGACATTTCCAGGCTCCCTTGCAGCTAGATGCAGCCATGCAATTACTTTTCCCCTAATATAATGTCAGTGTGTAACTTTGACTCATTTACTTTAAAAATTACTTGCCCTGAATTTGGCTGCCTCTTTAATTGTTACCACAAGCCAAAACACAAATGTGCCCTAGCCCAGCCTTGACCTTACAGATGGCAGCAATACTCTAGAAGATGGCAGAACACAAAAGTGAAGGATCCTGTATTCATAAAAATCACATGGAGCCAAGCTCCCCTACCAAGCTACACCACAAACATTAGGACTAATATATGAGAGACAAATGACTTTTTTGTTTAGCCATTGGACTGAGGGAACATTTTTTACAGTGGCTCAGCCTGTACCCTAACTAATGCAATGCTCAATAAATATTTGTTGAAGAAATAAATGAAGTATATTCTTCTGAAAATGTTATCGGAATCTTATTTTATTTCTGCAATGATGCCCTACCTTGAATGCAGGCACCCTGTCTCTGTCTATAGTCCCCCAAACATGTAGCTTGTTGGATTGAGTTAAATAGAATAAAGTCAATTCTGACCAGATAAGTCTCCCTACACCAGCTATTTTAGTAGTCTGCTTTGCTAGAAAGGGAGAAGGATCATCTCCTTAGACTGATGATAGTTAAAGAAGTGTTAGAGGCTCTTTGGATGAGAAGGAGTTACTAAGTGCACAAAAGTAGAAGCAGAACCACTAAGGTAAAAACCTCATGGCTGACACTAGGAATTTTACAGAATTACAGCTGGCAGAGCTCAAGCTTTGCACAGCTGCTGAAAAGTCACAGGGGAGACAGGGAACCCCTCTCTGTGGAGAGAAGTATGTTAGCAGGGGAAGTGCATCAAATTTAACAACATTGCCACATACACACCCAAAACCCTGTGCTGCTGAGAACTCGTTAGTTACATCGGATGTGACATATGGGTGGGTAATATAGTCTGGAGCCTAGATTTCTTTAATTAACCAATAGCAATCAGGAGCAAGGGCAGTTCCAGGGGAATGGTAATTGTCTGGAAGTTCTGGATGCCTTCAGGCTGAGCCGCAGGCCAGAAACCCAGCCAGCTCCGTCCCCAGGAAGCCTGCTGAGCCAAGGTCACGACTGCCATTTTACGCAGGGTCCTTTTTCAAAAAGGTTTAGATCACAGCTGATTGTTGTGGGTGAAGATTTCCTCTGTGATGTAGACAGCCTTGGGAGAGGGAGCTGGCTGCTTAGGGCTTCCCACGGACCACAGGAGTGAACCTACACCAAGCTGAGACTCCAGGGACCAAACTGTGCAGCCACCCGGTGACTAGCGACTGGGAGGAGTCAAGTCACCTCAGGTTTTTCATTCAAAAAAGCTAGTACAGCTAGTGTACAGCAGGCTAGAGGCTAAAGCTACATATCTAGAAAAAAAATTAAATGTCTGAAAAGAAATGTCAAAAAGGGTTTATAAAATGTGGCTACAGTATCCAATGTGATTACAAACTCATGGTAGAGACTGCATTTTGTTTTGCTCTGGTTTTGTTTCTGGTTTTGTAGTACTGAACCCAGGGCCTGAGCTACATCGCCAGCCTTTTTTATTTTGAGACAGAGTCTTGGTACAAGATGCAGTCCTCTTTCCATAAAGGTGAGAACCTTTATGGAATGGTATCAAAAAAAAGGTGAATGCTACAGAGTGTTAACTAAAGGAAAGGCAGATTCATAAACATTACACAGTGTCTTCATCCACCTTATTCACCAGATCAGCCACCACGCTACTTCTGCCTGTTCCCCAAAGTCAAAGTGACCGCGAAAGGTAAACATTTTGAATCAGTTCAGGATGCAATGAGGCAGCCACAACAGCACAACTAAAGATGCTTTAGACAGTGGCAAGAATGACAGGATAAGTATGTTTGAAGTAAGGAGAAGCATCTTGAAGGGGATTAATGACAATGTGGTTTTTTAGTGTAATAAATTTTAAATATAAACATTCACTGTGTTTTCCGATCACAATTTCTACATCTTTGTGGGACCTACCTCAGACTCTCCAGGGAGTAGGAGCCCAGTAAATGTCAAATTGAATGGAAGTTTTGAGAGAGATGCCAACTAGGCCATCAATAGGTTGCTTTAAAAGCATTTTGACATCAGCTTTAATAAACTGATAAGAATGTCATATGAATTTTTGGCCTGTAAACTGATGCTTCTAAAGTGATAGAAATTTTTATTTCCCCTCTATTTAAGGTTGTTGAAATGATTCCCTTACAATCTTGCTTCCGTTATTCTCCATTTGCTTGGCAAGCTCCTTTCTCCTGATAATGCAAAAGTAAACAAACACCCTTTGGGCTCCTCTCTGGATCATCACAAATTCCAAATAAGAGCAGTCTGAATTAATGAGGTTTTTAATTTACTATCCTAAGTGGAGTTGAAAGATAAACAGCTCTCATCTGTCTGGGCCACAGGACAGTGAGCTCAGTTTGTTCCCAAGCTTCAGCCAGGATATATAACACCATTAAGGAGTTAAACTCCCAGAAAGGGAAAATATAAGGTGGTTCTGGGTCCCTGAACTTTTTTAAAGAGAGTTTCACACATTAACTTGAACTTGCAAGGAGGTCACGTCTTCGTTCCTGTCCCAACCTTGTGCCTTTGGGAAGCAGAGGGGGGAGTTTGAGATGCAAGACTGTTGGCAGAGACCCACAGGTATGGAAGCAGGTAGGAAGCAGGAATGGGTAGAGGTTGGTGGAGGCAAGAACTAGGGTTGGGGTGGGGGTGGGGAAGTTCAACCTGATGAGCGTACTGAACACAGCCAAGTCAGCAAGGTGCTCTTGATCAGGGGGTGGAAAAGTCTCATATTGGGCAGAAAAAGCTGGGCTCACCACACACACACATAGAGCAGATGGTGCTGGGTGTGCACTGCCCTGGGGGAAGGCATGATCGGGGACCAAACAGATCTCAGCAGCTGAGGCGCTCCCCTGAAGGAGCTGACAGCTGGAGGCTGGCTACAGACCATGCTCCCTGCAGCTGGGAAACAAGGCCTCCTGCAAAGGAGGATCTGGGCAGCACATCCTGTCCATGACAGCTCCAGAGGCAAAATTTGTTCCAAGGGCTGCCCAGGGCTTCCTGGCTCCTCAGAGCCTCTAGGCCCCTCTACCTGGCCTACAAGGCACCCACCAAGCTCTGGGCAGAACTACACAGTAGCTGTTTATCTCTTCCTGTGCTGACACTGTGCCTCTCTTCCTTTCCAGACCTTGCCCGCTTTTTCTATCTTTCAGGTCATGATACTTGCTTTAAAAATATGATCAAATACCAATTAAGTGCTCCAGCCACTAGAGCACAGAGTGGTCTTTCCTCTCAAAGAGCTTATATTCTAGAAGGAACAATGCTGTAGGACTCTTAACCATATCTATAGTTTTATGACAGGCTTGATAAGTGTATGAAGGAGGCACCTGCAGAACTATAAGTGCACTGCCTATTAAATTATTCAAAGGACCAGTAACAGCTACCGCTTGTGAAGTTTGGCTGTGGCCGAGCGCTGCTCTAAGATCATCTATGCTCATCACTACTCCTCACAACAAACCCGAGAAGGAAGTTCTGCTACTGTTCTCATGTTGAGGCTCAGAGAGGTTGAGAGACTGGTGCATTACTACTCAGCTAGTAAGTGGTGAGAAAGGGTTGTCAAACCATCTAATCTAGCTTCAAAATGTGTAATTTTAACCTTCAGGCTGCACTGTCTCTCTTAATTATTTGATACAGATGGCAACTTACTGGGACCACCTGGGATAGGCAGGAGGCAGAGAGATTGGTGGGCATGAAAAGTGCTGGGGAGGACCCTATAGAGGAAGAGGGCTTGGTAAAATAAGCAGGAGGAGAAAAAGGACAGTTCAGATGCAGAACATCGCGAACAAGGCTTGGAAGAAATATGAGCAGGTTGCATGTCTGAGTCTAGAGGTAAGGATTAGAGTTCAAGTAGTTTATCTGGGGCATCATTCTAGAACATAGCAGTAGGGGAGTGGGAGAAAGAGAAACAGGACAGGACAGATGCAAAGCAAAGGTGTGTTTTCCTGCTAGATGTCACTCTGAGAGCAATTCCTCTGGGAAACTCTGGGGGGCAGTATAAGACATGCCCCAGTTATTCTAACCAAGGTGGCAAGAGAGCTGCAGTTAGGGTTAGGATCAGGGTTGGGGTTAAGGCTAGGTTATTCAGCCCTAGGTCCCATCAGGTATTGGTTAAGGTCTCTTCCCAGGGTTGAGAGGGGGAGGGTGTGAGGTTGTAGATTCCCTGACACCTCCCACCTGCCACACAAACAGGTGGAGTTGCAGGTGCTGGCAGTGTGAAGTCCAACTGGCATGCATAGAAATTTTAAGTACCATAGGGATATATCGGGAGACGGACAAGCTGGGCCAAAACACATTCTGGGGAATGGTGCAGAAAGAAACTCTGCTACATAGGAAGAAAGAGGCGTTGTAACAGGTGTCATCCTGGTCCCCAAAATGTCCACATCCTAATCCCCAAAACATATGACTATGTTACTTTACATGGCAAAAGGGACCTTGTGTATGTGATTAAATTAAGGATTTTGAGATGAGGAGATTGTCCTAGATTATCCAAATGGACCAAGTGGAATCATAAGGGTGCTCAAAAAGGGAGGCAGAAGATCTGGGTCTGTAGTGGGAGATATGATAATGGAAGCAAAGATTAGAGTTATGTGAGGAAGGGACCACAAACCAAGGAATGCAGGTGGCCTCTAGAAGCTGGAAAAGGCTTGCTATGAGTTCACCCTTCAGAGCTGTCAGCAGGAACCATTTTCCCAGCCCTTTAACTTAAACCTAGTGAGACGAATTTTTAACATCTGCGTTCCAGAACTGTAAAAGAATAAATATGTGTTGTTTTAAGCCACCAAGTTTGTGATCTTTTGTTATAGCAGCATCAGGAAACTAATATAGGCCTCTTCCATTAAAACACTGTGCACTCTGTAATAAGACATTTCTCTTTTCTGCCAGTGTCTTGTATTTGTGCAGTAAGTAAATTTAGGAAGAATTTTCCCAGCGACACTTCACAGCAACCCCTGGCTGCTGCTTCTGGAAGCCACTGGTTCATCTGTAGCTTTGCCTGGGCCGGAGAAGCCCCTCACGATCTTACCACTGGTGACCCTATTCTTTGGAGTGATGAGCATGGTGCGGGAGGGAAGGCAGCCGTGCTAGACCCACTATTCAAGAAATTAAACAGTTCCTTTGATCCACCTGGCCTTGACCTCCATTTCCTGACCTTAATCATGAGATTGCAAAGAGAAACTTCTCATGAGTGCAACAAAAGGACCTCCAAAATGTTGGTCCCATTCATATAACCCTAAAAGGTAGTGACAGAAGAAATATGGTATTTCTAACTCTGCTACTAGTTAGCTGAGTGACCTTAGGCAAGTTACATTGCCTCTCCCAAGCTCAGTTTTCTGGTAAAACAATAGTTTCTTGTTTGCCTTTCAGAAATGGGAGAATTGAATCACCTCTGTAGGGTCACTTGAGCAAAAGCCCACCACAGAGCACTTTACCTATGAATTATTTGGGTATCTGAATTATACCACTAGATATTCATGTTTTTATGGAGATGTTCTTCTATTTGCAAGGGTCCCATATTAAAATGAAAATACTCTGAGTGGTGGATATATCTTGAGTTTCAATGAGCTACTACTTTAACTCAGGATGATTGTATTCCTTCTCGCCTGCTTGAATTTATAGCATAACAAGAAAGGAGACTTTTTAGTGGGAATATGGAAACAGAGATTCCCTATGAAGAGATGACAAGTCCTTACTAACTGGTAAGGAGATACCAAGAACAATGCTTATGCTTGTTAACAATTTTGTCCTAAACTAGTCTCAAGATCAAGGTCTAAATTCAGTATCGTTGACTCACATCATCAGCCAATGAGCTGTCTTGGTGATAGTTTTTTCCTGATGTGGAAAACAGAGTTTGTTTATGAAGAAAGGTGATCACAAGTCATGTAGGTGAGGGGGAAAGAGAAGGGAAGCAGGGGAGGAAGGGGAGTGAACACAAGGTGTTGCATTTCAGGAGATGCACAGTTGATAACTCCATGCTGGTGCGTATCTTTGAGGACACTACAGAGAACCACTGCAGTGGGCACCATCTGACAAGGGCACAGGCTCCAGGGCCTGTCCTTTCCTGGCACTTGTCTCAGCCGTACAACAGCTTGCCCAAGAATGTTGATAACTCTCCCAACATCCAAGCTGTGGTCCTTGGCCTCTCCATGAGCTTCTAGGAAGATGAAGCCTCTGTAATCCAGGCCCGATGCCAATCTGCAGTACAGAAAGGCCAGGCTGAAGGACAGTGATGCTACCCTAGTGGCACTTCACAGCTGCAGGAAGCAGAGCAGTCCCTGAGACCACGCAGGCAGGAAGCACAAGTAGCCAAGGAGTGGGGTTGGGGTAGATGGGGCCTGGAAATCAAGACTTTGTTGTTTAAACCTGGTCTGCAGCGGTTACTGAGAAAAATGTCAGAAAACAGGGGGTCATTAAGGCCCATGACATCCAATCCCCCTACACAGTCAAAGTCCAAAGCACCAACTTGCCTCTTCTACTGACTTCCTCACTAACTGATAGTGCTGGACACCTCTGGAGTTTAGCATTCAAACTGCCTTGTGCAGACTGGCTGTCACGCATGGAAGTGGCTCAGCAATCTTTTGTCACAAGTTTGGGCATGAAGAAGATAGCTCCTCAGGCCAGGGCAATGTATCTTCTAAATTATCAAAGCTTGCTCTGCACATGGTTGCCTTCCTCCCTGGAAAGTTAGCAAAGTGATATAAGCAAATCTTGACTACAAGCTTGTGTGTTTTTCTTTGTTTTCTTATACCAAATCTATTGTTATGAGAACATGCTTGAGCCCAGTGGCCCATGGAAGAATGAGGTAAGGAACAGAGCCAAGACACCCCAATCACACCAAGCCAAGCCATTCCAGATCATCTGCTAATAAGCAGGCTCTTGGACATACCAATGAACCTAGCCAAGGTCAACAGAGCCAGCCAGCTGTCCTGAAGCTGACTGCAGAAGCAAGAGCCAACACACAGCTGAGATCAGTTTTGTCCACCAAGAAGAGCTGCAACTTATCAATCTAAGAGTGAACGAAATGTTTATTGCATATGCCATAGAGAGTTTTTGGTATTTTTTGTTATGCAGCATTACTGTGGCAATAGCAGATAGATATAACTCCATCAACTTCAAGTTGAACTCCTCCTCTGTGAATTCCTATTGTATCTCTCTGTATCTGAGGTTCTGAATTGCTTAATCCTCTCATATACGAAAGCTTCACCTTCCAATCCTGCCTGCAGACTCTTGAGTGCTCAGATTTACATTTCTGTTTCCTTAGTTAGAGGCAGCCTGAGCACACAGCCAACCTTCAAACTGTTGATGTGATTTCTAAGCCCATGCGGATTTCCAATGTCATTGCTATTTGCTTTTTAGAATTCTAGAATGTGAGAATTAGAAGAGAATTTAGATAGCATCAAAACAACTCCCTCCTTTTACAGAAGAGAAAACTGAAGCTCGGAGAGAGTAAATTATTTATCTTGGCCACATGGCTGGCTGGAAGCAGAGCTAGACTTGCTGACCAGGTCTCCTGGGTGTGATTTCAGTTCTCTTTCTCCTGGCAGCAAAACCAGTTCCAGAACTGATCGGCACGAGCTGCCTAGCACCCGTGTGATGAGAAGGATTTTGAGATTCAACCTGGGCATGGTAGAGGTGAGTCCCATGATCAATTAGCCATATCCCCCAGAAGCAAGGAAGTAGGGTCGATATCTCCACCACCTATGGTTGGTTACCGCTTACTCTTTTCACTTATATTTATTACAAAGATACCGTTTTGTTTATTTCACCTCCCTCTCCTTCCTGGTTTGAAGTATACTTTGGGAGCCTCCAAAGGCTCTTATTGACCCTCTTCTGTGTGTGCCCAGGATTGGCAACCCCTTTCTCTTGTAGCAAGGTAGTATATTTACAGTTCCTCTAATGATAGATTTCCAAGTGGCAAGCACACAGAAATGGAGTCCCAAACTAAAGGAAAGCTGAAGATCTGAAAAAGAATCCACGTTAGGATCTGACACAGAGTTCACAGCAGCCACAGTGAGATCATAAGCTGTAGGAAGAGGCTGTTAACTTTTCTGCCGCCCCTAAACTGGGTGCCCCTAGCTCCGGTCAAGGTCATCCATGCCCAAGCGAAGAGGCAGGGACACCACTGAGTGTAGCGCAGTTGACCTTGAAGCAGTGTTATGGAGCTAGGGGGCAGGCCAAGGAGTGCTGGTGGAGAAATCTTATGAAAGGAAGATGAAATGGGGGCTGTATTTTCCTTTCCTTCTTCCCAAGTCTCGAATTGATGTCACTTCCTCAAGGAAATCCTTCCTCAGGCTCAACCTAAAGCCGGGAGCCCCATGCTACATCCACATGCTCTTTACACCTTTTTCTTTGTGGCAAGGATGTTTTATTGATTCTGAGATCTATCAATTACAAGATCTAGCAATATTTTATGTACCAATGAGGAAAAAAAATGTCGCCACTTAACGCTAACACAATGCTTTCATACCTCTCAGGATTTTTATTGTATACTTATTAAAAGAGCACTTTTAAGTGTATTTAGACAGATTCGTATGATATAGTACTCTTGTGCAAAGGAAAATATACTTGAAATGAACTGGTTGACGTAATCATCCTTAACTTTCCTCAGATGTAGAATTCTCCTTGGAGGAGAGAGGAGGGGAAAAGATCAGTTAACAGGTACTAAGTCACAGCCAGATAGGAGGAATATATTTGGGTGTTTTATTACACTGAAGGATGATTATAGTCAACTATATTGTATTGTGTAATTCAAAACAGCTAGAAGAGAGGATGTTGAATGTTCTCACCACAAAGAAATGATAAATGTTTTGAGATGATGGATAACCTAACTATACTGAGTTGATCATTACATAATATATAAATGTACCAAAACAGCACATAGTGCCCCATAAAGATGGATAGTTACTAGCTGTCAATTAAAAGTATAAATAAACTATAAATTCTTTTAGAGAATTGGAATATTTGCAATGGGTTTCTGACTCAAAGCCATCAAGGCCTGTGTCCTGCCACCCAGGCTCGGTCTCCTCACATGACCCCAGCACTACTCCTCCCCTCACCCCGAGGCCCCTTCAACACTGCCAGACCCCTCAGAGCCTCTGTGCTCACTGTCAGCAAAGGCCTCCTGCACACTCTCCCTCGTGCCAACCCTGCAAGTCTCTGCAGCTGAGGAGGGCTGGAATCATTTTGAACCCCGGCTTGTAAACGCAGATGCTGAAGCTCAGCGCCATGAAATCTCTCGGCTGCATTTATACAGCAAAGTAACTCACAGTGCTGGGACCAGGGCTCAGATAGCCTGGTTCCTGGTAAAAATACTCCCTCCTCAGACTTCGCATACATCCATCACTTCTGCGGATGAGAACTCGAGACTCCCACGGTGAGAGCCCTGCAGGGTAAGAGGCCGAGGGAGAACCGCAGCTCCCTGGCTTCCTAGGCTGCAAGAACCTGGGTTCATGGCTCTACCTCTCTGGATCTCAGTTTCCTCATCTGAAAAATGAGGATTTCTTACTCCTTCTCAGGTCTCTAGTTACCACTCAGAGAGCTGCTGCTGAGAATGAGGCTTACAGTGTCTGGCCTCCGGGGAGGGTGCCTTCACTTTCACTGTGACAATTATCGCATCCTGTGGAGGAGAGTCAGAGCTTCGTGCAGCGGAATGTACAGAAATGAGTGTCATCCCGTGGCTAGGATGATCCGTATACGCAGCTAAGGAGACCGGTGGAGGCTATAGGAGAAGTATATTCTGGTTGGATGAAAGGGAGAGGAACATTTGATATGACTGAAGACATATGTGAAGGGCCAAGGGCAGGGAGTGGCATTTGGGGGGCACTTGGCAGGGAGGAGGTGACAGCACAAGCCAAATTTGGAGATCTGCAAATGTAATGCATATTTTTTACAATAGCTGCTTATTCATTCTAGCTGGCAAATTAAATAAATAAGATAAACTAAAAGAAGCCATAGGAGTTTCATTCCATGGGAAAGGGGAAAGTGCAGAAAGGTCAACCAGAGAATGTCTGGCTCGGCAGCACCTGGGCAGGGTGACCTGCCGGCAACACACAGGATTGCATGGTGGGGGTAGCAGGGGTGGCAATGGCACAGCTGGGACAGTTGGGAGGCTATTTCAGCAGCCCTGGGAAGAGGTTTTGAGGGACTAACCTGGGGCAGGACCGACAAGGCATAAACAGAGGCCAATGAATTGGAGCCACATTCTGTAGGGAGAACTAAGTAATTATTCACAGGTCATAGGGGCAGGAAAAAGGGGGGAGGAGGGGTCTCTGGACAGGCCCCTGGGTCTGTCCACACTGGCTGTGCTGGACGAACAGCAAGTCCCCAACAATGTGGCCTAGGCTTAGGAAAAGGAGCTAAGCTTGGCAGCACAGAAAATAGCCCAGGGACGGGGGGTTACCCAAGCAAAGCACTCAGAACATAAGGAAAGTGGGGGCACTGCTTGCATGGGGTTCAAGTTCCTAGGTCAGTTTTGGTTGGTAACATCACAGGCAGTCAAAATCCCTCATGGGTTTATAATCCCAGCTATGAGACTGGAGGATCACAAGTTCAAGGCCAACTCAGGAAACTTAGCTATTCAGCAAGTTTCTCTCTCTAAATGAAAAATTTTAAGGGATGGAGGCTAAGGATGTAGCTCAATGCAAAGGGCCTGGGTTCAATTCCCAAAACCAAAAAAAAAAAAAAGTGCATAAGCTACAAGTGCAGTACACTGTATTTGTATGGGGCCCTGCTATCACGTGTGGAAGGTGTTTACCTTCGAGAAACACTACTTTCAGGTGAGATCAGCCTGAAACACTGACTCAGAGCAACTCCAGGGCTATCTAATGGCACATGTAGGATTGCATTTTTCTGTACATGTACAAAACATTAAAAGGATTTTCTAGAATGGAAATGGTCATGTTTCTTTAGAGGAAAGAGTTAGAAAG
Organism: Chinchilla lanigera; assembly: GCF_000276665.1. Lineage (NCBI taxonomy): Eukaryota > Metazoa > Chordata > Mammalia > Rodentia > Chinchillidae > Chinchilla > Chinchilla lanigera. Next base: position 816,955 of record NW_004955566.1, read on the forward strand.
AGGTGAATATTGATCTGGTTCATGAAAGAAATAAGGCAATCGAGAGCAATAGAAAGGAGTGGAGAGGGTGCGTCAGCCAATGAGGACAATGTGGGTAAAGACACAGAGATTTAAAAATGATCCTACCATTTTGGAACACAATTAATGTATCAGTTACAATTGTGTTCAGTGGCAAATAAGAGAAATACCCAAATAGCAATAGCTAAAAGAATAGGAGTGAGTTTCACGTAACAAGAGACCTAAAAGTTGACAGTAGCCAGTGTTGATTAAATCACTCAAAGGTATCAGAGATGGCATCTTTGATACTTTTGTAGCCTTTTCTGCATGTTGGTCTCAGTAAGGCTGCTTTACTCCAGCCATCACTTCTGTATCCAAATTCAAGACAGAAGAGGGAAGGTGAGTGATGCTAGTTATTTTAGTTTGGGTGCTTTCAAAAGTAGACCACAAAACAATGACTTTGTTGCATAGAATTTATTTGGTAACTGCTACTTAGCAGTAGGAAAAAAAAGCTAGAAAAGTGAAAGAGAAAAGAAGAAAAAGTCAATATAAAAGGGTGTGAAAGAAGTTGCTCCATTACATCTAGGCCTCCTCAGAAGTTTACACAGTCCTTCCAGACTTGCACCCAGAAGGAAAGTCTCTCAGTTACTTTTCTTGTTGCTGAGACAAAGTACCAGACACCCAAGGTTAAAGGAGGAAGGGTTTATTTTGCACACAGCTGTGGAGGTTTCAGTCCATACTCGGCTGGCTCCAAGGCAGTGTGGCCCATGGCGGGGGTAAGAGGTCATGAGGGCAGAACACAGCAAAAGCAGCAAGAGCAAAAAGGGGGGAAGAACAAGCCTCTTTTCCTCCTTTATATTGTAAGTAGGCTACCCTAGGGTGGGTGTATCACTCACACCCTTAATCCCAGCACTGCACTGTGAGTCAATCATACACTCTAGGTTCGGCTACCTCTAAAAAAGCCCCATCTAAGACTTCATGAGGTTTTGGGGTGCCATCTAGACACAAACTACACCAGAAAGGTAGTTTGAGTATCTCTCCATTAGGCCCTGTCCCCCACTGACTGAAGGCCAGCAGTGAGGGTATAAAGGCCACATTGCTGGGTTTGCTTGTGCGCAGGCCCAGGGGCTCCCATCACACCTGACGCATCTCCTGGTTTTATAAGTGAGAAAGCAGGGTCCAGGGGCAGAGGGCAGGAAGGTACACAGCACACACTTGGTGGAGGCTGTCTGAGGAAGTGAGTCCGAACAACGTAGATGTGTCCACCCATCTGAGGGAAGGGGGCACTTCTGCTCTTCTGGCCTCTGCAATAGAGGAAGGCAGGGAAGAAAAAGATTGGAAGAGCTGGGACTGAGAGAAAAGCTGTAAGATTTTGGATATACAAAGCATATGACAGACTAGATCATCTATTCTGTTCACCCTCTACCTCTTTCTTTTTGTACTGGAGATTGAACCCAGGACCTTCACACTGAGTGCATCCACAGCTCTTTTTAGATTTTTAAATTTGAGACAGAGTATCACTAAGTCAGTAAATTGCCCAGGCGAGGATCTTGCAGTCCTCCTGCCTCAGCCTCCCAGAGTGCTGGGGTGACGGGCATATCCCATCACACCTGACTCATCTCCTGGTTTTATAAGTGAGAAAGCAGCCCAGTCTTGGGCAGGGCAAGTAACTTGCCATCCCCAGTGCTGGAGGTAGAGTAAAGCTGGCCTCGAAGCAAGGCTTCCAGGCTTGCAGATCTTTCCACTCTCCCCATAATAACCCTCTTGGGCTGCAGAAGAATGTCCTGGCTGGAAAGCTGTTTAAGGGAAAAAAAGGAAAGTAAAAGAAAGAAAGCTCCTTCATACCCAAGGTGGGCTCTGTTTTTACAAGACCTGGAACAATAAGCACAGGCATTTGGACTTGGTCTGAGGGACAGTGGGGAGCCATTGTAGAATCTTAAACAGGAGCATGGCAATTTGAGTTGCTTGTAGGTAGATATTATATAAATACAAGGGGTTATTTCTCTGTTGATTATGGCGGCTGATTCAGCCAAGGGGAATGGAGTTCTGGACAGGCGTGCACCTCCAGCAGTGGCTGCAGGTGCTGTCAAAGGGAGGTGCGGGCTGCTGTCTGACATTCTCAAAAGGCCCCTGCTCTCCGGAGAACGGCTTGATGCTTATTGCTAATAACAAGGCTGGCAGCCAGCTCTAGCTTTCACTCAAAATTCTCCGGTTTTCAGTAATCAAAGCCAGGCCTGGGTTGTTCCTTGGCCCTAGACTGCAAAAGGAATTTCCTTTATTTTTGAACACGGAGAGAATAAAAAGAAGTACAAGTTGTTTTATAAGACAAGTGGGGCAGCAATTTGAAATAGGCATTTAGGCATCTCTTAGGGATTAACATTGGGACTCATTTAAGGGCTTGGAGTGTTAATAAGGATGAGATGTATTTATTTTTCCCTGGGTTCTTTTTTTAGGAATCCCTGGGCAGTGTTCTGGAATTGATCTATACTGGTTCAAATTTCACAAATCCCCCCATTTTCCATCCTGACTCTCCCACCCCTCCTTTTGACAGAGCTGCACCTCCTATTAACTTGGAGAAACACCCCAGCCAGGGTGCGCACCCGGGCGTAATTGGTACCCACAAATACTGTTCATCGGGTTGAGGCAGCTCTGCAAACAAAAGGGCTTTCTTTCACTCAGGGAATCTGGTTTGAAAATTGGACATTAAGTTACACTTCTAATTGAAATTAATTTGATGGTTTCAGAACAGTCCCTAGTGATCCCAGCCCACATCATAAAAACCACCATAGGCAAATTGGCACCATTTAGCCTTGGCTCAAACAGGCTAGGGAGTAAAAGAAGATGTAAACTGAATTTGTGGTTGTTTTTATCCTCAGATACACAGGCTGGGGGGAACTTCCAGAGGAGCATCCCTGGCTTGGACTACATCATTTCCCTGAAGATCTAGGAGGCAGCATAATATAGAACAGGAGCTCTAGATTAAGAGTCTATTCTTGTCTCCAATAGCAATCGATGCTTTAGTCTTTGGCAAGTCATTAAATTTTTTCATGCCTCAGTTTCCTCATCTGAAAAATGGGAACAATGACCTGGGTGATGCTCAAGAGCTGGCGTTAGACTCAGGTGATAACAGCAGGATGGAATCCACGGCTCTTGATTGTTTGACCAGTGTTCATTTCGCCAGTGACATCCAAAGGGCAAGATACTTGCCCTGTCAGGAAACAGGGCCATGATGTGCAATGAGCTCAAAGCAAAGCTTGGTGTCAAGATAAAGAGGGGATTCAGGACATGACAGCGAATTGTCACCAGAGCGCCCTGAACCACCTCATTACCCACAGCAGCTCTTTCTTTATCTCAGGCCCATCTACTGAAGCTTCTACATACATGTATTTTATACTGACTAGGAACAACGCCAGCTCCAGAATGCATGTTTGTTACCAGGCATGTAGAAAAGAGATTTCCGCTGTCCTCTGTACAACTATGCCAGGTAGATTTTAATAATCCCATTTTACAGACTAGAAAACTGAAGGTTAGGAAGGTCAGACAGCTTAGCCAAGGTCATGCAGCTGGAATGTTACTGAGTGGAAATGACAATGAATAGTAAAAACCTGCATTTTAACTGGTCACATGACCATCTGAGATAATGGCAAGATTTCTCAGCCTTCCTTGCAGCTAACCATGTTTTAGACAGTAGCCACAAGTGGAAATGAATGGTACATGAAATTCCCAGGAAACAACCATCCTTCTTTGGCCCTTCATCTCTGCAGCTGTCTGGAATATGAATGTGGTAACTGTAGCAGGAGTAGCCATATCTGTCCATAAGTAACCTTGAAAATGGACACCACTAGGGATGAAACAGGATAGAAGGAGCCTGGATCACTGAGGATTTCTTCGAAGAGAAGGCTGAAGCCACTCGGCACTGCCTACCTCTAGGAGTTCGGGCAAACAGGCGTATACCTCCACTCTGTTTGAATCACTGTTCTTGTGGCTTGTACTTGAAGCCATCCTATCACATACAAGGGCTGAGGGGCAGACCTCCCTGCAGAAATGAGATTAAGCTGGTACCTGAATGGTGGGTGGACAAAGAGTGCAAGTTAATCTGTTCTAGGCAGAAATACAGCACATGCAAAGGCCTAGAGGTAGAGGAACATGAGAATTCTGCGCAGGTATGAAGTAGAAAGAGGTCAAACATTGCTATCCAGCTTAGATCTCTTTTGGTTACCACTACATGTGTTCTCTCCTCTTTTCCATCCCTCTCTCTCTTTCCACTTTCCTTCCATCCTTTCTTCCTTTCTTCCTCCATCCTTTCCTCCTTCTTCCCTCTCCCTCTCTTCCTTCATGCCTCTTTCCTTTCCTTTCTTTCTTCCTTGCTTCCCTTGACAAATATTTCTTGAGTACCTACTACATCACAAGCATTACACTGGAAACTAGATACACACTTGCATCAGGTGGGCCTGACAGTCTGCTGGAGGGACAGATATGAATTGGAGAGGTGGGAGTAAGAGGAAGAACATGTGCTGACTTTGTGTGACAGACATGGACAAGTGCTGGGAAGAATCCTCTCCAAGAAAAGATTTATTGCCCAAACTACAGGAATTCCAGCTAGCTGACCATGCCCAGCTATTGGCTTCAGCAGACATGACCCCAGCCAGCATTTGGAGCTGAAGTCACATTCCTCACAGAGTAGCCCCTGGCTAGGGACTGAGAAGGCAGTGGTGCCCTACATGGAGCTCCTCCGATGGGCAGTCTTTGTTTGGCTGGCAGTGACTCTTCAGCTCTGTACTGTGATTTTCCAGAGAAGCTACCCCTCCATATGCCTCAAGGCTCAAGAGGAACTGAAGAGAGACTGGTGCATCTGGGGCACAGTGAGTGGAGGGACGGTGGGTAGCAAACAGACGTGGAATAGAACATAATGTGTGACTTTCAAGAAGCTGGATTTTATAAAAAGTGGCACTGCGAAGATACGAAAAGGTTTTTCTAAAATTCACTCTAACTGTTGCATGGGTTGGAGGGGCCTAAGATGCCAGGGTCCAGATGCAAGATATCTAAGGGGCCTGAGGAGGGAGAATTGTCAGTACTTAGTGATGGGTTAGATCTTGGAGGGAGGAGGGTGCTGGGGTGCTGGAAAGGGAGGCAGTGAGGCCAGGAAACTTGGTAGAAGGATTTGCTATTTTTTGTGGTGCTAAGTATTGGTGGAAACATGTAGGAGTGAAAATCAAGAGCCCAGTTGTGTATATATGATTCTATGACTGTTGTACACACAATGGTGGAGTAGAAGACTGGCCTGGCCAGGAGAAAAGCACTAGAAATTGTCAACATGCCCAGGGGATTACAATCTCTAGGAACTGATGAAGAAATTTAAGGAACTGTTCCCTTCCTTCAAACCATCTGCTATTTCTTCTTCTGGCACTCCCTAATCTTCATCAAACCTTACTTCCCTCTAAGAAGTCTTCTTGGGTGCACAGGATACAGGTCTGCCCTTTCTGCCTTTGAGACATCAAAGTCCTACACTCCTTCATCCTACCCTTAGCTTAGCCCTTTGTATTAGTCAGCTTTCTGTTCCTGTAACAAATACCCAAGACAATCACCTCTGAAAGAGGAAAGGGTTTATTTTAGCTCATAGTTTTGGCAGGTTCAGTCCATGGTTACTTGGCCCCATTCACTTCATGGGGGATGGGAAGAGAGGGAGAGAGATCAGTGTGTTACTATGCCCCTACCGGGCAAACCCTCATTGGCCTAAGGCCTTTCACTGCACTCTACCATTTAAAGGCCCACTACCTCCCAATAGCAACCGCAGACGGAGGACCAAACTTTTAGTACATGGGCCTTTAGGAGACATTCCAGAGCCCAACTATAGCACCCTTCGACCCAATTGTCATTATTTGAGGAATCTTCCAGGTAATCCTGTGTCCCATCATCCTTACAGACAAGAATCCCTCTGCACTGGGGGATCAGTAGCTTCAGACAAGGAAGGGGTGCCTTCCTCCTGGCAGCTGAGGGACTTGGTAAGGAGCCCCTTCTGCCTGCCTATCTCTAAAGTGCTTCCAATAAAACACTCTGCCAGGTAATATCTCAACGGCACGTTGTAGATATGCAGTACCAGCATGTTGAATGTATGAGGTCATTTCATCATTTGGTTGCCTGATCAGCGTGTCTGTCATAGAGCCCATCTCTTCGATTTTACCTTTCAGCACAGATGAAAACAAGCGGGCCATTATTTTCCATGCAAGCACTTGTCAAATACAAGTTCTTCACAGAGACAGAGCTTGCTAGAGAGTGAAAAGTAAGCATGGAAGGAGAGCTCCATCTTTCTTATCTGCATACAATGGAGTGACAATCCCACACCACATGCCTTACAACTAAGTTGGTCTGAGGAGCTTTGGCCTTTTCAGAGAGACAGCAGTGGGCTTATACACCACTACCACCCCTCACTCCAGCCCATCTTCTTTGTTGAGTGACTTGATCCCAGTTCCTCTCACTTTCCCTGAGATGACATTTCACAGCAAAATATGCAATGTCTGTAGGCCTTGAGAATGGGCACTGATTTGCAGTTGGCCCTGCACTCTTGTTTCCCTGCTAGTTGCCCACCATGGAGCTGGTGGGGACTCCCCCTCCGCAGTGTGCTATGTGGGTACATGGGTGGGGAGAATAATTAAGCACCTGCTCAGTCCCCATGGAAGCAAAGGAGGCCTCTCCTTCACTGTCCTGATTCAGTAAAAGGCACTTATGTGACTTAGTCTTCTGGAAGCACCTTGAGTGTTGAGCAGAGTGACATGCAGGCCAAGGTGAGCTTGGAGAACATTCATTTGTTCTGCAGAGGTGTCCTGTCCCCACTTCTGTAGTATGTGTTGCCCAGCTAGGTCTTGCTCAGAGTTTCTACCTTCCCAAGAATTTTCCATTCTCCAAGTATCAACTCATAACATTCCCCTTTGCCCAAGATAGCCAAGAGTTGATTCCTGTCACTTGCACTGCCCCCAATTCCAAACAGATATGGGCGATTTCTGAAAGGGGCACCATATTATCATTAATATCCAGCATCACTGAAGAGGAGAATTAATTAGCACCAACCCTCTTACTTCACCTATCAGTGGGGTGGTCCACAGAGGATTTGTCCCTGAGCCACTAATGAATTTTGCAACTGTCACAAAACAATGCAAATAAGTAAGATCCACATCTGCTGAACACCATCATGAGGTCAAACTGTGGGTAAATAAATGCTTGCTTCAAGGAGAGGGTAAATCCTAAGGTGAGGAGTGACAGGGCTTTGTTTGCATAAACCCAGCAAGGTATTATGGGTAGGATATTAATTAAATCATGCTCCTGGGCCTCACAGAGCCCCAGCTCAACGGCTTCAGCTTGTTGACAAACTGAACGCAGGGCCCCCAGAGAGAGTACTAACATTTTGATGAACAGGATTTGTTGGGGTGATGTTTCCTAACTAGCATTTTAATCTAATTTTTGACGCTTTATTTGAGCAATCTGGAAAAAAATGTTCTGATAAAAGAGAGGCAAACATCAAATGTCCAAGCAATGAAACTTCCATCTAATCTTCATCCATTGGACTGGTTTGCTGGGAAGAATCCTGTGCTAGCCCCAGCCCACTCGAGGCCTTCCTTCTGTCCAGCTTCTCACTCCCCCTCCCCAACGCACACACGCCTGGGAGAACATCCCTGAATAATGTCGAAGCTGCCTCGGGTTTCAATGAAGTTTTAATGAGTCTGAGAGTCTGCCTAAGACCCCTGAAATCTTTCCTTTTTGTTCTTCTTTGCTTTTTGAAGAAATTAACCTGATAGCAGGTACTGTCTTCATGGAAAGGGCTATTATTTTCAGGTTGAAATGAAAGACCCCTTCTCAGCTGGAGTGGAAGGTTGGTCATTAAAGGACCCACAGTGGCCACCAGATGTACCCACTCTCCGAGAGACACTGACCGGGTACGTGCAAACTCTTCCTAATTGACTAATGACCCTGGTCCACCCAACCCCACCATTCCCATCTTCATTTGCACTACATGGCCTCTTTCAGCTCAAAATTTCACGCTTCGCTGGAGGATTAGAAAGCCTCTTTTATCTGAGAATATGCAGACAAATATGAACTAATTAATGCTCCCACTAGCCCCCTGGGAGTGTTCGATTGTCCTATAGCCCACCAGCTTCCCAGGCATTCTCTGACATAGCACTGGTTCTCTGCTTGGCCCGCCCCCACCCCCACCCCAACAACTTTCAACCCCACTTCCTCTAAAATACTTTTAGAATCTGTCCACCTTGTGCTATCTCTGCTACTCCACGTTGGTTGGCTTGACTAGGAAACCAGACCCCTACTTTTTTTCTTGCCCCTCCCATCTATTACTTGATTCTCTACCCCACAGGCAGAAGAGATTTCTAAGACATAAATCTAGGGAAGTCATTTCTTGGTTAAAGGCCCGAGGGGAGTGTCTTACTGCAAGCCTCTCCCTTCAATCCCCATCCTCCTCCAACACTGGTTTTCTTTCGATTTCTCAAACATCAAGATCGCTCCTGCCTGAAGGCCTTTGCATATGTTGTATCCTCTTCCAACACCAGGACTAGGAAGTGCTCGGTTCTACCTGATCTTCCAAGATTTGTTCTGAGCTTCTGAGTTCAGAATGGTTTCTTATGCAGTAATATGATGACCACAGCTGACACCGCATCAATTCTTTTTTTGACAACAACACAAGGATTTCATTTTGGAGATCCTTTCTCCACTATCCATCCCCAGGATTCTGATTGGGATGATCCCACCCTCAGCTGCAGACCCAGCCAATCAGAACTTTGCATCCCTCTAACCAGAAGATTGGATCAGACTCAGTATGTGACTCAAACTATGTTAATAAAACATATAACCCAGAAAATTTCCCTAGAAGCAATGAGAAAGAAAAACATCCTTCTAACAGAGTTTCTGAGCTCCTACATGAGAAAACTAGAGCTGCATCCAGGAAGAAAGATCCAGGCTAAACCCCAGAGGGAAACTGAATTGAAAGGAAAGACACAGAAGTCTGACAACATTGATCAAGTGCCTGGATGCAGCTACTCCTGATGCTCTAACCCTGGGGTAAAAGCATCTCTTTTTCTTAAATCATTTTAACTTGGCTTTCAAGTCACTCATGGCATCAAAACTTCTATAAGTTCTTATTTGTGTCTATTTCACATCACTGAACCCTTGTCTTCAACTATGTACACTCTGACCAGATCCTTGTCTCAATTTTGTCCCTATTTCCATTGTCCTTCTGAATCTATGGCCTTATCTTTAGAGCCATCCCTATCACGTGTCTCTTCTGAGAAACCAAATAGGAGGCGGCAATTTCTTTCAGAAAATGGGAGTGGAGTCTCAAGATCCCAACCACTTCCTATTCCCCTTGTGAGCAACGTCAAACACCAAGGCAAGGAGACGGCTGGCAGGGCAAATGGCTTGACTGGAATACAGCAAGAACCAATGAGATATATGCTCTGTTCCAGTGCTTTGAAAATCTGGTGTTCGCAAGACCTAGAGAACGAATTCAAGTGCAATGTGTGGAGCTACCAAATGTTTGATCTGTTTATATCAAATGTGGTTGTCTTTAGGCAAACTTATTGCAAAGTTTCTAATAAGCACTGTTTTCCAACATGTTCCAGGGTTTGTTAACTAAGCAATGCTAGCCTATTTTGACAAACCAAAAGGTGTGATAAGAAGCGGTCCTACATTTTAAGCAAAATAATGAACGAATGATCGAATGAAATTTATGCGTAGGTTAGTAAAGAAATAAAACATTCAAGTACCTTTTTCTTTCAGAGAATTCAGGCAGAAGTTTAGTATTTATTGAGAAGAAACTGCCATTATTTTCAATATTCTGTAACTTCTATTTTGCAAGACAGTCTTCCTCAGTTGTGCCAATTCTAGTTTTGGAACTTATTAAGCCATGATATGAGTTTAAGATCTTTGAAAAGCCTTCCTTTTCCTTCCTCCCCCTCTTAGTGTTTGAGAACTGTTAATGCCTGATCTTAGTCACAGAGTAATTCGTGTTCTTAGGTGTCACTTAAGCACCAAGAGATTGATCTGTACCTTTCAGATAGAATCTGAGGTTAGCTCATTCTGACCTTCTCCAGCTACATATCACCTCCACTCTTAAATCTTAATAATGTAAAATTATTCTGCTTTTAGCCATCACTTTGTAAAGGTACAATCTGACCCAGTATAAAATCTGTTCCTCCCAAACCAGTAGCCACACAAGAGGTCTGTGGAAACTCAGCTTCGTTGCCTGTCAGTACTATATCCTCCAATGGCTTTCAGGAGATGCAAATGTGCAATGAAAATGTGGTTACTAAGCTGCTAAACAGTATCTGGGAGTTGGATTTTTAAAGTATTGTGTAGAAACAGCTGATTCAGAACTGAGTCTAGGAAAGAAGAAAATGAGCCTGGAACTTCTCATTCAACCACAAAGATGTACTCAAAGGATGGTGTGGACTTGGGAAAAAGATGTGGGGGCTGGCCGGATAAAACTCCTCCTTCACACACTTGGGACAATGTAAATATCAAATAGATAACCTAAAAACCCATGATTCTATGATGTAAACAAAGCAAAATAAAAATGAAAGGAAAGTTCTTCCTTATATAGACTACCAGCCAATTATGTAGAGAAAACAATAGACTTAGAAAGTCACCACTTTGCAACTATCCGAGGAATGATTGATACAGGCGAGAATCCTCAGTAGACAATAAAAACTATTGGGTGAAATTTTGCATGTGGACTATAGATGAAATAAGATTGAGTCAAGGGTAGAGTTTCTGAATTTGATCAATACACTGTGGCTTTAGATGCAAATATTCTTATTTTTAAGAGTTATGTATTAAAGCATTTAAGATAAAAGATCTTGATATCTATAACTTACTCTTATCAGAATAATGAGAATGGTACATGCACATTTATGCAATGTGTGCATGCACGGGTACACATATTATATACATTGAATGATTCCAGAACTGTGGTAAAATGTTGACTAGCTATGAATCCAGGTGAAAATATATGGAAATTCATTCTACTGTCCTTGACAATTTTCCATAAGTTTGATTTTTTTCTGAAAATGAAAGCACACACATACATATGTACACACCCTTAAAAGCTCCCCATCAGACAAATCCAGGACATCACCCCTTTAAAGCAGGCAATGACCTGCTAGAGACCCGTATCTGCCCTGACCAATATAGATACCACTTGCCACAAATTTTAGATGATTTGTGACTATGTAAATATAAGCTTAAATAAATTCAAAGTGAATGTAATTTGAGATTCACTTCCTCAGTCTCAGTAGTCGCACTTCAGGTGCTCAGTAGCCACAAATGATCAATGGCCACTGTACTGGACAGCACAGACATGGAACATTTCCATTATCATGGAAAGTTCTGTTGGACATGACTTGCCTTTGCCATTTAGAGAATAACCTTGGATAAGTTTCATCACCTCTCTGAGGTTCCTCCTCCTTAGCTGTATGATGAGGATCATCACTGCCCTGTGATGATGCTGTGTAAGAGAGAATCTAGGGACCCATGTGTACGTATGCTTGCTGAAGACACATCAATGCTCTGAAATCAGTTCCTGGACTTCTTCAAAGGGAGCTAACTCCTCTCTGCTCACCCACATACAGGGATCCAGCTTGGCATGACTGAAGCCATCTTGGTCATAACCACTCTCTTGCCCATGAGGTGATCCTGGCATGCATCCTAAGCACTATATAACAAATACCATCATTCAGATAGCCAAACATGTTGAGCCAAGACACTGACGTCCAAATGGTTTCTTAACTGAGGTTGGGCATTTTCAAAGATTTGAGAAAGATCAGATATGGGGCCCACCTTTGTCTAGCTTAGCATATATACCCCATTTTCTTGCCTCAGGATGCAGGGATTTACCTGTCTTACTGTCTCCCAAGACATCTTTCTGTCCACAGCTTCCCATCAAATGCCACTTGGCAATCCTCATTCTATCTGTTACTTTCTTCAATCTCACTGCTCCTTTGGTGTTCAGTTCTCACGCAGTGGGACCAAGTTTTCCCAAAACATGGCAGAACCATTCTAGCTTTCCTTCCCACCAGAATCTTTCCTCTGCTTCTCACCCATCTGCTCTTCCCATCATTGTTGTGACTGTGCTATTCTCACCTGTGTTGCTCAGGACAGATTCCCAAGTCCTTCTTGGCTGTGTTTGACATTTGGCTTGGGTGTTCTGTGAGCAACACCCAGTCCCAGTTCTCAGTTTCCTGATGCTGCTATTGCATCTTTGTAAGTCCCATGTGCTCTCCGATTCAGTATTAATGGTCTTCCTTTGCTCCCAAGAAACCCAACCATCCTTCATTCCAACAATGAGTGAATGAGCTTAGCCTTGGTTGTTGGTGCTACAGATACCTTGAAGTGTGGCCATGCATCCACTTAGCTCCTGAATCAGGTCAGCCACCTTCCCTGATAAGATCCTGAGACACTCTCAGTTATCCCCTGCACTCTCGTTAGGGCCTGTGAGACTTATAGCTGTTACACAGAACCAGGGAGTTGAAGGTTACTCCACATGCTAGCACAGTCTCCCTCTCCCTCTCTCTCCTTCCCTCCCTGCTTCTTGTACAGTGCATCTTTCAAAGACAAGTGTACCAACATATTCTACCCCACATACTCTTCTTACAATGTGAAGTTCACACTCACTCTTCAAGAAACGGAACTTGTGCTCCCTTTTCTTGAATCCTAGCAGGCCTGACGAGACGGTAGAAGTGACTCTGAGGTCATAGAAAGGCAATGTAGCTTCCACATGGTCTTGTTGGGGTGCTCACTTTTGGATCCCAGTCACCATGTGTAAGGAAACCTGGGCCACATGGGAAGACCACATGTAGGGTGATCATTCCCACTGAGCATCAGCCAACTGCTAGACGTGAGTGGACAAGCATTCAGATGACTTCAGTCCCCAGCCTTTGAGCTGCCCCAACTGATGCTCTTTGTAGAACAGAGAAATAATGTCCCCAATGAGCCCTACCCAGGTGGCAGATTTGTAAGTAAAATTAATGTAGTCACTAAGTCGCTGCTACGTTTGGAGGTTTTTTTGTTATCCAGCAGTGGATGATCAGAACACTGCCTAATCAGACCGCACTATTATTTTTACTCTGCTGCTAGATCAACAGCTATAGCCAGTGCCGAGGAACTACCAGGCCTGCCAGTCTCCACACCTGACTTCCAAATGCAGAACGAGGCAGTCCCACCATCCCTGATATTCCCTTCAACCTCCAGGATCTCAGTCTAGGATGGTAAGGCAAAAGTTTAACCGTTTGCTTCCCCCACCAGGCAGATGTTTCTCTTCCTGTCTTCAAGGAATTTCTCCTTTATTAAACCTCTTCCTTCCCAAGAAGGTGCGTGCTTTTCCCTTTCATCAGGGCCATAATGGCAGGTGGAATGCTAACATACACATAAAAGAAGGTCCCAAAATATTTTACCTGTGGCACAAATAAGCTATTGACTTTATTACAGAATCACAATGTGACAGGCACCATTAGAGGAGGATGACATACCATGAAGGCCCTGACTTTTTGTGAGAGGGATTCTAGATGTTCTTGATATATTATAGAATCCACAGATGACAGGTGTGGAAGTGCAGAATCAAAAAATGCCTTAATCATATTGCCTGGTGAGGATCTATTTATAATATTTCTCCACATGCAGAGGGAATAGTTCTTTCACCTTTCATCCCATTTCCTTATGCTTCACTCTCCTCACCTGCAGGAAGCCTAGATCTGTGGAGGCTCCTCCCTTAAAAGAAATCTGTGATAATTTCATCATCCCTGGCAACACGTTCATCCTCACAGTGGGATGTCCTTTGACATTTACAAGGATGTGCATGTATCCAACCCAACTCAATTTACACAGTCTCATTCATGTTCTGTGTTGTTATAATTGCTAATAACTCTATGATTTCAAAGTTGCAGAACTCTTGGACATCTGTGCAGTAGACACTTCTGGTGTGTCAGTCCAGTATGTGTTCTCTAAAACTTGCCAGCCTCACACACAAAGCCTACTTCCAACACACATGGCACTCATGTTTTTTCCAAGTACCTCCACTTACCAGACTACAGATGACTTGTACAGGGACAAATATATGACAAAAACTGAGCAAGAGTCTATCCTCAGAACATGAATAGAAGCATCCAGAAACAAAAGTCAGTTGTTGGGCTGCATTAATGGCAAAGTTCTGGATAGGAAGAATCATGGTAGAGAAGACAGTGAGCGCTGATGTCCTGGCTGTTGCTTGGGAACCAAGAAGTGGCTCTCAATAGCTGTGCAAAATGACATGGATGCTCCCCTCTCATGGTCCATCTTGATAATAGGTCTGACCACCAAGCTCATGAGTCGACAAATAACCTGTCTGACACATTTTGGGTTCGCCCAGAGGCAGATCTAAAGAGAGGGATTTGAATGTGTTTTTTAGAAAGATCAATAAGGAAATTCTAGTTGGAGTTCTGTGTGTGCATGGAGAAATAAAAATGGAGGTGGAATTGGAGATAGATATACATTTGTTTTTAAGGAACTGGTTCACGCCATTGTGAGACCTTGCAAAACTGAAATCTTTAAGAGTGGAGACCCACGGAAGAGCTGATATTGTGACCTCAAGTTTTAAGGCAGTCTGGAGAATTCTTCTTTCTGCCTGAGTCCTCAGTCTTTTTCTCTTAAGGCCTTCAATTGATTGGATGATGACCACCCATACTGTGGAGAGTAGGCTGCTTTACTTGAAGTCTACTGATTAAAATGTTGATCTCATCTAAAACAAACCTTCACAGAAATATCAAGAATAGAGTTTGATGAAAAGCTGCATGCTATGGACTAACTAAACTGATATAAAATTTTAAAACCACAGGAAATGAAACAGGGAATGGAAGGAAGCCAATAAAGTGTACATTAAACAAGTTATCACTATGTACAACTGGGACACGAGCTCACTAGGGAACTCTGAGAGACAATGTGGGAGAACCATCTTAGACTTGTTCTACCTGAAGGGCAAGGGAGCTGGAGGGAGTTGGGAAGGAGCCTGCTTCATTTTCTACAAAAGGAGAACTCTTACCTCAGAGTTATAGACATTAGGAATAGTGTATGTCTTAGATTGGGTTCCCTAAAAAGCAGAGTACTTTGATTATGGGTAGTTTACTGTGGGGGGGTGAGCTCTGGGAGCAGAAGAAAGAAAAGCAGGGGAAGAAAGAAAAGATGTGACAGCAATAGATTGTTGAGGTCTTTGATCTAGCCAGTGAAGGTGTGAGTCCACAAAGCCTTCTGAGAAACAAAGAATGCCTCCTAGACTTGCCTACTTCAAACCCAAGAGTCCAGGAGTTTCATTCCCCACTAGTTGAGCTGGGTATCCTTCCAATAGGGTTATCCCTCCCATGTTTCTGGGCTTTGCTTGCAGGCTAAACAGGTTGACACACTTTGATCAATGCCATGAGTCAGAAGCAAATGGAGAGATATATGCTGTATGCAGCTTGAGGTGAAACTCCCACAGTGGTCTCTATCACTGCAGCAGAGGTCCTCCAAAAGGATGTGACTCTGGGCACCTCAACCACCTGCTACAATGTCTAAAGCGTCTGGACATTTACTACCATCAAAATGGCCAAAATTTAAAAGGTGAGTATACCAAATATTGATGGAAATGTAGGGCAAGAAGACCTCGTGTGCATTGTGGGTGGGCCAGTCAACTGGTACAGCTTTTTTGAAAAGTAACCTAGTTTGGCTTGGTGACATTTTGTTGGCACATACTTTAGGATCCCAGATGTACAGCCCAGAGGAATTGTCCCATGCACAAATTCATAAGGGCACCTTTATAAAGATCGTCACTACTGAGCTGTTGGTGGTGACAACCTGGCAGACAGTTGGCCACAACATAGGTGTCCATCCTTAAGGTGAAGATAGGAAAAATAGAATAAATGCACTTCATGAAATGTCACACAGCTGTAAGAAGCAGCACACAAAATCAATACACAGTAAGAGTGATAGCTCTTTATGACACTGCATTGAATGAAAAAAAGGTAAGAAAATGAATGAGGTTTATAACATGATACCAGTTATAGGAAGTAAAATACCACTTATAAGAAAGTACTGCCAATTTCACATGGGTGGTTGTGTATTTCAGAACACAGATCAAGGATGACTGTATGGGGGTGGGGCAAAGGTGAGAACTGGGGATGATGAGGGGGAAGTGGTGTGGGAGGGAACAAAATCAAGAGCTTTACGTAGACCAAGGCTCATGTGTTATGAACTGAGATATATAATTAACCACCTCCCTGTATTTGAAAGCCTAAATAGATATTTTGTAAGTAGGTAAAGTGCCTGGAACACAGTAGGTGTTCAATAAATGGTTGCTAAGAATGTGGATGAAAGGGAAATTGAGCAATTTTCCACAAAGACACAAGCTAAACATGCACTCTCAAAACCAGAAGGCGACAAAAGAATGGTTTTCTCTACCCCATGCCTTGTATCTAGGGAGATGACCATTGGATGAATGGAATCCATGAATTTGAATGGGAAGAAAATCATACATTTACTCTCACTAACTTCTGACTGTAATTTAGCTGGTTTACAGATGTATTAGTAGTATCTGTGAGTTTCTTGCAAAAGAAATCATAGATTTTTTACACCACAATACAGTCATTGTACATATAATGAAATATGCTCAGCCTTGCTTAGAAATTGTGGTAGTTATTAGACCTGCCACTAGATCATATTTAATGCATTAATAAAATTCATTTATCACATATCTTTTTTTTATATTTTTATAACTGTACTTTAATGTCATTGGCTTCCTTTGTGATTCCCTGTATTTTAATCATGTATTTAAACTATTATTCTAAGAAAAGATCCATAAGCTTTACCAGATTCTGAGGGGCCATGGCAAAGGGGAAGAGGCCGTAAAGAGGCTGTCTCAGTGTCTCCTTTAGTCAATATAATTTGAGGATTTTAAGGCAGAGAGAAACACAAGTAGGACTTTCCATTGTGCCATCCTCACTGGCCAAGAAGAAACTCAATGGTGGCTTCAGCACTGTGGTGTCATTCCACTGGTGTTACTGCCAGAATGGCTGGTGGCTCTCAGTCCTATGGGGATGGGGTAAGCAAAGAAAAAGAGAGAGGAGAGAGGAAGAGAAAACAAAGAAATGGGAGGATAATTTTGCTGGCTTTTTTGCATAGCTGAATTGAACTTTACTTTTAATAAAATTATTATTAATGGAAATGGTATGCTCATTATTTTGCATATAGGGGACATTCAAAGACATGGCCTCTGAATAATTATTTGAGCTGTACCAGGCTAGCACGTTCTCCTTTTTTGAAGATGCTTAAGAAATTATCACTGGATTCTAGCCAAAGCCTTTTCCCAGGCTGTGCAGAAATGTAAACAGTCTCTACTATCTTCTTCTACTTGTTTCCCTGGAACCAACAGAAACCCTTACTCAGGCCTAGAGTTCCTGTCCTGAGGCTGGTATAGAGAAATATTCTGACACTGTAACTGCCATTTTCATCTGTAGTCCTAATAATTCCAGCATGGCTGACAAGTCTAAGAACAAAGCTTCCTCTGATATTAAGGCAAATTCTTAGCTGTAAGGCCCTGTAAATATCAAAAAGAAGTTAAACATGTCCAACATGTAATGGCACAAGGTAAACATTACCATTCCAAAAAGGAAGAAAACAGGTAAGGAAAAGAATAGGACTAAAGCAAGACCAAAATCCAGCAGGGCAAATATTAAATCATATCGTTCCATGTCCAACTCCCAGGGCAAGTTGTGGTAACAAGATGTGAACTCCAAAGGGCTTGGGTGGTCCTACCCCTATGGTATTTCCAGTGAGTGTAGCTCTCCTTGCCTCTCTCTTGGGCTGGCTTTACTTACTCCTTGCAGCTTTCCTCAGATGTTCCGTATTTCTGGCTATTCCAACTTCCTGAGGCCTCCACTGTACTTTTGGTTTCACTTTCATATTTTCCACACTGCTCTCTCAGGGGAAGGCTGCCTGGCCTTGTCGGCCTCCTTCTGAAATCTGAGTGGAAGGTTCCCTGACTCAACAACTCCTGCATTCTTCATGCCTGCAAAACCAGCAACACATGGATAACATTAAGGTGTGCCACCAGCTAAAGCAATAGCTGACATCCCTTGTGTCATGATTGCAGAGGTTTCCAAGTACCTGGATGGCTAGGCACTAGACAGCACTATGCCCTGGGGCTCTCTTCTCAAAGTAAAGTCTTCCATTTTTGTGATTTGAAGCCTACAAATGGTGGCATCTTACCGGTTCCCTACATGTGCTCAAAGCATTTTTCCTATTGTTCTATTGTAAAGTACTTGACTCCCTTTTAACGCTAATCTTTTCAGCAATCAAGCTCTCCTCTGTTCCAACTTTCCCTGCACTTCTCGCAAAACTGAAAACTTTTTTTTTTTGGGGGGGGGCTTTTTTTGGAAACACGATCTCACTATATAGTTCAGGCTGACCTTGAACTCAATATGTAACCCAGGCTGGGCTCTTGTGGTGATCCTCCTGCCTCAGCTTCCAAAGTGCTGAGATTACAGGACTATCCCACCATACAGAGCAAAACTGAAAACTTTTTAAATGAGTTTATTTGTTTGTTCCTGATTTTCAGTATGAACCTGGCTAAAAGCTCCCAGCAGTACCCATGCCACAGTCTCAACATTAGACTGCCTTGAAATTTCCTTGGCCAGGTTAATTAGTCTGCCACCTTTAATTTCAGTATCCCACAAAGTCTCAGGACATGAGCAAAATGTAGACAAATTTTCTGCAAAGACATAGCACACATGTCCGGTAGTCCAACTGTTAATGGAGTCCTTGATTCCAAATAAACCACCTCAGCCTGGTTTTTACCATCTGCCTTTTTATCAGCATTCTAGTCTTCTGAGCTCTGACCAGAATCACACATCAAACTTGGTTTACACTACCCTAGGGCTTCTCCAGAGGGCATCTTCAAACTTTTCCAAACTCCTCCTATGGACCAGTTCCATAAGTGTCTGAACCACTTGGTCAGGTAATAGTCACAACAATGACCCCACTTCTGGCACCAAAATCTATCCATAATCACTTTTCTCTTTGTTGGCACAAAATTCATAGCACCTGCAACTAAAAGGAAGATGGGTTTATTTTAGATCATATTTAAGTTCACATCAGAGGGCTTCAAGGCAATATGGTATGACACAGAGGCATGGTGCAAGAATAGCATTTCACCTCATGGCAGACAGGAAGCAGAATGAATCAAGGGAGGAGTAGGAAGGGAGATACACCATTCCAGGTCATACTTTCCAACTGAATCCCACCTCCTAAGAGCAAGTCAACCATAACACTTCCTGTTATGGTTTGTCTCTAGATGTCTCCCCAAAGCCTTATGCAGTCATGGGGGCTGGATTCTAGAGTTTGTGATTGATTCATGGTCCAGTGCTGGGATTATGGGTTTGAGTGATACACCCGCCCTGGGGTGGGTAGTTTGAATACAATATAAAGGAGGGAAAGAGGCTTGTTCTTCCCTCTGCCACTCCTCCCTTGTCTTCTTGTTGCTTTTGCTATCTTC
Source organism: Chinchilla lanigera (assembly GCF_000276665.1). Taxonomy (NCBI): domain Eukaryota; kingdom Metazoa; phylum Chordata; class Mammalia; order Rodentia; family Chinchillidae; genus Chinchilla; species Chinchilla lanigera. The sequence continues at coordinate 836,504 of NW_004955566.1, forward strand.
TGCCACCATGAACCGTTGCCCTCTGCCATGTGCCACTCTGCCTTGTATAGCTTTGTACAGCCTTGTACAGCCAGCCAAGTATAGACTGAAACCCCCACAAACTGTAAGCTAAATAAACCTTTCCTTCCTTTATTCTGGGCATTGGGTATTTTGTCTTAGCAACAAAAGAAAAGTAACCAAGACAGAATTTTGTACCAGGAGTGGGATCATTGCTGTGACTATAGCTGACCATGTGGTTCAACAGCCTTTGGAAACGGCTTGTGGGAAGAGTTTGGAAAGGTTCAGAGATGTTGCCTGAAACTGGAGCACTAGAACACCTTCAGGTGCTCTGTCTGGGAGAGTCTGATAAGAGCTCAGAAGGCCAGAAGGCTGATAGAAATCCTGCCAATAAAGACAGGGATGGAGAGGTTTCTGCTGGGAAGGACTGCATTGGTTGTTGGAGTCCAGACTATGTGTGTTAAGGCTTGGCAGAAAGTTTATCTGCATTTTGCTCTTGTCCAGAGACTGCCTGAGACTGAGATTAAGGACAGTGGACTGATTAATCTGGCAGAAGAAATTTCAAAGCAGTCAAACATTGGGGCAGTGGCATGGCTATTGTTTAGGCCTTTTAGCTAAATTTATGTTGCAAATCAAGAGCAAAGAGCCCAGCAGGATGATTTAAAACGTTGTCAGTTTGGCCAGGAAGAAAGCTCCAGTAAAGCTGTGGACTGCAATGATAGAGCTGAGGAGATCTTGATTGCTGAGAAGAAACAAGAGAATAGAAAGGATGGCCTGAGGGCATCGCAAGAAGCAGCAAGTCTCCACCCTTTGCAGACCTCAAAGGTGAAAGACTTTGCTTTGAGAGGAAAACTGCAGAGCACCATGTTTAAGAATGGCGGCAGCGGCTGCACCGGGTTCCAGAATGGCGGCTGCATAGAGAATTTGTTCCTTAGAATTGGATTCAGACTGCCCAGCGATCTAGGTATTCAATCCCTATGGTTAAGAGAGAAGAAAGCCTGGCTACTGCTCCAGCTGGCAGCAGACCTTGGCATCATCTACATGGCCCTGGTTGTAGGTGCATGGAGAATGCAAGAGCTCTAAGGTTAGGAAGACTTCCACCTAGATTTCAGAAGGCCTGGGCAGGCAGGCAGCATGCCCCTGAGAGGGCAGTGTGTGAAGCTGTGAGTGTGAAGCAAGAGGAGCAGTGTAGACCTCAGAAGTTTGGAAAATCCAGGAACTTGGATTGTCTAAGGAAAGCTGCAAGGAGGGAGCAAAGCAGGTCCAAGAGAGAAGCTATGGGAGCTGTAACCACCAGAAGTGCCATAGGGATGGAGTCATGCAAGCCCTTTGGAACTCACAATGTACCACAGATTGCTTCAGATGCTGGACATGGAACTACAGAATTTAATGTTTGCCCTGCTGGATGTTGGACTTGCTTTGGTCCCAATGCTCTGTATCCCCATTTGTACCTTTTGGAATGGAAATATTTATCTTGTGCCATTGAATGTTAGAAGTATTTAACTTTTCATTTGTACAGGGGCTCACAGCTAAGAGTTTGTCTTAAATCTCAGAGGAGATTGGGCCTTGGACTCTTCAGCAATGCTGAAACTGCTAAAACTTTGGCAACTCTTAGAGATGGACTAAAATGTCTTTTGCATAAAGGGATATGAATGAGTCTTTGGGGGGCCAGAGGTGAAATGTTATGCTTTGCATCTGGATGTCCACCCAGAGCCTCATGCAGTCATGGGATGAGCTTCTAGAGCTTATGATTGATCCATGGTCCAAAGCTGGGATTATGGGTGTGAGTGCTACACCCGTCCTGAGGTGGGTAGTTTGCATACAATATAAGGGATGGAAAGAGGCTTGCTCTTCCCTCTGCTGCTCCTCCCTGTGCTCTTGTTGCTTTTGCTATCTTCCACCACCATGAACAGTTGCCCTCTGCCATGTGCCACTCTGCCTTGGAGTCAGCTGAGTAGACTGAAACCCCACAAACTGTGAGCTAAATAAACCTTTCCTTCCTTAATTCTGGGTGTTGAGTATTTTGTCTCAGCAATGAGAGAAAAGTAACCAAGACACCTGCATACAATATAAAGGAGGGAAAGATGCTTGCTTGCTCAGCTCCTCCCTTTTTGCTATTTCTGCTTTTGCTATTTTCTGCTGCCATGAGCTGTTGCCCTCTGCCATGTGGCACTCTGCCACGGAGAGTGAATATGGACTGAAACCCCCACAAACTGAGCTAAATAAATCTTTCTTCCTTAATTCTAGGCGTCAGGCATTTTGTCTCAGCCACAAAAGAAAAGTAACCAAGACACCACCATAACCCATTCACCTTTCAAAAGCCACCATCTATGATCACATGAGGCTTTGGGAGAAATCTATGTATAAACTGTAAGAATTATCAGTCCAATTGCTGCCCATGGGTAAGTAGGTCTCAATCTCCTGAGCATACTCTGGGAAACAGCATAGAGCATGTGCTGGTTCCTCAGAGCTATCCCATTCAAGTGGGGGAAGAAGCTGGGGTTTTAATATATGAACCCTAATAGCCACAGGTTGCATCATGGCTGTTCCCAGGAGACAATACTTGGGGCTGGGGATTTAGCTCAGCGGCAAAAGCGCCTGCCTGGCAAGCGCAAGGTCGTGAGTTCGGTTCCTGGTACCGGAGAAAAACCAAAACCAAAAAAAAAAAAAAAAAAAAAAAAAAAAAAAAAAAAAAAAAAAAAAAAGGAGACAATACTTCCTCAGTGCCTCCAGCTTGCACAAGCAAAGTGGCCTTTCAGAGATTTTTTTAAACATTTGGGCACAGAGCTGCAGACATTGGCTGCTGGAGGGGAAGGGAGCCAACTGGGTGGGGGAGGTGGGAGAGGAGATGATAGGAACCTGATGGTGTCTGCCACAAATCTGATGCTCATGAGCCATCTGCTGCTCCTCAACCTACCAACCTCTTCACCTCTCTCTCTCCATCTCGCCATGAGGCCAGCTCTGTCCAAAGGTTGCAACTGGGAGGCTATGAACAGAATGAGGTTCTTGGGTATATTATGTCTGGTCTTAGTGGGTTTTAAAAATTTTTGTAACTGAACCAACTTCTCAAAATCACAAGGTTTCACTTGCAAGCATGACTTTTCTTTTTCTCTAGAAACGTCTATTTGGCAACACTAAACCCCAAGCTAGATGATCCCCAATGCCATATGGCTTCAGGGATCTAGACTTTCTTCTTCTCAGCCAAAGTAAAATGACTTAACGGAAGCCCTTTACAGCCTGTGGTCAAACTCTCTCACTCTCTTTTTGAATGTCTTTGGGATGAGAGTTGTGTTATTTTGGAGGTTAAGTGGGGGAGATGTTTTATTTTCTGCTTTGTTTGGTAAAAGACACTGTAACTTCATGCATTTTCACTTCATGTAACTTCATGCATTTTCATAGTTGGGAAATTGGAAATTGGGTTTTAAAGATCCAGGTAGCCTCAGCTGTCTTACTATGGTTTTCGAGCCAGGACGCTGTAGCATCAGCTGGCAGCCGGCTGCTTGCAGGGGAGGCCCAGCCATCTGTTCCTAGAAATGGTAACAGAGCCAGTTTCCTCGCTCCACACCTGCCCCCAAACTCAGGCCCAGGGATATGTTCTAACCCCAGATCAGCTCTTGTTTATGCCAAATAGAAGACCCCAAATTCCTGCACTCTTTCCAGAATTCTCCACAAGCTCCTTGCTGGTTTCAGCTAGCACAGGATAAATCAGCTGGATACCTCCGGCTCAGAGAGTCCCTGAGGCTGCTGGGTTCCAGCCAACCCCTGGAGGCCACCAACTGTGCCTATCAACAGAAGTGGGAGTCGAGGGCTCTCAGCCCATCTCTGAGCAGCCCTGGGAGTCGGCAGCTGATGACACAGGCTGGCCCCTGATTGCCAATCGAGATAGCACTTTGAAACATCCCAACCCTGCTGCTGCCCTCAAACACAGCTGTGATTAGTCTAGTCTCCCAGGCCTCTGAGAAAAACTCTAGCAACTATGAATCATAATGGGAAAGCCCATCTAAAAGGGCGGAAATTTGAAATCTGGGGCCTTTTGAATAAAATGAAGTTTTATTCATTTTGCATGCATGAAATAAGGACCAATGAGATGATCAAGGAGCAACTCTGACTTAATGAATGGATAAGAATCGTTGATGGGGTCACTTTCTTCTTCTAAGAAGTGCGTGCCATTGACATGATTTTCAAATCCTTAGGAACAATTTGAATTCTTGACTGAGCTGGAAGTTGCCTTTCCAAATGTGATTGAGAACATAGCTTTGGTATCAGATGGCTGCTGATCTGAATCCAGGCTCTGTCACTCACTAGCGGTGTGACCTTGTACAGTACTTGACCTCTCTGTTCTTTGAAATCATTGTCCACAAAATGGAGAGATTAACAGGACCACTTTCATGATGTTGCTGTAAAGACTGAACGAGACAACCACCTAGAGCACTCCAGACTATACCTTGTTGGCAATCAGATTTCAGTAAATGTATTATTATGAATGATTTTTTCCCCAAGGATAATGCTAAGGCTAACATCAGTTTGGATTCCCCATGACCAAAAAAAAAAAAAAATGCAAATATCTGAAGAGTGGGGTCTGAACTGATGACCTGTTACCAGCATCTTGCTGTTCTCTGAGCCCTTGTCATAGTAAATCTGATAAGAAATTCTGGGGGTGCGCTCTCGGCAGACAAAAGCCTGCGGTGGGGCTGCTCAACATTATCCTCAGGCAGGAGGTGGTGGGGAGGCCAGGGGCCTTGCCTCGGTGGAGCAGGACTTCCGTGCCAGGCCCACAGACCCAAGGAATTTGTGTATTCCGCCGGCCTCCAGTGCCTCCCTGCTCTTCCACAGGTGGAGGTGAAACAGCAGAATCCAATTTTTTGTCACCTTGTGAAATTATGAGACTCCATTCCCATTGCGTCTGTGACATCAGAGCACAAGGGACTTGTGGGGTAATTGCTGTTGCCGGGTTACTCCTTGTAAGTTCAAACGGTCTCACATGCTGAATGACAATACATTTGCCGTGACCTGGGTAAATTAAACCAAGGCTTCCTGCCTAGGTAGGCTTTGCTGGGACTTGGGCCTTCTGCTTTGGATAAAAGCAGTTCCTCAGCAAATCAGAAACTCACATCGTACAGTGCCCGCTGGTCTATGGGCTCCCTTCCTCTCTGCCTCCCTCCCATCACCCCTTCCTCTGCCCTCCTTCCTTCCATGTCCTTTTCTCTCCCCTTCCCTCTGTCCCTCCCTCCTGCTCACCTTCTCTCTTCCCTTCTTTTACTACTTCCTTTCTCCCTTCCCTTTCTCTTTGTTTTTTCTTCCTTCCTTCCTCCCCTCTTCTTTCCATCTTTTTCATCCTTTCCTCCTATCCTCTCTTCTTCCTTATTTCCCTTCTTCATTCCTTTCATCTTACCCTCCCCTTCTTTTTGTCTTCTCTTCCTTCCTTCCCTCCTTCCTTTTCTCCATTCCTTCCTCCTCCTTCCTTTCCTCTTCTCTTCTTCCCTTTCCTTCCTCCTCCCTGCTTCCTTCTTCTCTTTGTGCTCCCTTCATCTTTCCAGCATTCCCATTCTTTTCCTTGTTTTTGTTTTTGTTTCCTAGGGAGAGAAGCCCCAGCTCCTGGTAGCCCTGTATCGCTGTCGTCAGATGCCACTGCCCAAGTCTGTACAAGTCTGAGTCCTATCTCCAAACAGGAGACAGAAATGTGATGATGATGGCCAGGCACAGGAGAGGATCTGACAGGTCTTCTGCACCCAAATCTCCAAGATGCAAAGGCAAAGCCAGACTCTTTGCTTAAATGTTACCTGTCTATTTCTGTTACCTCTCATACTGGCTCTACTGAGCTGGGGTCTCCACTGCAAGCTGCCGTGGCAGCCTCGCTGCCTGTTGAGTATGGATCCACCCTCCTGCTCCGTGACAGTGCCGTGGTGTAAGACAAGAAGTGCGTCTTCAGTGTGAGGAAGGTGTCCTTCAAGCCCTTCATGCCTGTACCGAGTTACTATCACTGTTTTACAAGCCCCCGTAAGATTTAGTGGCTTACAATAACTGTTATTGTCTCCTGGGTTCTGTGAATTAAATGAACTCACCTATCTAGCTCTTGCTTGGGATCTCTAGAGCCATCACAGCTAGATAGTGGCTGGAGCTGTCTGGAGGCTCAATGGGGCTGGATTCCAAGATGGTGCCTGCATGGTGCTGGCCACTGCCACTCACTGCTAACCAGGAGAGCTCAGCCGAGGCTGTCCACGGGAGCACCTACACATGGCCTCCCCACGTGGCACAGGCCTCTTTCACCATGGCAACTGGCTCCGGAGGCTGTCTGGGGAAGGATGAGGAGGGAGACCGAATACTCCAGTATCAAGCAGTGAAGAGTTCCAAGGGAGAGGCTTTGTAGCCTGGAAGTCACACGGTGGCACTTTCTCCATAATCAGTTTGTCAGAACAGTCACAAGCTCTCCCAACTTCAAGGAGAGAGGGCATAGATGCCACCTCTCAAAGAGAAGAATGCCAAAGAATTTTGGGGATATATTTTAGAACTGCTACAGCATTATGAAAACAGTTCATTTTGCTTCAGTTAAAAGCCTTGCACTGAAGTCTGAAACACCAGCCTGTCTGTGCTACTATGTCAGCATGGGACTGAGGAGGGTGGACGATTTGAGGAGAGGAGTGAAGACCACATTTCAGTTGTGGTTTTAGGGCTCTGATGACAAACCAGAAGCACCCAATGGGAATGTAGCCCCAAAGAAGTTTTTTTTTAAACTGATCCAATATTTTAAAAGTTGAAACTTCCACATAAAACTGAATTTTCAGTATCTGTCAAAAAATCAGATCTGGTGACACAGGCTCTGTGTTTCCTCAGATCGACAACATCCTGTGGCCATTGCCCGCTTTAGATAGACTGACGTGCGCCAAATAGCTCCAAGGGCCACGTGTCCTTATTGCCCCCAGAAGCGAGATTGAATATTAGTAGTCATCTATCTACATGGTTGCATTCAGAGGTTTTCTCCTTGCTTTCAGTTTTCTTTTGAACAACAAAACATCTTTCTTGTTACTATGCCTTTGTCAAAAGTGGGAGGATACAACATGATACACAAATGGGAAAAGGCAATTTTATGAAAATAAAAATTTCCTAGGTCATTTTAACACACCAAGGAGGATCTGTGTTGACTGCCGTCATGCATCCCTCCCTGTCTCCCTTCTCCTTTCTTTTTCTTTCCCCCTCTCCTCTTCCTTCTCTTCCTCTCTCCCTTCCATACTTTGCCTCCTCCTCTTCCTCTCTCCATCTTTTTCTCTCATTCCTACAGTACTTAATAGGAGAGCTGATCCATCCTAGATAATAACACGGGAATCAATTTTCTTTTCAGTCTGGTGCTATGACTTGAGTTAAATCATTTTTGTCTCTCTCACACTGTTTGCCTTTTACATGACAGCCAACCAAAAAAGTAAGATTTGGGACCTGGAAGCACTATCTTTTGGTATAAAAAGGACATCAAAAGGCTCCAAGGACCAATCTAAAGTCTCCTAAGTCATATGGGTAGTTGGTTTCCTCAGGCAGAGGTCCCTCGCCAGCCCAGCCATGTGTATGTTCCAAGCCAGAGGGGCCAAGTACTCTGGAGCAACCACTCCAACTGCTTCAAAGTTGGATAGCAGATCTCAAAGGAGTGTAAAGGGAAAGAAGAAGGGCTAAGACTGTTTTCCCAGGAGCCTGAAGATGCATTGTCACCTCATGTGTCCACATGCCCACTCCTAGATCAGGTTAAGTCCTCAGGGCAGCATCTAAGACTGTCCCCCAGCCTTACAGTACCATCACCACAGTCGGTCCCCCAGAACCAGGCCCCTCTCCGTAGTACCTCCTCCCAGAGCCACCTTAGACGTCACACTGACGTGACACCATAGTCTGGACATTTCCTACTTTCTATCACAAAGAACCATGGCATTGTGAAGTTAACCAAGAAGGAATTGATGTGAATAGAAGAATTTGGGGCAAGTACTTGCACCCTAAACTCTTGTGGTGTCAGAGTCCTCATCTGAGAACAGAGGACAGTAATGTCCATCCTCCAAAGAGCAGAATGTCTGCGTAGCTGGTGAGCAGATGTGGGTAAAGCAGCCTCTCTTGTGAGCCAAAGTGGTAACAGGAAACAGAGACCGTCTCCACCATCTGCCTTCGCTCCTTCAGCCAACAGCACCCCTCTCTCCCTCCCCAGCTTCCTCAGCTCCTGTACCTTCCAGGAGCTTTTGGGGGTTCAACTGCGTCATCTGATCCCCTAGCCTGCGGTTTGGGGACCTGCACTGGCAGCAGGGAGGATAATCCCCTTCGTCCTATCCATTTAGCATTCATCCAGCTCCCTCACCCTGGCCATCCCTATGTCTTCCTTCCTTCCTTCCCTTCATTTCCCTTGCCTCTCTCCCTCCATTCCTTGCTTCCTGCCATCCTTCCCGCCCTGACGTATTGGAGCATGACAGGAGGGATACAGTCATCCCTCACTCGCCCCCATAATGCCATCATTGGCTCTCTCCTGGGAAGTACCCCACCAATGCACCCAACACCCTTGGCACTGCACTATCTCTAACAAGGACACAGCAGGACCTTCCCTACAGGACAGTTGTGAGGGCTAAGTGAGCTACTGGAAGACTGCATAGTGACACAGCTCCCCCTGCCCACTGTGCTCCACCTCATGGGTCCCAAATTCCAGCCTTATCTTGGGTGCAGTCTCTTTAAACCCATTACCTTCTCAGGACTCACCTGTCCCCTTAGAAGTTCCTGCACCCTTGCCACTCCAAGTCCTGGGATTCAGTGTTGCCCTCCTATCGTGCCCTTTCTCCTACACCTGCCACCACACATGACTCCAGCCACCCTCCTCTTCCCCAATTCTCCAGATGGAAAACAGGTGCTCCAGCTTCTCTTATGTGTCCCCAGCCTCCTAGGAACTAGGCGGGTTTGTTCCCAGGAATTCCAGTACCCTGCAGTGAACAAGGTCACAAGTCCCTATGCTTCTGAGAGGTGTCACCAGGTGTCCCTTGTGGCTGGCTCTCATGCACTGATGGCAACACTTCTCCTGAGGATCCCCGATTGGACAACGGCCAGTGGGGAGCAAAAGTGGAGCACAAGAGGGGCTGGAAAATCCCCTGTGCACTTACTTCCACATTCCTGTAGGACCCTATGCATTTCCAGTGAGCCTTCTTACATAGGCTGGTAGGGGTGGGTGGGAGATGCTTACAGGATAATTTCTCACTCACACCCCTCCTAGAGAACCAAAGGTTGAGAAAAGTTGAGTCTGGTGATTAAAAATGCAGGCCATAGGACAGAGTATCTATGTTCAGCTCTGAGCCTTGCCACATCTCAGCTGCGTGACTTTGAGCAAGTTACCACCCCTGTCTGTGCCTCCGTTTCGATAATGGTGAATAAAGACATAACAGGACTATCTTAGTTACTTTTCTTGTTGCCAAGACAAAATACTCAATGCCCAAAGTTAAAGGGCGAAAAATGTATTTAGCTCACAGTTTGGAGAGGTTTCAGTCCCTAATCCGCTGACTCTAAGGCAGGGGAGCACATGACAGAAAAGTAACTTCATGGCGATGGAAGACAGCAAAAGCAACAATGGAAGGAAGCACAAGCCTCTTTCTGCCTCTTTTATGTTATCCAGACTGCTGGGATTAGGGCATTGCCAATCCAATCAGTGCGCTGATCCAGCAATTGTCCGCCCTTAATCACAGCACCCTTAACCCTAGTATTGCACTGTGTGTGAATCAGTCACACACGCTAGATTCAGCGACCTCTGAAAAGACCCTGTCTCTAAAAGTACATGAGGTTTGGGGGGCATCTAAGCACAAGCCATAACGAGGACCTTCTCTATGGGATTATTGTGAGGGTTAAATGAGGTACTAGGGGATGGGTACATTTTAGGTACTCAATACATCACAGCTATTGTGCGATTCTGCCTATCTTGTTGCTATGTAGTATTTAATAAGAGTTTGTTTGCCTTTGCATGAGGAAGAGGTTCAATATTGAGACCTTAAAGCATGAGTTTTGCACCCCAGTTTGAGTTGACATTTTAAACTGTCAGCCAAGGAAATTGGACCTTATTCTTCTTTTAAACTTTCAGCTACACTCTTTATTTTGGGACTAAAGTCATATCCTTCTCTGATCCATTGAATGACAGTAGTTCTCCCTAGCTTGCCACACTCACTCATTTTGTCTTTCTTTCCAGCTTTATTGTGATATGATTGACAAATAAAAATTATATATATTTAAGGTAGACAATATGATGCTTCAGTATACGTATACATTGTGAAATGATTTCTACAGTCAAGCTAGTTACTGTATCCATTATTTTTCATAGTTATCTTTTTGTGCACAGGGAACAATTAAGATCCACTCTCTTTGCAAATTTCAAGTACATAGCACAGTATTATTAAGTACAATCACCTTGTATTTAGGCAAAGTAAGTCTCCAGACTTATTAACCCTGCATCTCTGAAACTTTACATCTTTTGATCAATGTCACCCTAACTACTCAGGCACCAGTCTGTTCCCTGCCTCTTCTAGGTCAACTTCTTTAGCTTCACATATACCTGTGACGGTGTGATATTTGCCTTTTTTGGCTTATTTTCCTTAGCGTAATGTTCTTTGAGTTGTCACAAATGACAAGCCCTTTTAAGGCTGAATAATATTCCATTTGAGATATACATATATGTGTGCGCACATATATATACACACATATATATGCATTTATAATTTTCTTTCTCATGTGTCCATCAACTGACACTTAGGCTGATTCCATATTTTGGCTATTGTTGAGCAAGGCTGTGATGAACATGAGAGTGCAGCTAACTCTTCGGCACACTGATTCCAGTTCTATTTTTAATATTTTGGGAAACCTCCATGCCACTTTCCATAATGGATGCACCAATTGACATTCCCACCAACAGTATGTAAGGGTCCCCTTTTCCACAACCTCACCAGCACACACTAGCTTTTGTCTTTCTTATAATGGCCATTCTAACAGGTATAAGGTGATACATTTCATGGTGGTTTTAATTTGTGTTTCCCTGATGATTAGTGGTGTTGAGCATTTTCAGTAGCTGTTGGCCATTTGTACGTCATCCTTTGAGGGATGTATTCAGGTCCTTTGCCCCTTTTAAAATCAGGTGACTTGCTTTCTTCCCATTGAGTTGTTTGAGTTCCTTATATATTTTGCTTATATGCAGCCCTTATCTGTTGTATAATTTGAAAATATTTTTCTCATTTATAGGATGTCTGTTCACTCAGTTGATTTTTCCATTGCTGTGCAGAAGACTTTTAGCTTGATACAATCCCATGTATCTACTTTTGATACATGCATTTTTGGATCATATAAAAAAAATCATTGACAAGATCAATGTTGTGGAGATTTCCTCCTATGCTTTCTTCTAGTAGTTTTATGGTTTCTGGTCTTATATTTATGTTTTTAATTCATTTTGAGTTGATTTCCTGTGCATGTTCATATGTGTGTGCATGCATGTGTGCACATGTATTACTAGAGGTTGAACCCAGGGCCTTTGCACTGACTACACTCCCAGCTCGTTTTATTTTTTATTTTGAAACAGGGTTGCACTAAGTTGCTCAGGCTGGGCTCAAACTCGCGGTCCTTCAGCCAAGACCTCCCAGAGTGCTGGGATTACACTAATTTTTGTAAATGGTTGTGAGATAAGTGTCCAATTTCATTCTTCTGCATGGCAATATCCAGTTTGCCCAACAGTGTGCACTGAAGAGCCTTTCCTCCTTGCATTCTGTGTTCCTTGCACCACTCCCTCTTGCCGTCAAGCATTTGCTCATGCTATCTGCCCTGCTGAAACATCTTTCCCCACCTTTTCCACCAAGGTGACCATCATTTAACGTGGGTTCCATGGGAGGCCATTGACCAGGTTTCCCTTCAGTGGAGAATATTCTGAGAGAAGTGGCTGGCTACCACACCTTCAGGATCCTCTACCACATCACTGGTTCCTGTCAAGACCTAACACACTGGAGGGGACGAGAGAGGGGCCCCCTGCTGCCTGGTGTGGGACCTCTCTCACGTGTCATCTTCGCTTTGGGCCCCCATCAGCCTGGCTAAGACTTCCTCAGAGGCACGCTGTTGTCTGGGGCTCTAGCCCTGCTCCGCCCTCCTTCCTTCCTCCCCTTCTACATGGTCAGACCTACATCCTGATCTGAAGTCTCCCACACCCTCTATCTCCGCCTCCTGCTCCCTCCATTTATCCTGCACAAGTGTCTATTTCCAACTGCTCTGCTTTGCAGAGGACCTGACTGGCATTCTTCACCACGAATTCTCAGCTCAAGCTTCATTTCCTGTAGAGATTTCCTGACCACCTTCCCCCATCTCTTTTCAGTGAAAGCCTCAAATCCCCTCCATGCTCCATGTCCCTTCTCTGAGGACACTGACCCACTTTCTAACTGCCTCAACCCCAGCACTTCTGTGCTGCTATATTTAATAGCCTTTTTGCTGTGTTTCCTGAAAGTAAGAAAATTTCCGGTTTAGTTCTAAATCCGTGGCACATAATGCAGTACCAGATACCTAGTATGCACTTAAGATTTGTTAAATGAATGAATGAACGAATGGGTGGAAAGCCACACCACAGAACTTATGATTGTGGAGCTAAAAAAAATATAAGCATTGGAGAAAGTCTTCACAAGCAAGATAGAAAAAGAAAAAAAAAAAATTTAAAGGGCAATTTCCACACTGTTCTTGGATTTCCAATGCCTGAATCCTGTGGCCTGACCATAATTCTAAAGTTTCATGACCCAAAACACATGCAACTCAGTCTATTGAAAATTCCTTTTCTGCTTTTAATGAAAACATAGCTCTTCTTTTAGAGTAAAATTTGCTGAGAAAATAAAACCTGCTTGGAGGCAATTTGGTCCCCAGATCTGGAATTCAGAGGACCTCCTTACTTAATCAGAGTACTTGATTTCAGAAATGGAAGCCTCAGAGCTGGCTCCAATAAAGGGGTTTCAGGCGGGGAAGCCAGGGTATCTCAGCGACTCTAAGGATGCATGGCACAGACAGGTCTCGGGAGAGAAATAGCAGCCAAGGGCCAGGAGGTTAAGATCTGGCCAGCATTAGACCCTCTCACCTGCCAGGTACAGGCTCCTGTCCGCACTGCTACCCGGCGCACACTTCTCCGGAGAACAGCAGCTCATCACTTTTTGGGGCCAGCGTCCAACAGAGGAGATCAGCTCAACCCCCCACGTCCTGATGGCAAAATCCAGAGCAGGAGCCCAGCTTGGCAACCAGTCCACAAGTCCTGGGAGAGTGGGCCAGTGTGTACTGTGTCCGCCATCCTTACCTCAAAGCCATGGAGCACTGAGGTCCCTGGACCAGGGCCACCCATGACCTCTAAACTGCCATGGGGGGATGAAAGGCTCCCTAACTCCTCTGTGCCTTGTGTCCCCATGTCTGAGATGTGGTGAGTGGAAGATGCCAGGTTCCCAGGTTGTTTTGTCTTCCAGAGCCTACACGATTTTATCACCCCACTCTGCCGTCTCTCCAGATTCTTTAAAGCAACACTCAGCAGTGCTTCCTCCCTCCCACTTAGCAAAGCAATGAGCTCAGAAAAAAAACCCTACATTTAACATTTTAAGGCAAATTCTTCTTTAATTCCCTAATAATAACAAAAATCATTCAAGGCCACTTTACTGTCAGAAAATAAATATCTATGCATGCACTTAGATCATTTAAACCAAATGTCTTTTTAACAACATTTCTCAATTAAATATTCAACAGAGATAATATTAAGCATTTCATCCAGCTATTTTTTAAGAATCCAAAATGTGCAATATCAGAAATTAGAATGAAAGTACCACAGCATCAGACGCTTGTCCAAAAGGGCAGAACTACAGGTCAAAGCCACATCTCTCCGGATTTGCTGGCATTTAACTAGATGCAAAATGTCAGCATAGAAAATGGCTTGTTAAATGCAAATATGAACAAGAGAGGAGTATGTCTGGTGAGTAAATGGAGCATCAGCCTGAAGAGGGGCATTCTGACCCACCCCCCACAATTACCTGGAGGCAACAAGGAGACTTTCCTCTTGTTTGCTTTCACACTCTTTGCTGGAGGTAAAGTTGCAGAATTATTATGACTTGTATCTAGATGTCCCCCCAAAGCTTCATGGGGAGTTTTGAACGTAGCTGGATGAGGGTGGGGAGTTTTGAACGTAGCTGGATGACGGTGTATGACTGTGGATTAAGGGTGTGATTCGAGGACTAAGGGTGTAGAAATGGAAGACCCTCCACGGGTGGGGGTGTTACCAATCAATAGGCTTATAGCTCGTGCAGAATATAAAGGGGCAGAAAGGAGGCAGGCCTGCTGCTTGCTGCTTGCTGCCTTGCTGCCTTCTCCCTACCATGCCCTGAACTGTTTCTCCTCTGCGATGCCCCGCTGCCATGTGCCCCCTTGCCTTGGAACCACGCAACTATGGATTGAAACCTCTATACACTATGAGCTGAAATAAACCTTTCCTCCTTTAATTTTGGGTGTTAGGTATAATGCCTCAGTAATGAGAAAACTAAGACAAGAGCATTTGTATCATACAAGAATGGGAAGAATGATACAAGAGACTACAAAGCAAAGTGCTATTGTTGTCCTATTTCATGAGCACAACTGACTCTATTCTTATTCTTATTCTACTCTATTTTAATGTTTCTTCTGTATCTATTCAGAGAAGCCAGCACTTAGCAATGTTAATTTTATCAAAACCAGACAGAAGGCAGAAAAGTAAGAAAATATTTTCCTCCCCCTCCTTCTGTTCTCCACTCTAAGTGTGGCCATGCAAAGCAACACATTTTGCTTTCTGTCCTTTCTCTCCGTGAGGGAGCATACTCTCAGAAAGATCTCCCTTCTAGCCTCATCTCCAGTGCTCGGTACCTGCAGTCTTGCTCTGAAAATGGAAGCACACCTGTGGAGACTTTTAGTGCTGCTCTTTCAAATATGAAGATCCTTGATTCCCTAGGAATCCAGAGGAATTATGTCTGGGGACAACCTTCTGGTCAGGCAGGCTGAAAGTTGTACCCCTACCTCTGAGGTGGCATGTTGGTGACTCCACCTGAGATGGCAGTCAGATCTTCAGCTGGAAAGGCCCAGAAACTGATGCTGCAGAGACTGGGAGGATAGATCCACTCACCCAGCCAGCTCAGTGGAGACTTAACCACACCCACCAGGGTGACTAATCAGGCTAATGCAGAGTGATACCAGACATTCCCGCCAGTCTGATTTTGCATTCTCTGCCGATGAGCAAAGGACATGTAGCCAGCCACATTCCCTGATGTGGCTTGGGGTTTAAAGACTGGCTTCATTGGAGCATTCAAGAAATTGTTGAAGTGGTATTAGGAGGTTAACCAAGTTGCTGGCCGAACTGCTGACTGGGCCTTGGAAGGCAGACAGGATCCACATGCGGCCAGCGAGGTAGACCCCAGCCAGCCTAGTGAAAGCACCAGCCTGTATTGCCAATAGATGACAGATCCTTGACTCCTTGGCTGGAAACTGGACATTTCAGCCACCATGGCTGCTATCAGAATGTTCCACTGCCCCTGGCCCCTGATTCAAATCTACAGCCAGTATGTCACACATGCTTGGCCTGACCACCAGGCAGGTTGGGAAGATGAGTGTATTAGTTAGGGTTTTCCCTAGAGAAAACCCTGAGAAAAGGCTTTGGATTAAAGCAACTGGGAAGTGATTCCAGAAAATACTAGAAAGAAGTGGGATATTGAACTAGGAAAAGAGAGGAGCCAATAAAGGATACACAGGGCTGTGGGCATGTGACCACTATGGGCAGCTGGGACTCATTCTTATTGGCAGCCCCTGGTAAGCAGTATAGACCTGCTTGAAGTTGTCCCACTTGACTGGTGGGGAAACTGGAGATTTCATTTTGTTTTGTGCTTTGCAGTACTGGGGGCTGAGCTAGGGCTTTCACACTGAGCCACATCCCTTTCCTGTATTTTTTGAGACAGGGCCTCACTAAGTTGTTAAATTGCTCAGAGAATTTGTGATTCTCCTGCTTCAACCTCCTGAGTGCTGGGATTACAGGCATGTACCACCATACCCAGCAGAAACTGAAGTTTTAGTGGACCCATTCCCATTTGGTCTTGATCTAGGGTGGTCTTAACTTCTAAGGGATGCCAACTTCCCCACCCACACTACCTTCCCTGTACAATGCTCACATTGGTATATACAGGGTGGTGAATGCCACATGCTTATGTATGGCCAAAACAGCCTGTGCTACAGCATGTACCCTGCATTCTTAGCTGGTCAGGTGACAGATAAGTTCTACCTCCTACCTAAATACAGAGTAAAGGTGTTCAGATGCCAGACAACTAAAAACATGACAAGCGGATGCCTTTGCTTTATCTGCCATAATTCTTCCCCTCATCTTCTGTAAACTGCCAAGCCTGGTGGTCTCCATGGGAATCATCACTTTTTACCATGGTCATCAGGCTCTGCTAATTGGCCTAGGGTAGCACTTAACCCGAGAAAAGCCAATCAGGACTCTTCCATGGAGTACTGAAGCTAGAAATGAGGCAGTTTCCTCAAGTGGCTTGTGATTTAAAATGCAAGATTAAGAAGCTCTGAACAGACTCATATGCCATCGTGTCAAGGAAGCAGTCCAGATGAGAGAGAACATGTGCTCAGAGTCACAGATCTGAAAAAAGGATACCAGCGGCCACCCTGCTCTGCGTAGCCCTCCACTTTCCTGGGATTCTGCCATTCAAAGTGTTGCTCTTTTATCCTTAAATTTACAATCAAAAGAATCTTGATTAATATGGTGAGCACAGAAAAGGGAGTGGGGTGATTATCTAGGCCAGGCCCCAGGTGAGCAGCCCCTGCAAGGCTTTAGCACAGAGGTGCCATGCAGGAAGTTCATAGAGGAGAGTCCAGAGGAAGCCTTTGAGGAATGAGGGAAGCAGCCCTGGGCAGAGGAGGAACCTAGACTGTGATGCCCTCCACTGGGCGGCCCAGCAGACACCCAGGGGGCTTGGGAACTAAAATGGACCTTCAGAGTTGTCCCACGTTGGGGCAAGGGACTGGGCCTTTGTACCTGTAGCTGAATAGACACTAGATGCAGGCTGCCGCAGGAAGGGAGAGGACTCGGAGGAGGCAGCTCTCTTCAGCTGAGGCCTTTCTGCCAGTGGCTCTCTCAGTAGCTGGGGGAAACCAGTCCTCTGGTCCTGAAAGGGAACCTGAACATCACAGCATCCACTATAGTGACCTGAAGAGATATCGCTCAGATAAGGCTGAGTTAAGACTCTTCCCAGAGGGGACAGTAGGCTAATAACCATTATTAGCCAAGCTAATAATAACATTTCCTAACGACTCGGTCATGGCTTGTGTTTAGATGTCCCCACAAAGCCACATGTGGTCATAAGTGGTGCTTCTTCCTGAGGTGGTTGAATCTAGAGTGTGTAATTGATTCACAGTGCAGTGCTAGACTTAAGGGTGGGTGATTACTAAATTAGTTCACTGACTGGTTTGGCACTGCCCTAATCCCAGTAGCATACATACAGTATAAGGGACCAAAAGATGCTATGAAAGCCTCTTGCTGCTTTGCTAACTTCTGGCTGCCATGAACTTGTTCCCTGTTATTGCTGTGCTGCCTTCTGCCCACCATGAATGTTTCTCCTCTGCGATGCCTGTCTGCCATGCCACCCTGCCTTACAGTCAGCTGATTATGGGCTGAAGCCTCTACAAACTGTGAGCTAAATAAACCTTTCTCCCTATTAACTTTGAGTGTCAGGTATTTTGTCTCAGCAATAAGAAAAATAACTAAGACAGGCTGCACACTTTGTGTTCTGCATTCATGCTCCTCCTCCAGCCTGCTGCGAGACGGCAACAGTGTCCCTAGTTCATAGATGGGGAAACTGAAGCTGGAGAGCTAAGAGCACAGCTCAGAGTTAGGGAGCTTCTATGTGGCTGAGCTGAGATGCAAAATTCACCTCCCAAGTGTGAAACAGGCAGCTTCAGCCTCTGCCAGGGTTGGGATGAAGCTAGTGGGGCAATAAGGGCACAGCATTTAGGGAAACACAGACACTCAAGTGGCAACCTGCACTTCCATGCCCCTGATCCTGACCATGAGCATCTCTTTAACAAGGAGAGCTCTGGGTACCTTGCTCAACCCAGCAAGTTCCACAATCCTGCTTTGCTGTGGGGCCAAGGATCTGATCTCACCCTGGGGTTGTTCTGGGAGACCAACAGCTTCATCTACCTCTACATCTCACTTTCTGGAAGGTCCCATAGCTGACCTGGCTCTTTTACTGTGTTTTCCCAAACAGAACAATGCAAGGGATTTGATTACTTGATTGATTACAGTACTAGAGACCAAACCCAGGGTACTCTACCACCAGCAGACATCAGTAGCCCTTTTTAATTTTGAGACAGGGTCTTGCTAAATTACTTGGACTGGCTTCCAACTCCTGAGCCTTCTGTCTCAGCCTCCAGAATACCTGGGAGTACAGGCATGTGCCACATCTGATCTATCAATTTAGCATTTCTTAATTTCCAGTCACATTCCAGAACTGCCTCCCAAGGCTCATAGCTCTTCAACCTAGGTTGCCATTTTGGAGCTTGTTCACTTCAACTGACCAGTCACAGTTATGGGCAAAGCTTCGTCCCATAGATAACCAATCAAATCATTTCTGCGCCCACAGTCAGGTGCTTGCCGTGAGGGTTGCTCTGTAGCCACTATTTAGCAAGTGGTAGGGATTTCACAGTTGCCCTATGTATGCACAGTCCCTGACAGTCACTTTTCTCCCTACCAAGAGCATTCAGTTTTAACTGAGTCTTTTGGCCCTCTCCACTGTAATCCTCCCTGGCCTGCACCTCTTGCCTCTGGACTGAGAGAGGACCCATTCTTTACACACTTATTCCAGCTTCACCATGACCTGGGGTGCTCAAGACATATTTCTTGAATGAAGATTGCTGGAGCCTCTCCAGAGCTTAGCTCAGGTGAACCTAGGGCCCCAGCTGGAGTGAGCATCCTGCCAAGCCTCCATCTGTTTTTCAGAGTGAGAAGGGCATTCCTACTCTTTGGGGAGACACTGCAAGGATTTAATGAAATGTTTCTGCAGTTGAAGCTACGGATGATCTGTCGACGTGGTCAAAAGGGTTGTAGGTTGTTTAATGTCTTTCTGTACCATCAATTCTGCACATTGTACCAACTCAGCAAATTGGCATGAATTTAGGCTACTGACAAGGACCTTGAAAAATAATGTAGCTTCTGCAGGTTTAAGAAAGGAAAGGACTTGAAAGGAGTTCCAATAGAGTCTGAGATCATAACCTCTGACATCCAGTGCCTCCCAGGACTTGGCATAGGATGGACTACAGCAGCACTGTTTTCTGCCCTGGGTGCCAGCCTGGACACTGTATGACCCTAATGTGCTCCACTCCCTGTATTTCTCCTCACAGCAAGAAATCCTCAAAGCACACACTCTCTCTCCTGGTTCTGGAATGGTGAGACAAGCAGAATCTTGGAATTAGAGGACTTGGTCATCTACCGGCTGTAACTCAACAGTTGCCGAAAAGAGTTCTATGGAGCACTACGATTCTGACATATTCAATAGGAATAGTAAGTCAGTTATTGGCATCAATAATGTTGCTATGTAACAAATAACCTGGAAACTCAGTAGCATGCAGTGATTACCATTGATTCTACACTGAGCATCTGCAGATTGTCTGGGGTGGTTCTGCTCCGTGTGTCTCATTCCAGGGTCCAAGATGTACAAGCAGCAGCCCCTGGGCATGTTTTTCTCATTAAGGACAAAAAAGCACTGAAAGTCAAATAGAAACCTGTAACATCTCTTAAGGTCTAGGCTTGAGGCTGGCACATTACCACTGTTACTCTCATTTGATTGGCCAGAGCAGGTCATGTAACCAAGCCTTTTATCAATGAGATGAGCTTCATCCCCATTCCACTGGCCAAAGCAAGTCTGATGGCCATGCTTTTCATTGATGGGACCAACAAGTTTACTCTTCCCATAGAGATTTAGACAGAGGGAGTATATTCATTGTATGATAATTTAATTTACTAGAAGTTGCATGGGGAGAATGATCTACGGTCAAATAAATTGGGGAAATTCTGTATTTTTAAAAAAGGTTGTGGATGTAGCTTAGCGATAGAACACTTGTTTAGCATGTGCAACACATTGGTCCAATCTCACCCCAGCCACATAGACACACACACACACACACACACACACACACACACACACATACATACACAACTTCAATTCAAACAAAGTGGAAAAGAGTTGGGATATAAGAGATAGGAAAGGGATGTTAATACATTTTTTAAAGTGAAATAACTCTCAGAGCCTTTAATGCACGTATCCCTTATGAGTCTCCAGTTAGGATGCTGAGTGTGTGATGTTGTCCAACACTTTTTTCACCTGGCTACTGAGTACTTTAGAGCCCACTTTAGGAAAGATTTTTTTTAATTTAAACATTCACTGCATATTTTGATCACAGCACAATCTTTGGAGGGAAATGAAATGCTAAGAATGTATGAGAATGTCCTTAAAATGAAAAGAATTCACTGTGAAAAAAAATTACATATTAAGGTCTCTTTTGAAGTGTCTAATTGAAGGAAATATTATTTCAGTGAGAAAGTAAGACATCTGTGGGATTGGGACCCTCCAAATATGACAAAGTAATAGCCTACTCTTTTATGATGGTGTGACAGCTGCTACAAGTATGGTCTCAGCAACAAGATGGCAGGGTTGGCATCCCAGCTGTACTACTTAAAAAGCCTGTGGTCTTGAGCAAGTTATTTAATCTCTCCATACCTCAATTTCTTCCTTTTGTGTGTGGACACTAAAATACCCACCTGTGTTAGTCAGCTGTCTGTTACTGTGACAAAATACCTGAGATAACTGAAAAAGAGGAAAGGTTTATTTTGGCTAGTAGTTTTGGAGGTTTCAGTCCATGGTCATTTGCCTGGTTGCTCTGGGGATTGTAACAGGGCAGCACATCTTGGCAGGAGTGCAGGACAGAGGTTCATTCATGGCAGCTAGAAAGCAAAAGTCAGAGGAAAGGATTGAGGTCTCATGATCCCCTTTAAGCCATGCCCTCAGTGACCTATGACCTCCCACCAGGTCGCCTCCTATAGGTTCCACTCCCTCCCAATAGAGCCACAGGCAATAGACCAAGCCATTACCACACAGGTATTTGGGGAATGGTCCAGATCCAAACATATCACCACTTTGTGGGACTGTTATAAAAATGAGATGAGTTAAGACTGGGACAGCTTGCATTAAGTGAGCATCAAAAGGTGTTAATCACCTGAAGGCACTCATGCCTGCCCTCAGGAAACAAAGCAGTGATAATTGTTCTGTCCCCACTGAGCTCATCTAGCTCGCTTTTTTCATGCTCTTACCTCTACACTAATGCCCTCCTATTGGGCACTTTATGACTCCCTCATCCTTCTTTTTAAAGAGAAAAGGGAAAACAAACATAATTCTAGGAAAGCAAGAGGATTTGTTTTTTTTTTTCTTTGTTTGTTTGTTTTTTGTTGTTTTGAGACAGGGTCTCACTATATACTTCAAGCTGGCCTTGAATTCACTATATAGCCTAGGCTGGCCTCCAATTCCTAGTGATCCTCCTGCCTCAGCCTCCTGAGTACTGAGATTATAGGTGTGTGCCACCCCACCTGGTTTAGAATTTGTATTTTAATGGTAGAAAAAAAAAAGTGAAGTCAAAAGAATGAATTTCTAACTGTAAGATTTTGTAGTTTCTGCTGAGGGCACTGCTTGGTGAGGCAGAGGTGCCAGGGCTGTGCAGGAAAGGAGAGCAGGATGGAGGATCAACCTGAAATCCCTCCCCACAGGCAGCTACCTATTAGACACACCAAAAGTGCCTGGTGCCTACTCTGCACAAGAAAGCATGCTTCCCCGAGATGTCTGTTCCAAATGGAAACCCATCCACACCCTGGACCACTTCTTCCAATTATGGAGAAGACCCCCCCCCACATCACCTGATTGGCAAACCACAAAAGCCACATCCCCGCAATAATGATGATGATAACGGTGTCGGTAATGGCCGCGATGCAGCTGTTACTCAGCCTCGTGCATCCTCAGAGCCTCCTGGGGATTGGTAGTGTGCTAAGAATAGTCCTCCCCACAGCAGTGAAGAATAATCAGCTGACCACAGAGAACCCCATGAGGTGAGACCCCGCTTGCTGAATGGGCTGCTGGGTATAAGGGGAGGGAGGTGCAATGCCAGCCTCTCCTGGGTGGCCTGAGAATCCGGAAGAACACTCGGCCCTGTGCTAAGGCCCCAAAAGCACGGAACAAGGTGCAGGGAGACGCTTTCTAAACCAGGCCTTTGGATCAGCCCCCTATCAAATAGCACATGTTCCCTGGCTCCCAGGGCCTGCTCTCTCCCTGCAGAGAGAGAAGAATCAGCTGCAGGACTGGTGAATGACATGGAGAAGATGCAGGATTAGCTGAGACTGTTGGGAAATGCCAAAGAAGACTGGCTGGTGGTTTTTTCTCTCTCACATAAGTAAGGTTGGGAGGTGGACAGATCCAGCTGTTCCATGAATCTGGTTTTTAACTCCCGAGTAATATTCCGTTGTGTGACTACATCAGGATTTGTTTATTTGCTTGTTGATGGACAGTTAAGTCTTATGAAAAACAGCTGTTCTGAACATTTGTGTGCAAATTTTTGCGTGCCCATAGATGTTTGTTTCTCTCGGGTAAATACTTAGAAGCCAGATTCCTGAGTGCAATAGATGTGTATGTTTAATTTTGTAAGATAATGAGTTTTCTGAAGTGATTCTACAATTTCAGCCTCTTTCTACCCTACTCTTCTACCATCATTGATACATGACTTCTACTTTGTGACATTAAATGGCAGCTTGAATTCCAGTCATGATAGCCTCCATTCGAAGCCACATAAGGGAAGATGAAGGAGAGGAAATGCTATGCTTCTCTTGTTTTAATGACACTTCTTGGAAGCTTCACAAAATACTTCCACTTACATCTGATTCCTTACAACTCAGTTATAGGATCACAGCTAGCTTTGGGGGATGGTTGGACCAATAATTTTTACTTTGGAGATCCACATACCTAACTAAACATTGGCAATTTCTTGTTGGCAGTGATAGACACTGGAAGACAAGAAGCAATCTCTGCTAGAGCCAGGTGGTAAGGAGAAACTGGGCAGGAACCATGTTTGTCTTGCTCAAGATTTCTCCAGAACCTACCTTGGACTCTTGTTCATGGTTTGTGGAAGGTAGAATGTGGGAGAGAAGAGAGAAGAGAAGCAGCCAAAGGAGCTGGCAGAACATTTGAGGAATTCTCCTGGGGTCATCGTGCTCATCTGACAAGGGGCTTGTTCTTCAAGGACTGTTACTCATGCTCAGTTTCTGACTTGTTTCAAAGCATCTCTTGGATGCAATTGTCATTGTGTGAACTGCCAGGACACTGCTCCAGCGGTGTGACAGATAAGGGACTTGTGGATTTTGTTACCTGATAGAAATCACCTAGGAGTTTTGTTTCTCATTGTAGAGCAGGGTGTGCACACACGCATGCGTGCATGTGCGCATGCGTGCCCAGGGCACAGTCCCAGGACCTTTCCCTGGCAAGAGCCTCTGGGTGTGGTGACCAGTCTGTTGTCTTCAAGTGCCTGTGCAAAGAGCACATGGTTTGGGTGCAGAGATTTGGGCAGGAGTGCCTGTGTTTCCAGCCAGGCGCCCCTTCAGCAGAGGAGGAAAATCACCGACTTATGCTATTTTATGGTACAAAAGCAGATACGGTCCACTGCCTCCCCTCTACCCTGATAATTCTGTTTTCCTGGCGAGTTTGCCATCAAGGATCTGACACGCCTGAGGTTTTTATCTCTGGTGCCCGAGGAGGGGCACCGGCCGGTAAGGGTCTGCTTTTCATTAAAGTGCGGCTGGGCGCAGGAGTGCTTCTTTGAACAAAACAAGCATGGTTCACAGCAAGGTTAGGGGGAGGCGGGGCGGAGGAGGATGGTTAGTTATTACCTCGACTTCCCAGGCGGGGCTGGGGCTGCTTCCCACTGCTGAGCCTGGCCTAGCCAGGCGCTGGCCCTCCCAGGGGGCCCCCGAGCCTTCTTCACCCAAGCCCTGATCCCTGCCACCAAAGAAGGGGCGCCTGGTAATCATGTCCAGTCAGTGTGCTGATGTTGTGACCGCAACTGTTACCCATTAGGGACCCGGCTGACACCAAGAAATGTATTTCACCTGCAATCTTGGCCGGGCCGGACTTGTAAGTGCAGGTGATGTAGCTGGGGACAGGGGCATCCTGCCAGCTCTTAAGGTCTTCTGCTAGGTTTCTCCCCCAAGGGAAAGAGGTGCCCAGGGGCCTGGCACTGGCCCATGTGGAAGGGCCTGGTACCTTCTGGGTTATTCATCCGAAGTTTCCTGGAAGCTCTCAGTAGCAAGTCTGAGGGAACAAATGTTCTGCAAATATCTCCATGCTTTGCTTTCCCGAAGCAGCAGCCAGTGCTGGTGTCAGGAAAGGACCCAGCTATTTGTGGTTCTTGCCCAAACAGCCGGATGACTCTGGAGTCTTCTCTGGTCTGGGCAGTTTTTGCCAATTCCACACTGCTGGCCACCTTTGTGTATCCTTCCCATCAGACAGATGGCAGTGGCCTGATGCTCAGTGTGGCCTGTGAGCCTCCTGTGAAACGCAAAGACCCAGGGTCGCCAGTGGGACCCGGCCTTTCTGCCTTCCTCTGACATTCTCCACCCACCCACCGCTGGGTGCGATTTATAAGCACGGAAATCCCCTGAGCTATGTGGTTTATTTCACCCAAGAATTCTGAGAGCTGCGTCCTCTCTCACACAAACTGAATTATAACGCAAGCATAGAATATTGATTCCAGGCATGTGGAATTTTAATCCCTGAGTTCCCACATAGCACTCCTGGCCATGGCGAATTGGCATGCTACTTCAGGATGTCCGTACAACTAGGACAGAGGAGCCCCTCTGGCCAGCCCAAAACTCAGTCTCTGGGGGGCCAAGAGTGGGGGATGTCCCAGTGTTCCCATCCCACTCATATGACTTTGTGTCTGTTCTCAGGTACTGCATGCAATTCTGGTTAGTATTTCTTTGGAGCCCAGCATCAATCGGCATTTGAAAATCCCCCAGCCGCTGGCAAAGCCAAAGCCGAGCAAGCTGTCTTCAAAATGTCACCAGCCATTAACCATGAGCAGGGATGAATTATGCTCACCACCCATCACCAGGTGCACTGGGCTGGGCTGTGTCCTGGGGGCAGTGGCAGCTCTGGTCCTACCAGCCTGGGGATTCCAAAGAGCAGGTGGCTCTATCTGCAGTTAGGTAGGGTTCTAGTGTGTATTAACCCCTGGGTCTGGCACCATGACCACAGTAACTCCCCTCGTTTCCTCTCCAGGTGAGCACTAAGAACCTCAGAGCTGTTAGGTACACTGTTCAAAGTCACACAGCTTTGGAGTGACGGAAGCACGTCTGTTCCCAGGATCTGTCTGCTTTTTATTACATCACACCCAAAACAGCTTCTGTCAGTCTTATGCATGTGTTTAACTGCACACCCCAATATTACCAGGCCCAGACATTCATATTTTAATCCAGCTAGAGGTCAAAGACATTAAATGATTAGGGGAAAGACCCAGCCATGTAACTGGAAGGAGGGTGGATTCCAAATCCAAGAATGCCACAAACATTTATTGAGCATCCACGACCTGCCAGATTTGTGTTAAACTTTGAGGACACCCAGTTCAATAAGACACTCTGACTGCCATCAGAAGACTTGATGGTCATATGGGGCATACTCTAATATATGTGATTGTATGTAATGCAAAAAAGTATTCTCTTCTTTATATGTGGTGAGTGACACAGTAGCCCAAGGATAGAATACATCATTCACATGACATTTGAGTTTGTATTAGTCAGCTTTGTGTTACTGTAATGAAAACACCTGATATTGGCTACTTATAGAGTAAATGAAGGTTTATGTGAGCTCCAGTGGTTCCAGAGGCTCAAGTCCAAGATCAGATTGCCCCTCGCGGGTGAGTTCACCAATGCGTGTAGCTTTGATTTGTGTTTTGTCCTGTGTGTGCCCCAGGGAAATGTGGGAAACAGAGGAACATGAGTACAGAAGGAAATAGATCCAGAACCTGACCCCATCTGTCTCCCTCCATCACTGCCACGCTAGTCAAACTATCATTGTATCTGCTGGTACAATGGCCTCATTCATCTCCCTACTCCTGGCCTGGCCATTCTGAAGCCTATTCTTAACAGAGCAGCCAGAGAGAATCCACAAACCCGAAGCCACATCAAGGCACTCTTTGCCAGAGCTCTCTGATACACCCCGTCTTGGCAGAAAGCCAAAGTCTTTCCCATAGTCCAGGTAGCCACACAGTTTGTCTCACCCTTCTTTACCTCTCTGACTGCCTCAGTTCCTCTCCCTTTCTGCACCATAGGTCTGCCCAGCTACTCCTGGAACAGGCCAGGTCAGGCCTGCCCTAGAGCCTTTGCACTGCTGTCTCCTTTGCTCAGAGTGCTCTTTCCCTGGCCAGCCACATGGTCCAACCCCAATCTTCTTCACACCTCTAGCGCAATGCCACTGTCTTTGCCAGGGCCACTACCATCCTAATTCCCCGATTTCTTTTTCCCCCTAGCTTTATTACTATCTGCCACATTATGGAGCTGATTAGTATCTTTCTTCTTCAACTGCAGTGTTGGCTCTGTGAAGGCAGGGTTTTTTTTTTCTGCTCTATACCTTACTGAGAGTATCTGTCAATAATATTTGGGAAACAAAAAATGAAAGAATAAATGGATGAAAATCACCATATCTCATCACCTAAAGGTGTCTGCTGCTAAAGGTTGGCTGTATTTCTTTCTAGACTTCCTGTTATTGAGCCCCCCTTGACTGAATTAAGCAGAAGTCCTGTGGACACCAAGAGGCCCTGTGATCACCTTGGAAGTAACCCAAGCCTCAGCATGACTGAACCAGAAATCAACACATTCACTTGTCTCAGGACTGACCAGCCCATGAAGGGCTAACCCACATTAACCAGACCCTCAAAAACCTGATGGATAAATCTCAAGCCCACTTTACTGAATCCTACCCTTGTCCAGTGATCTGTTCTCCAGGGAAGATGGGCAACACTATGCTATACTGGACGCCAAGTGCTTCTGGAGGAGAAAAGTTTTGTTGATTGCCCAAGGGGTTGGGTTGGGGGAATCTTTAAGCATTGCATAGATGTCCTGGCCCTTCCCACATGCTACTGAAAATGAAAAATCAAAGGATTCTTTTGAAAGTCCCCTTTGTTTCTCCTGCATTTTTGGTCAAGATGTGAGGAGCAATTGCCTAAGAATTCTCAGCCTCCTGTTGTGTAATGTGATATGAAGATCCTCAAGATTTTGTGCCTGTTAGTATTTTGTTATCATAAGGGGGGGGCCTGCAACAAGGAGGGGGGCACGTATGAGATAGGAGCAAACATGAAAGGAAAAAAATGAAAGAAGCCAGGTCCTCAGTACTGTGACTTGTGTTACTGGATCAAACTTTGCCTGAGGTCCACCTTTCTACTCAATTTTTTTTTCCAGTTATATGAGGTGAGAAATTCTTCGGCAGTTTAGGTTGGTTTGACCTGAGTTTTCTGTCATTTAAAATCAAAAAGATCCCTAATAGACAGATCTTGGAAACATGAAGAACAGCGTGGAACATTGAACAAGTTTCAGCACCTTTATAGATGTATCAAAACTGACATAATCTAACAACCCCTTCTTTAAGACATTGATAGGCATGTCTCAGTCATTTTATAATTCAGTAGCTCCATCATATAAACTCCTTGAAGACCAAAATTTTGTCTGTTTTTTTCACTGCAGTTTCCTCACACCTAAAACAATGACTTGTCCTAAAATAGTCCATGAATATTGAGGCGTACTTGCGAAATGAATGAATGAATGAAACTAAAGTACAGAAGGATCTGCCCCTGGCCACATAGCTAGATGTAGAGATATGAGGTATGAAGTAGAGAATCCACCAGCTCACCTAGCAACACACCTGGAAGCATTCTTTGATTTTTTTGTTTTTGTTTTTGTTTTTCGCTGTTTTTGTTGTTGCTGTTGTTGTTTCTTGGTAGTGGGGATTGAATCGAGGGCTTTCACAGTGAGATACACACCAGCCTTTTTTTTTAGTTTTTATTTTGAGACAGAGTCTTGCTAAGTCAGTGAGCTGCCCAGGCTGGGCTTGAACTTTCAGTCTTCTGGCCTCAGCCTCCCTGGTTCTGGGATTAAAGCTTGCACCTCCACACCTGGCTGGAAACATTCTTCACTGGTCAGGAAGAGGGGAAAGAACCCCCTCCTTCCCAGGTCGGGAATAGTTTGTGTATTTATGGCACAGTTTTCCTTCAACAAGGATCCCTACACACACACACACACACACACACACAATATCAAGAGGTATTACTGCTCTCAAAATGAGGAGACTGAAGTGCAGAGATTTAAGCATCTTCCTGAAGATCACAAAGCAGTGATGTGGCTTAGGACGGCTCAGGTTAAAGTACCCTGCCATGAAAAATGCCGACGAGAGTAGCTGGGGTGTGATCAGCTCCAGAAAATTCTACCGATGGCTAAAACCACATTTAGCGAGTGTGTTTCTAACCGATTTCACATTTGAAACAGGCATTTTGTGAACTTGACCCTCAAATTGGAGGAGACAGCCTTCCCTGCCGAAATCCCACTGGTGTGGGTGGGTGGGAGGAGACGAAGCCACTGTGTGACAGCTATGGTGTCATTGCCCTTGCAGGTCTGCATTGGCGCACAAAGGCAAGAGCAAGAACATCAAGTGCTTGAAGGCGTGTGTGTCTTTCTGTGTCTGTGTGTGACTCTGTAGGTTTTCCTACATGTCTGTGTGTGTTTTCTATGCATGTCTGTGTGTCTGTATGTGTCCATGTTTGTCTCTGTGTATGTGTATCTCTGTGTCTCTGTATCTCTGTGTCTCTGTGTGTGTCTATGCATATGTCTATGTATGTGTCTATGCGTGCATGTTTTTCACACAGGTAGCCTCAGAACTGCAGGGTTGTGGGTTTTAGGTCCCATCCTGGTGCAATGTAGACACATCACAATGAAGACAAGTGACAGAATTGTGGTCATATCCACGTCCCCACATGTTTTCCCAGTATGGCCACAGTTTCAGCCAAGCCTGCAGTAGCTCTTCCCTGAGCACAAGGGCAGGGAGTTCAGGTGCTGACTACACCCCAGAACAGACATCTCACCCACCTCCTGTTCGGAATCACACTAATCCACAGTCCCAGAGTGATCTTGTTGCTTTCCTTTTCCCCCTGCAATTTCAAAGTGACCTTATTTGGTAAGATTTGTGTGTTAGCTTTACATCACTGTGACAAAATATCTGAGAAAATAAACTTTAAAGGAGAAAAGGTTTATTATGGCTCACGATTTCAGGGGTTTGGTCCACTATTGCTTATCCCTATTGTTTCCTCCCACTTGGCCCCACCTCCCAAAGGGTCCACTATCTCCCAATCATGCCACAGCTAGTGACCAAGCCTTTAGCTTAGGGGGCTTTGGGGACACTCCAGAGCCAAACTATAGCAACTGAGAAGGGCCTTGGACTGATGAAGAGCTCAGATCCAAAGGACCCACAGCGACGTGCTTGGTGACCTTGGGAAAAGCCTCTCCATATTCTGGGCTTCAGCATCCTTTCTGAGGGGCAAGGTGTAAATAAACTACAGGACACTTAAGCTCCCTCATTCCATGGCACTGAGGCACAAACTTATGGACAGGGAGTGAGGAAGCAGGGCCGACCAGGCCCTCAGCCTACTTCAGTTTGTGGGCTGCCTATGGGGTTGGGGCAGCACAGGGGGAGAAGTCAGAGGAAGAGGAGGAGGTTGTAGCAAAGACTCTGGGGCAGTTGCCTGCTTCCCCCTGCTTCGCAGAGAAAAACATAAAAGTATACGTGTGTGTATGTGTGTGTGTGTATGTGTGTGTATTTAACTAGCTCAGGTCGTGGGGGGCAGTAAACATCTGAGAAAAAGAAAAGATTACTCTCCTTTGTGTGGAGTGTGGCGTGGAGGCCAGAGCCCCAGAATGGATGGGGGGGCAGGTGGCTGCAGGGCGGGTATCTCCCAGCCGCAGCCTTTGAAGGTGCCGCCTGGCTGTGAGCAGGAGTGACTTCTGACTTCTCCTGGCTCTAAAAATAATCACAGCATGGGAGTTCTAAATCAGGAACAAAGCAGAAACAAAGGGTTAATGAGAGGACATCGGTTTGAAGTTCTGTTTCAGAGACAGAGACAGCGAAGACAAAAGCACTAGAAGCTGGTCTTTGTCGGCAGCGACCGGCCCAGCTTTTAGCCCCTGAGATTCTGCACCTAGCTATTTCTTACTCACATCTGCAAAGAGCACCTCACACCCTGCTCTGTGGACCAGCCCCCCTCAAAAGTGTGCTGACAAGACACTAGCCCTGTCATCTGTCTCGGGATCTGTTCCTCCCTAGCTTCACTCTTTATCCTGATGAAAGCCTCACTGTAAGATGTAACTCACACTAACTTGTGAATGATTGATAGGGCCCTAGAAGCCCCAGAGGCAGCAGCTCGTGTTTACTTTGGGGCTCATTTCTCAGTGTTTTGTGCATGATTTGGCTCCATTCTCATCCCATTAAGTACTGTTAATACACACACAGTACAGAAAATGGGGGAAAGAGTTCTTTCACTTACAGTCCCAGAGGCAGGCACAAACCCCACGCAATCAGATCCTGAAGCCCAGAAACACATAACCCTCTGCCTCACCTGCAGGTCCAGGCGGGAGGATGAAGAACTGAGGGGTTATCTGGAAGGTAAAAGCCACGGCAGTAACTTCGGGCTGACACAGTAAGGCTGCCACTCCCTCGACCGACCGTCCAGATCCGCCCTCTCGAAAGGAGATTGCTGCTGTCATCCAGTGTTAATGAACTTGAACAGATGTCAGCTCACCACCAAGCCAGCCCCACACGCTGCACCAAGCTCTTTACATACATCCCGCTAGCTGTTTGTGGGCCAACACACAAGCTCCTGTCCAGACCTAATGTCACGCACATTAAAGTCACAACCGCGCTGCACAAGGGAAAATTCATCTTCTGAGGGTGGGGGAAACAGGGAAGGAAAACTTCAGAGGCAAGAAGAGCCAAGTGAGAAATCAGCACTTCAGATTTCCTTCCTAATCCCAGTTCACTAGCAGGTCCCAGTTCCTGGTTTAGAAAAGGCACGCAAAGAATGTTTGTTGAGTGAATTCGTGAAGGAATGAGGAAATGAACAAATAATCTGTCCTAGTCACTTCCCTATTGCTGGGCACAGTAGCCAACACCCACAGTGAAAGGAGGCGAGGTTTCTTTCGGTTCACGGCCTCAGACCGTGTTGGCTGACTCCAAGGCAGAAACTGCACAGCGGCCAGGAAGCAGACAGAGAAGCGGGGCACCCGGGACAAGGACACACCCTTCGGAGTCACCCCCTCAGTGACCCGCCTCCAAACAGCACGGCTCAGCTATGAACTCGCCAATGGGTGAGTCCACCAGCGAGTACAGCGCCTCTGCGATCCAATCCCCTTCCCCACACAGGAGGCCTTCGGGACACCGTAGGTCTGACTAAGCCTAACCAAGCCGACACAGGAACTGCTGGACAAATCAACCCAGGTCCTTCCCTTCTACGGCCACACTTTGAGTAGCAAAGTCCTCCTTCACCTAGGTCTTACTTGTGGCTGTCATCACACTTCAAGGTCGCAGAAGAAGAGGGTGTCATTTGTTCTGTGGGATGATTTGGGTTACATTTTCATCCATGTGTGTTTGATTTCACTGTGACATTTTTTTCTGAGCCACAAGGTGCTGTCCCTTCCTCGTCCTTATACCAAAAGCTGAGCTTATGTGAAGCTACCGAAGCTCACATCTGAGCTCTCCTCATTCGCAGAAGCCCTTTCCCACATCCGCAGGCTTAGAGGGCTTACAGTACACTTTCATGCTGATGTGTTTTTGTAAATTTAAAAGTAAAGAGACACCTCCCAATTTGTAGAAGTCACAGACCCTACCAAAACCTGATTCCACCGCTGCATTTGCCCTGTTGTAGTTCTCAAGGTAGAGAAATATTTCTCTCATGCCCAGGTCTCTATTAAAAAAAAAAACAATATAACAAAGGAAGAGATAGCTATGTGTCTTAAGAAAAACAGATGAAAGAGCGTAATTCTTTGGGGAAGAGAAGAATACAGTTACTTAACTATGCAATCATCTAGCTCCGATTTAGGATTTGTGTTGCCCACTCAGCCCAAGTAGACATCTGTGTTTTCAATGACTAGCGTAGCCTTTGGTATCAAAAAAAAAAAAAAAAAAGCATTATAAATAACATAAAATGTCTCATTAGCCTGGCATGGTTTGGTACACCTGTACCAGATCCCAGTTACTCAGGAGGCTGAGGCAGGAAGATTACAAGTTTGAGGCCAGCCTGGGCAACTTACTGTCTTAGTGTCTCAAAGTAAATAAAAAAAAAAAAAAAACCTAAAAAGGGTTGTGAGTTTAACTCAGTGGCAGAGCACTGATTTAGCATCTGCAAGGCCCTGGGTTCAATTCCTGCTACTAAAAGGGAGAGAGGGAGGGAGGGAGAGAAGAAGGGAAGGAGAGAGAGGGAAGGAGCGAGAGAGGGAGAGAAAGCAAAAAGAAAGTCCCACCTGTGTCAGCCCACTGGCCATTGCCATGGAACCCGTCTGCCTTGATCTCTGGGACAACCGGGCTCAGCACTCTCACCTGTTCAGGGAGGGGCTATGAGTCTGTGACAGTTACTCAGTGTAGACCACCATGTCAGTGGCCTGCATCTTCTCCCATTAACAGATTTTCATAAGTAGGGATGACAGTACCACAACCCTCAAAACAGCTGGTCCATCAAAGTGTGTGTGGCCACACAGCACCTCTCACCAGTGCTGTTCACCTTGGCAGAATGGTGGCGGAATGGTGGCAGAATGGTGGCAGAGTGACTCAGGAAGTTTAAAAAACAAATACTGTCAACTGGGTCACACCCCCAAAGATTACCCTGATTTAGCTGGTCTGGGCTGGGGGCTGGCCAGTGACATTGTTTAAAGCTTCCTAGGTGATTGCAATGTGCAGGAAGAGTGAAAGCCATGACCTTAGACCATGAGGTCTGGGGCAGATGCGAGGACTTTGCTGTTCAAAGAGTGGTCCTCAGAGCGACTGCAGCAGCAGCACCTTCCTCGCTCCAGAGAAATGCAGCATCTCTAGCCCTGCCCCAGCCTTGCTGAATTCAGAGTCTGCATCTTATTAGGATTCCCAGAGGATTTGCCTGCCCACTAAGTTTTGAGAAGCACTGCCTTAGAAATAATTAGTTTCTGGACCAGCTTCTTCCATTTCCAGATGCAGAAATCAGAAGCCAATCATGTGAAATGATTTGGTCAAGGTCCCCCAGACTCCTGTTGAAGTCCTGGGTCTCCTATGTTCCAGCTTCTCCCAGGCCTCCTCTCCCTCCACCAGGCTCTGTCATCTGAGAAGGGTACTTCCAGTCTTCCAGTGGGAGACTCGGTTCCCATCTCTGGATTGTAGGAAGCACAGTGTACTGTGGAATTTCTGGCTTTTTCTTGCTCGAGGAAAAAAAAAAAATATGTCTCAGCGTGATCCATTATGTATTCTGGGTATACACAATGAGTTTGTCTTGAGACATATTTATGCCCGAGAATATTATGTATTCTCTTTATATACCATGCAAGGTTAAATTTTTTGAAAATTTATATTTGCTTTTTATCACCCAGACATATAAGCAATTTATAGCCAGGCCTGATGGATTGGAATCAGATGGCAAAACCTGGATTAACTCCATGGATCCTGGTGGCCGCTGGTCAGTCCTGGCTGTTAATGATATTTTCACCTGAGTGGATGCATTCGAGACTCTCCTTTTAAGATAAATATGCAGGTAGGTATCATTTTTGCAATGCAGGCACTTCTTCTCACTGACTTAAGTTCATCCAGCAATTTTTTTCAAGACAGACATATTGGAACAGTCACACATTGAATAATTCATGTGAAAAATCGGGGGGAGAGCTAAATAGAGGTGACTCATGGTATATATGTGCTTGCTGGTGTTACAAGGTGGAGACTTTCTGTATTACATAATTGCTAGTCATCAGAAATGCAGGGTTTGGGGCAATTTAGGGACCTTCATGAACCCCCGATACATCAACCTTTCAAACACTTGGCCTAGTCTTTTTTTGGGGGGGGGGGATGGGGTCTCATGACACAGCCCAGGCTGGCCTTGAACTCTCTGTGTAGCCCAGGCTGGGCTTAAATTTGAGATCCTCCTACCTCGGTCTTCCAAGTGCTGAGATGACAGGCATGCATCACCCCACCTGGCTCTCATACAAAAGACACTCAGAGGACAAGGCGAATTTGCAGGCCATCATATCAACTGACTCAGTCCAGGAGAGGTGTGGTAAGATGCTGTTGGAAGCTTCCATCTGCACAGGCAACTCAAACACCCATGCATGTGCATGGGCGTAAACACACCCCACCCCCAGCCACTGGTGTGATCTATCACCCACAAATTTCTGACAGACCCAAAGAGGGCCTTTATGTGCAAATCTCTGGCCAAGGGTGGTCCTGCACAAACATGTAGCATTCACCCAGGTGCAAAAGGCAGCCAAAAGATGAATCATTATTATTTTTTTAATCAAGGAACAGGCCCAGGTGTAGCAGCAGCCTAGCTTTCTAATATCACTGTGGCTTTGATAAATATGTCCCATTCCTTGATAACTTTCCCAAATCCTTTAATATCCTGCAGCTCAGTCCCTGATGCCTAGCTGTCGCAAAAATGTGTGAAGGGAGACCAAATGTCAATAAAATCTCCCTGCCTGCCTCAACCCAGTACATAATCAGCTTCAAGGTAAATAAATGGTAAGTTAGTTATCTCTCGGCAGGGAGGCAGGCCTCTCACTTCGCGGGCCCTCATTTTGGCCTTCCTATGCTGCTGGCCAAATTGGCTTCTTCCCCCAGTCTCTTCCGGTATAGGTCATTAGATTTTCCCCCCTTATTTTTCCTTTTCTCCTCCCCTCTGAGGGTCAGCCTGCTCTGCTTCTCTGAAACAGCTGTCCACTTCATGCTTCGTTCTCCTCAACTCCATTAAATCACCTTTCATCACATTAGATACAGGTCTTTGGGGTGGTCAGAGAGCTGCGCTCTGCGGGATGATGGCATAATGAGGGTGACATGTATGAAAAATCATTTTGCTGCTCAATCCCAGGCAGCCACAAGGAGTGGGTAGGTGCCAAGCGTGTCTCACTTGAGACAGGAATCAGGCTCCTGCGGAGGAGTTTCATTCATTCATTCATTCCTTCCGCAGACACCCCTGGAGTGCTGCTGTGTGTCAGCCTTTGAGAATACATCAGTGAACAAAAGAGACAAAAAGAGGCCTTCCCTCATGGAGCTTCCATGAGTAGCGGCATCAGAAAGCCTCTCAGGAAACACACTGAATCAGGCTCAGCAGAGAAGCGGCAGCTGATTTCAAGCATTTCTGGTGCCCCTGCTGGTAAATGGCTCCTGCTCCAGCCCAAAGTGTGGTCTTCTTCAGGAGATGCTCCTCCTTTGGAGTTAAATCACCTTTTTTTTTTTCCAAGAGCAATTGCCCTCGGAAGGGATTAGCTGTTATCACTCTCCAGCACCTGAGTGTGAATTCATTTATTGGCTCTTTGTCCTCCCTAGATAGGAGGGTCTCCAGGCCTGTCACCAGGCAGAAAACTCCCAGAAAGGCAGCAGCAAGAGACACTGAGGACAAGATGGGTCAGCATTACCCCACAGAGTCCCCTTTGGCCACCTGTCCCCTCTCTGGCCCTTCTGAATAAGGACCCCGCTCCTCTGCCTAAGAGCCCTGGCGCAGAGCCTTCCCACTAAGTTCACGGACAAGGCCAAGTGAGATGGAGGTTCCCCAAGCACAGATAATGTGTGGCTTCCTTTCTTCTAGGCAAGGACAGCCACCATGCTCACCTACCCTTAGTACTCCGTTGGCTTTGGTGGCATCTTTAAACAGCCTTTTTAGCAAAAGCCTGCCCTATTGGAGCAAGCCATTTCTCTGCTGCCTGCACCCAGACATATACATGGGAGGCATACAGACACACACACACACACACATACACACACACACACACACACAAATGGGTGACCACAGACCCTGCAGGATGGCAGGGTTTCCACATTTAGTGGGCATACCCATGTCCAGAAGATGCAGATTCTTCCCTCACAGGCCCCTTGGCCTCAGTGAGTCTCACTCCACATCTGGGAATGTGGACTTTTAACAAGAACCGAAAGTGATGTTGAAGCAGACGTCCTGTGGCATTAGTACTAGGCAGGCCTATGTGCTTAGCTCTGGTGAAGCTTCATGGCAGATGGCATCCTGATGGCAGGAGCATGTGTAGGAGAGATCACGTGGCAAAACAGGAAGCTAGAGAGTTCTAGGGATTAGGCTCATTTTTTTTATAATGACCCATTCTCAAAAGAACTAACCAGTGTTGGGCAAGCTCTACATTAATCCCTTCCAAGAGCAGCATCTCCAATGATGTAATTAATTTCCAGCAAGCAGCACCTGTCTTAGTTACTGCTCTCTCACTGCTGAGACAAGATACCCAACACCTACAAGTTAAAGGAAAAGTTTATTTATCTCACAGGTTGTAAAGATTTGAGTCCATAATTGGCTGGCTCTGAGGCAGGGTGGCATGGTAGACAGGGAATGCAGAGGAGAAACAATTCATGGCAGGCAGAAGACAACAAAGCAAGCAAAGGACCAGACAAGCCTCTTTCTGTCACTTATACTGTATTCAGGCTACCAGGATTAGTGCAGCACCAAACCAAACAGCAGTTTGATATAGTAATCATCCACCCTTACTCCTAGCATTGCCCCATGAATCAGTCACACACTCTAGATCCAGCCACCTCTGAAAAAGCCCACCTGTGACTACAGGAGGCTTTGGGGGCACATCTAGACACAAGCCATAGCACCACCTCTCAACCCCGACCTTAGGGAACAAGACATGTGAACTTCTAGAGCACACACACCACTGAATCCAAACCATAGCATCCGAGTGCCACAATGCACTGCACAGTGGTTTACTAGGGACTGACTGAGTGCACTCACTATTCTCTTTTGTTGTGAGGTCATTTTCCTTTCTGCTTTTTTGAAAATCTCTACCATCACACCATCACAGTCACTGACAATTTAAACAACAGATGAACTACAACAAAGTATAGGGGAGCAAGAAGAGCTAAAGAAAGAACTATTCTTTTTTTAAGGAGAATTTAAAGAAAATATAAAGGACCCAGGATGTGATAGTTCCAATATAAAACTATTTTTCACCCCGGTCTTGCCTGAGGAGAGTCTCAAAGTAATTAGTGACATCCAGGCTACCAGTAAAATGTGGCCTCAGAGTAAGATGAGATCAAGGATGCAGCACTAAAATGTTAAGATCTCAGAGATCGCTGCTGAGATCTCAGATGATGGAGTGCAGAGCTTTGTGGACCATCCTATGTACATGAAATATTTCCCAGGAAACTTGAGTGTTCTGTGCCACAGCCCTGGCTTACAAACTGTATCCTCCAATACCTCCACTTCGTGCCAAGATACAATGTGACAAAATGGCTCAGAGGGGTTAAGTAATCTACCTGCGGCCACACAGCTATCAGTGGCAGAGATGGGCTTTAAACCCAGGAAGATGGACTACTATGCCATGACCCACGACAAACTGTTGACTCCCTGATCAAGGTGAGTGCCCTAAGTGTCAACCTTCAAGGATTTTTAGTTTATTTCATGTTAATTTTATGTTATATATAGCAATATTTAATGAGCAATTTTCACCCTGAGAATAAATTCAACCAAGGTTAGTGTTTCACAATTGGCACAGATAATCCTGTGAGCTGCCATAATTCACTTTCCATCCCAGTGAGCTGCTCTAGGATGGTAGAGTGATGCTGGGTGGAGGTAGAAGGAACAAGACACAGGCCTCAAAGTCCCCTTTCGGTGCTAGCTTTACCCACAAACATCTCACTGTACCCTCTGCGGTGATGGTGCTCAAGTTGGCCCTGCCATTGGGGCTGCCCTTTCACTGGCTGTAACAGGCAGTATTGCTGGATAACAAATTATCCCCAATACTTGGGAGCCTAGAAAACAATTGTTTCATCATGCTCAGAGATTCTGTGGGTCAGGCATTCAGCCAAGACACAGCAAGGATGGTTTGTCTCTACTCCCATAACTTCAAAGCCTCATCTGGGAAGACACAAAGTCTGACTTGCAGCTGGAGTCTGGATTCTGGAATCATCTGAAGACTCCTCACTGGCATCTGGGCTGGGTGGGCTACAAGACAGGCAGGTGAACACCTATAGGAGGAAGTCCCCATAGCTTAGGCTTCCTAACCATATGGTGGCCTCAGAATACACTTCTTACACAGCAGCTCCAGGCCTCCATGGGATGCTGGTACAAGAGATTCAGCAAATAGAATAGAAGCTATGTGCCTTTCCTTATCCAGGCATCAAAATTCCCCTAAGTTCTATTGATGAAACAGTTGCAAGCCCCCCATCCCCTATTTGAGGAGTATGAATGTAGACCCTACTCTCAGTGGGAGGAGGGACAAGGTCAGAGATATCGGTGGCTGCCTTCTGCGGAAAATACAGGCTATCAGTCTACCCTCTGACCTCAGTTCATGCCCCCACATCCTTCCAGGGTTACTTCTAGTCTCCTCTTCCAGGAAGCCTTCTCTGACCCCTGCACTTGTAACCCCTATTTTCTCCCTCAGTTCCAGAGTAGTAGTACTAGTTGTATATGTTGAGTATCCCTTAGCTAAAATCCTTGGGACTAGAATTGTTTCAAATTTTGGAATTCTTTCAGCTTTTGAAACATTTGCATATACATGAGTTATCATATTCATGGGACACAGGTCTAAATGCAAATTCCATTTATGTTTCCTAATACCGTATACATGTAGCCGGAAGGTAAATTTATACAATATTTTCACTGCTCCTGAGTTTCAAGTAGAATCTATCACATGAAGTCAGGTATGGAATTTTCAAATTTTGGAGCATATCAGATTTCAGACTGTCCTATTAGGAATACTCAAACCTGCGTTGTTGCTGCAATTATTATTGTTATTATTGTTTGCTGAACTATTTGGATCCTAAATGCTTACCCCTCAGGGACAGGCACATTCTCCTTTGTAGCTACCACTCAATGTCTAAATTCACAAAATCTGACATTGGTACAGTACTATTATCTACTATATGGACCTTATTCAAAACATGTCAGATTTCAAATGTCAGATTAGGAATGCCTGTAGCGTGTGGCTAAATTATGATGCATTGAACACTTTGTATATGTTAGCTCTCAAAACCCTCAGGACAACCTCTAAGGTAGGTGCCATGATTACACCCTTTTGCAGTTGAGGAAGGCGGAGGTCAGAGAAGTTATTTCACTTGCCAGAGTCCTGTGGTTAGGGATTGGCCGACCAAAGCTGAAACCCAGGCAATCAGCTGCAGCGTGACCTCTTCCTGCCCCCATCTCTGCCTCTCACTAGCTCTTCATCACAGTTCGTTTCCCCCCAGCCAGGCTCTAACAGCTCCCTCCTTGACTCTGCCATGTTCCCAGACACTGGGCTAGGCTCACCCACCCTCTTGTGGAAGGATTTCTAAATGGATGAACAATAGTACCAGTGATGTCCTATGCCCCTAATTCAACCTTCTCCCAAGCAGCAGCATGCATACGTGGAGCCCAGCTGCACCCAAGGCAGGAGGGTGCTATTTGCAAAATGGGCAAAGAAGTTTCAAGAGAATCATCCTTCTCCAGAGCCCCGCAAGTAGGGCGGGCGCTGAGAACAGCAGCTAACAGGGATGGCTAAAGTGCTGCAGAAGCACCCCAAAAAGCCAAAGGTAAACACATCCCTGGATAGAAAAGGAAAAATTAGATTTCAAGATGGTCTTCATTCAGGACTCCTGGAGTCTTGGGGACTAAGTTGAGAGACAGACAGACAGACAGACGGAGAGAGGGAGAGAGGGAGAGAGTGAAAGAGAATGATTTAGAACCATAGTGTTTTTATGGGCAGCAGGGCCTCTTTCAGCCTGAACAGGCAGATTGAGAGCTTCCTAAACAAGCAAGGCACAAACCCTAGATAGAGCTCCGTCTTCCAGGCACAGGGACCACAGCACTCAAGTCGAGCGAGACCTGAGCCACATGGAAATGATTCAGGGCAGAAAAGACCGCGCCTGGCTGCTTTGTATCTGAACAAAAGCATCCCGTGTGCATGCAAAAGTGGCTTCAGAGAAAGAATACGTTTGCCTGCCTGGCCTCTCTTGCCTATAAATTAACGCTCTGGGCTGATACCTTGAAGCCGCACTGGTGTGTAAGAGCTGGCCTCAGACCTGCAGTGGAGGGCATTCGATCTGAGCCAGAACATTGGCAATTCTTGGCGGCCTACTGCCTGCATGTCCTGCAGCGGTCCTGGCCAGGCTTCATGACTCAAAAGAAGGAAAGGGCACTGAAGGCAGTGACCGCATGACCTCAGGCCATGCAGGCCAGAAGAAATGTGGAGGTGGGCAGATAACTTTATCACCTGGAATGGGTCACTTAACTCCTTGTGGGAAAGCAGAGGAGCTACCAATGACATGCCCTAGGCAGCAGATGGCAGCGTGGGCAGCCTTATACTAGGGAGGGTGTCTGAATTTGGCTTGCCCCAGAAGCCAACCGGAAACAAGAAATGAGTGCAAATAGTTGACTTGAGACACGCAAGACACATTGGTAGTGGAGTGGGAAAGTGAGACAGGGATGGAAAGGCAGCCAATCAAGAGTGTGTCATCAAGCCAGCTGGCACTGTGGGCAGTGGAGCTTATTCCCACCAGGAGAAGTTGGAATCCGTGAGAACAGTGCTTCTCAAAGCGTTTGGGTGAAAGACCAGGTTATCTGGTGGTGTTCACAACTCATTGTAAATGGATCCTTCGGTAAAAACACAATTAAAATGTCACAGTGGCATCAAATTTCTATAAAAGTTCCTAAACTCTGACTTGCCCTGTGTACTTCTCTTGAAATGTATGAGTAATAAACATTTCATAGCTTCTCTGGTCCAGGGACCACATTTTGAGTAGCACTAGTACAGAATGCGTACTTCCACATTATCCCACCCATTGCAACTGGTCTACTTCTACACCAGCTCACTCTGAAAGGTGTGTGAATCTTCACTGTGCATGGGCACAGTAGTGGTCCACAGTTTCTAGAAAGCCATCCGACAAAGAGATGCACATACTGGCAGTTGGGAGTCAGCATTAACATGCTGAGGGGACAGGACTGGGTGCTGATGGCATACGCTACACAGGGGCCCACCCATCTCCTCCTCTCGCTCCTGTTAGCAGTACCCTAGGGCTCGAGAGAAGAGCAAAGCAAAGCCCCAGTGCAAGTACCCAGAAATCAGGGTGTTCAGGACTTCCCTACGGCTAGCTGAAAACGGAGAAGATATATTAGATGGGCGGTACTTTATCTGTCCAGCCTAGGGTCTGAATTCAGGTCCCATCAAAATAGTCAAGGCACTGTTTAGAGAAAACCGAAACCATGCCCACCTCACTGTCAGCTCTGATAAGACTCTTAGATACAGCAGGAGCCCATGAAAGAAGTGTGCTCTGGGCAGGAACAAGCAAAATAGCCATGGCTCCTTTTCCAGAGCACCCAGCAGCTCTTTCCAGCTGTACACCAAACTCACGACCTGAAAGTTGGAGGCAAGGGGTGGCTGCAGTTGACTCTATCTGGGCTGCCCACGTGTCCTTAGGGAGCAGCCAGACCAGCTGAGCCCTTCCACAATCTACACCACTTCTGGTAAGGCTCCTTTCAGGACATACAAGAAGATGAGAATAATCATGATGCTAAAGTCATGATAACAATAAGAATAGATACCTTCAGAATCCATGTAAGCAGTGACCTTATGCTAAGTCCCTTATACACTTCAGGATTGTTTTTTAGTGCTGGGGAGGAAACCCAGGGTCTTATATATGCTAGTCAAGCCCTCTACCAGTGAGCTGCACTCCTAGCCCTCAAAAACAGATCTGAGGAATGTGTTACAGCGATTTAGAACAACTGCCATGCCTCACTGCCTGGGTCTAAATGCCAGATCTTCCACCTCTGAGCCAAGAGACACAGCACACTTCAGTTTCCTCATCTGAAAAATGGGATTCTACTTACCTCGTTGGGTTGTTAGTGTATTAAACAGGCTAACGTCTTGTGACATGCTTAGAGCAGGATGAGGTGTAGAGTCAGTGCCCAACACCCACACAACCCTGGAGCTGCACTGCTCAGGCCCCCAGCTCAGCATGCTGGGCTCTGTTGAAGTCATCCGTAGCTGGCTGGCTGGGCCTCCCTAAAGCCCAGGTTCACCCTTGGCATGCGGATGGCAGTTGAAGAAAGGAGTGTGGCTAAAGCTTTCCATTTTCCTCTACTGGCTCTCTGATGACATGTAGGCCCAGACCAAAGGCTTCTGGCAACTGTGCTGCTGCCGCCACCGCCGCTTCTGGTAGTCCTGCTGTTGCCACCTGGGAAACATTGTATGGCCACTGGCTCAAAGGCCAGTAGGAGTTGCATGTCATAGAACAGACCCTGGGATCACAGTCATGCCCTTAATCTCCTTGGATCATATCTGTCCCCCACTATTTTTGAACACAGTCTGTATAGTGTGCCCAAGGGGATGACAGGATGCAAATTATGCTCAGATTAGGTATGTTAAAGGCTAAAGGGTTACAGATCTGTTTTGTCCAAGCCCAGAATTCTACATAATCTAGGCCTCCATAGACATTCCCAGTTTCCTGATTAGTTCACCCTTACTTGCAGTCATGGCCAGGTTGCCAGATAAATGGAATTTCAGTGAATTTTTAAAATGTAGGTATGCCTCCAGTATCGCATAGAACATACACTAAAAGTGAATCTATTGCTTATCTAAAATCCAAATATAAATGGGGAGCCTGTATTTCCATATCAGCTATGACAACCATCATCCAGAGCCATAGAGGGGTCCCTTAGCACGTCAGAGATGCCTAGAGCCTTTCAGTATCATCGGAGTGAGCCCTGGAAGCCAACTTTGAGAAAGGACACGGATGCAGGTGGGAGACGATCCCAGGAAGTGCAGCCGAGGGATCAGGGAAGTGAGGTAGGGAAGAGAGCGAAAGTGAACAAGGAGAGGTGGAAGAGGGCACTGC
The DNA here is from genome assembly GCF_000276665.1 of Chinchilla lanigera. Taxonomy (NCBI): domain Eukaryota; kingdom Metazoa; phylum Chordata; class Mammalia; order Rodentia; family Chinchillidae; genus Chinchilla; species Chinchilla lanigera. The sequence continues at coordinate 879,682 of NW_004955566.1, forward strand.
CTTGTGGGCATCTGGGGCTCAGTCTTCCTCCAGGGAAGCTCCCAGAAATCTTGTGAAACGTACCTTAGGAATTGTGCTGAGGACAAGGAGCCCGGCCATTTATCTCCCTGTGGTACTCTGTGAGGCTGCCATAATGAAAGACTGCAGACCAGGTGAACCGCATATCAGGGATAGTTCTCACAGTACTGGAGGCCAGAAATCCAAGATTAAAATGCCCTAGCGTCACATCTTAGTGAGAGCTCTCTTTCTGACTTCCGTATGGCCACCGTTTTGCTGTGTCCTCGTGCAACAGAGACAACTCTGTCCGATCTCCTTTTATGATAAGGACGCTAAGCCCATCATGGCGCCTCTACTCTCAGGACCTCATTTAAACCTAATCGCCACCCAAAAGACCCACTTCTAAATGCCATCATATTTGGGGTTAGGGCTTCAGCGTAAGTATTTTGGAGGGACACAAACACTGAACCCACAACATCCACAAACTCTGCCTTCCCCATAACTCCAGGTTGGCCAGGGAACATTAACTCCTCTGGACTTCCAGGTTGCACCTGTGCTTAACTGAGCATGCCCAAGGCAGAGAAGCAGGGAGAGCAGTGCTGGAGGGGAAAAGCTGTCAGCAGACTGGAAAGCATCTACCCCAGCTGCACTGAGCAGTCTGCACCTGTGCCGGAGCATCCCCTGTGGGCCATCCAGAACACCTATTCTATTTTCCTTCGCCTGAGGCTGACCCCTCAGGAGAACGCAGGGGCTTGCTCTCTGAGTCTGGCAGGGCTTCTACCAAGATCCAATGAGGATGATGTGTGTGGAAGGCACTACAGAAACCCAAGGTTAGTGAGCCTTATTTAGCTAAGAAAGAGAGAAGAGAGGAGGGGAGATGAAAGCGAGACAGAGATGAGGGGGTGGATAGAGGAAGAAGGAAAAAGAGAGAAAGAGAAAAATAAAGTGGTTACTAAACAGCATGGAATAAGAGCCAAGGAGGTAAATTAACACTGTGCATTCAGCAAGCTGCTATGGAGCATATCCCTTTGCTCCAGGCCCTCTTCCAGGTATGAAGGATTCAGGAGTGAACCAAATACTCCAATGTCTTCTCTTCATGGAGCCTACAATCTAGAGGGGAGGAAGACATAGAGCAAGCCTGGGAAATGCTCTGATTAGCAATAAGCAATCACAATAAGTGGAAAAGGGTCTGTGGGGGTTGGGACATGTGATAGGTTTGCAGTTTTTAATAGGTCAGGGAAGGTATCACTAGAAGGTGACTTTGGGTTCAAGCCCTGAAGGAGACCAGAAGAGGCAGGATGCGGGGCCTTAGGTGAGGATGTACCTGGACTATTGGGGTAAAAGAAAGCCACCATGCCTGGGACCCAGAGAGCAACAGGGAAGGTAAGAAATGAAGGGACAGAAGGGGAGGGGACCGTGCAGGGCCAGATGGACCACAGCAATGACTCTGGCTTTCTTTGGAGTGAGATGGAGCTTTGGAAGGCAGTGGACGATATAGTGCATGGTCTGACTCCTGTTCTAAAAGTAGCAGTCTGGCGACCAGGCAAACAACAGCTCGAGGGGCAGCCACTCGGGAGACTACAGCAAGCCAGGCTTGAGCGTGTGGTGGTGGTGGCAGAGCCAGGGCCATGGCAGCAACAGGAAGGTGGGAAGTGGCCAGATCCTAGATCTGTGTTTTCAAGTATTGCCAACAGGAGTTGCTGCCAGAGTGGATGAGAGGAAAAGTGGAGGAGGAATGGAAGGTTTTGGACCCGAGCGAGTGGAAGAATAGAGCTGCCAAAACTGAGATTCAGAAGACTGTGGGAGGAACAGGCTGGAGGAAGGAGGTGACGGGGACTTGGCTGAGCGTGAGGTGCTGCTCAGTGTCCAAGTGAAGAGACATATCGAGTAGCAACCGGGGAGGGTGCGCTGCCACCCTGAGTTACACAGCTCTCGGTGTAGAGATGCTGTTCAGTACCACAACACTGGGTGAGGCTACCTAGGGAGACGACAGAGACAGAAGAGAGACACCCAGTGAGTCGTGCAGTATGGAGTGAGTGAGAGGTGGGAAGGTAAGACACAACAAGCGAAGGAGGCTGAGAAGTAGCCAGAGCGTGCACACAGCCAGAAGAAGATAAGCCCTGGGGGCCAGTCGAAGAGCACAGTGACTTCAGGATTACAGACAGCATTGTGGATTGCACCACCTAGTTCCCCTAATAACAGCAAACCCCCTTCCAGGAAGTACAAATTCTTCAGGGGTCTTTCTGGCTGGCTCAGCCTGCAGAGCTGCTCCCCTAGCTCACCACTCCGTTTCTTCCCTCATCTTACTGCTTGAGCTCCCGCCTGGCTTCACCCTCCCCTCGCTCATCTTATCTCTGGGTCCTCATCCAAGCACCCACTGATCCCCAGCTCCCTCTGATTCCCACCCAGCACCTAGACCACCCACCCCTGTCCATTCAGCACCTGCCCCGGTTGGCACCTGTGTCAGCCTCAAGTCACCCATCAGAGCCTCCACAGCGCCCCCTCCCAGGACAAGTCTTGTTGTAAGAGGGCACAAGATTTGTGCCCTCTGTTGGCCAATAGCTTTCACCCATCTAAACAAGCTTATTCTAGAAGCTTCCCAGCAAGCACACTTTCTACTCCCACATGGCCGAACTCAAAGTAACCCAGCATTAAAAAAACTTGGTAAGTAGAGCCCACTTGATCGTGAGGATGCGCGTGCGCGCACACACACACACACACACATCCTCACTACCTCTGCTGCCACAATCATCCTTTGCAACCAACCCCATTACTGTGCCACTCGGCTGTCAACAGCTATTGGGAATCACAAGTGAAGAGGCCAAAATTGCACATGCACATCTCTTTTCTTCTTAGCACTCTGAGGCAGCAAGGGCCCTTAAAAACCGATTAGAACCTCCTCCTCGCCTGCCGAGTAAATAAAAGCTGGTCTCGGCTGTGTGAGCAGGGCAAGGAGGCTGGAGGTATTGGGTGGGTTTTTCCCTCACCACAGCAACCTCTTCACTCATCGGAGGCTGGCTCAGAGGTTTTAGAGGGAGGTAACGCCGTAACTCATGAGATTAAAACATGCTCGCTTCTCCTCAGACATGTATTCTATATGAAAATGTGGTTTATGGGCATCAGGTCCACAAATCTAAAGCCCAAGCAATTCTACCTATGACCATCAGTCATAGAAGTTACACTCACGGAGAATGAAAATTTACACGACCACTGTTAGCCCATAACCAGCGACAGAGCATCCTCCTCCCTGAGAAGCCAGGTCTCCCTGACAACAACCATCAGCCCCATTTTTACTGGCTGGTACCCAGGCTAGTGGCAATGACTCTCAAATGTGAGTATTTATCATGAGACACTTTCAAGGCTTGTCTCTTTTGGTTTGTAGAGAGGGCACTGTAGTAGGAATCAGAAAAAAATTGATTTACATCTGTGCTGTTTACTATCCATGTAAATCTCAACCATTCATCCTCTTTGCCTCAGTTTCCTCCTTGGGAAACCTGTCCTGAAGACTTCACATGCAGCAGTTGTTACAAGACTGATCTTAATTCAGTACAACGTAGTAGCAAAGTTCTTAGGTTCTGGGCAAGTTGCCTGACCTCTCTGTGTCTTAATCTCCAATTCTGTAAAATGAGATAATGATAGCTGCCTCATCCTCATCATGGTGTTATGAGAATTAAAGAACTAATATTTGCATAGGGCATACAACAGGGCCCAAGAAATGTTCAGTGAGTGTCACATCAAATGGGTTCATTCAACAAACATTTATTGGTCACTATATTTGCTTCTTTGCACTGCTGCAATGAAGTGCCACAAACTGAGTGCTGACAGCAGAAATGTACTGTCTCATGGTCCTAGAGGCCGGAAGTATGACATAGATGTGTCGGCAGGTAAGTTCCTCCTGAGGGTTGGGGCAATCTGTTCCTCACCTCTCCCCTAAGCTCCTGGTGGTTTGTTGGCTATCTTTGGAGTTCCTTAGCTTTCAAAAGCATCACCTTCATCCCTGCTTTCACATTCACATGTTTCCATGTGTGCATGTCTCTGTGTCCCTAGTTCCTATTTTTATAAGGGCACCAGTCATAGAGGGATAGGGCCAATGCTAACAACCTCAACTTAAATTGGTGACATCTGCAAAATCCTTAGTTCCAAATAAAGTCACATTCTGGGGTACTGGGAATTAAGACTTCAGCACGTCTTTCTGAGGTGATGCAATTCAAACCCATGACAACCACTTACAAAGGACCTTTTTAAGATGTTGAGAATATAAGCATTAATAAAATGTCATCTTATCTGAAGAAGTTCACATTTGCATGTGGGAAACAAACTTCTCTGAGTTAACTTAGTAAGTATTATACCAGAGAAATGTTCAAAATACAAAGACTGAAAGAATAGGGATGGTGGCACCAGAATGAGGCCATCAAGGATGAGTCGGACTGACATTCTCCAAAGGAGACCACCTGAGCTGCATGGGTCTGGAAACACCTGGTATGTCTTGGAAACTCAAGTTCCTGATGTGATTGTAGTATCAGACAGGACTCCAGAAAGAGAAATCCAGAAACATTGTTAAGAAAAGTTTTCTTCCCGGTTAAGGACAGTTTTCTTCCCAGTTAAGGGGTTCTCATTTTATCCTGTTGGTGTGAAAAAGATTTACTAGGAGGGTTAACTAAGAAAAGCTAGAAAGGGCATAGGGGAGGGCAAACCCCAAGGCTAGGGCCCACACTGAGCAAAGACCCCCCCCAGCAGGCAACCTTTTGCCCAGTTGTGCAGGGGACCTCTAGGAACAGTACAAGTCACACTGCAGAGTTGTCCAGCTCGGAGCATACTCCCACTTAATCAGTCTCTGGCTCAGAGCTGCCCTAGGCACTTGGGGCTGTCCACAGTCTGTGATGCAGAAAGAGTGGCTCTGGCTCCTACTGCCATCTTTACAAAGAGAAACTGGCTGCCAGTACTGTGGGCACACTGGCAGCCAATATCTGCAAGAACGACAGAAAGACGGGGGTCGGGGTGCCAAGAGGGTCTGCTGTAGCTATGGAGAGTCATTAAAGGTTTTATCAGCATAGTAGGTGATCTAACCTCTGTTGCAGAAGTCTAACTGATAATGGTGTAAATGAAGGAAGTGGCAGGGAAATAGGCTGGTGGCATGGAAAGCACTTAGGGCATCTGACAATTGTGTATGCAAGAGCTCCTGGGAACACAAACTAGGGTAGAAGAGGGAAGGGGCAGAGCAAGGAACTGGAACTATGGGGAATTAGAGAAGCCTTTATGGCTGTGCTACAGTTTAGATCTTAAATGTCTCCCACAGGCCCATCTGTTGGACACTTGGGAGGTACTGTGGGAAGTGACAGAATTGGCAAGAGGCAGGGCTTCATGAAAGAGACTTCGGTCATTGGAAATGTACCCTTGAAGGGGAGAGTGGGACCCCAGCCCTTTCCTCTTCTCTTTTGCATCTTGGATATGAGGTGAGTGGCTCTGTTCCACTACCCACTACTGCCTTGATGTACTGCCACAGGCTCAAAACAAAGGGGCCCCACTTGACCATGAACTGAAACCTCCAAAACCATGAGCCAAAATAAGCCCTTTCTCTTTCTAAGTTGATTATATCAGGTCTACGGTATAATGCTCACCAGCACAGTCTAAGGTCTGGTGAGAAGATGGAGCTGAACATCAGGAGAGAGGCTACAACTGGAGCTGTAAATGTGGAAGGCGGTAGTGTAACAATAGTAGATGACAGTAGGAGGCCAGAAACAAAAGGCAGAGTCAGAAAAAAAAAGATTGCAAAGAGAATACCCCTTGAGAAGTGAGCAATAGAAGGAGACAAAAAAAAATAGGTTAGGGGTGGAAGGGATGTGCAGTGAGAGGCAAAGGACCCCAGCAAATATCACTAGTTTTGACTGTTTCAAAAGCATTAGTGAACTCCCTTCAAAGGTACAACCTACTAAATTCAAAATTCTGAGGCTAGAGTCCAGGAATCTGTTTTTAACTAGCCCTCCAAAATGTTTCCCCAAGAGGCTCTTTGGTTGCTGATGGGCTTTCGGGATGTAACTGGATCATTAAGGCTCCAACTTCATCAGTGGGCTGATCCACTGATGAGATCATAACTTGATAGCATTATCAGAAAATAATGGAAACTTAGGAGGTAGGGCCCAGTTAGAGGAAAGTGTTCTTTTGAAGGGTATATATGGTCACTAGCCTCTTCACCTCGGGATCTTTCTCTCTCTCTGTTTCCTAGCTGCCATGAGGTGACCAGCTTCATTCTCCCATACCCTTCTGTCACGAAGTCCTGTCTCACTCAGCAATGGAACTGACTGACCAGTCAGGGACTGAAACCTCTGAAACCATGAGCCATTAACCTTTCTTCCTTAATGCTGATTTTCTCAGGCATTTCCTCACAGCAACAGAAAGCTGACTAACACAGAGGTGCTGGAAGACTGTTCAGGTAGCCACCAAAAAAGGACAAGACAGCCAATAAGTAATAAGCTGGCACAGTAAAGACTGACATCCATGCTCAAATTGCTAAGGTAAGTGCCCAGTGGAAATATGACATCTATTTCTTTTGGAGCACAAAATCATCAGTTGGATCATAATTTTCACCTCAATCCTTCATGGCATTTGACAGAACAGTGATTGATTATGGCTGTGTGTACCTGGCATAAAACTGGCCATCAAACAGGTTAAGAGAAACTCACAGCCTCCCACCTCTGCTTTTTCAGAAGCAGACAAGTTGAGAGGGTAAAATGAGTTTGTTGTGACAAATCTTACATAGAATCTAAATACCTGATTCTTACTGTACAACTTCATTCAACTTTTTTATTGTTGTGAAACCAGCCAGCCCTGTGGTCCACAAACTGCAACAATTAGTTGGTATTATCTCCTCTACTTCTGGGGACCAGCTGGGCTCAGCTAGGCAATTCTGTCTGTGGTTGCTGTCTGACTGTGGCTGATGCTACAGTCACTGCACAAGCTTCCAAATTTGCCTTTCTGCTCATTAATGCTGGTTGTTGGCTGGGACTTCGGTATAGGCCATTGTCAGGAACATCTCCCTGGGCATCTCTGTGTAGTCTTGGCTTTTCACAGTATGATGACTGTCCCCCAAAATCCCCATTTTGAGAGAATCCCAGATAGAAACTGTCTTGGCCTTTTGACCTAGTCTTGGAGGTCACTTAATATCACTTCCACCCATACTCTATTCATAGAGGCTATCATAAGTCCTACCCGGAATTCAAAAGGAAGGGATACAAACTTCATTTTTGCAAGGGAGGTGGTGAGACAAGTTTCCAGAAAAGCATATAAGGCAGAAACTATTGTTTCAGCCATTTATGCAAATACAATCTGCCACAGGAAATAAATCCTCAATGGTCAACCCAGTTTCGACCTTGCTTACTTTGGCAGGTAAGCTCCAGCCCGTCTCTAATTACCCATGACCAGGCTGATTTGTCATTCCTGTGACCTTCCTCCTGAGGAGGGGCATGGACAGTTGAAAGGCAAAGCCTTAGAAGGTCAGAAAAACTGCCCTGCTCCCCCCAGCCTTGAGCTCTGCAAAATCCCCAGCAAGAGCCCCTTCCTCCTCTAGGAGTTAAGCAGGAAAGGGTGTGGTAGCTGGAGGGACAAAAGGAATTGATCAACAGCCGGAATTACATCACCCCCTCTCTTTGTTCATTTTTCATTACTGTTGTTGTTCTTTTTCCTGTGTTTAATTTCTCTCCTTCCTTAGTCTCCCCTAGGACCTCCCCCTTGGAGATGGGGTTGGGGGTTTGATTGATTGGTGCTGAAAGCAGGGAGGTTGCAAGTAGAGAGAGATCACCTTACCCTGGAGATAGTTTCCATGGCAACAGGGACAGGTTGGTGGGAGGGGCGGGCAGATAAGGGCCCCACTTTGGGGTTCAGTGTGTGGTGGAGGTGAAGGCTGGAGTGTTTACAGTGGAGAGAGGAAATATCCGCCTGTGCAGCTGGGTTAGGAGTGGGAACATTGTTCCAGGATGCCCTTGAAGCTGGCCTCCCCTGACCTCTCACCCTCCACTCCCCCTGGTTCCTGGGGCAAGAACCTCAGCAGCAGGAGCTGCTGCCAGCCTGCCCATCACCCCTCTTCTGACTTGTATCTTTCTAGTCATTATTTGTCCAGGAAAAGTGCTCTCCTCCTCCTTCTCCTCCTCCTCCTCCTCCCTGTCTCTATTCTCACTTCTGTAGCTCCAGCTTGGCTTCTAACCTGAGTGAACAGCAGTGCCAAATCCTCTCCTGCCAGGTGGGGGAAGGAGATAGCCCTGCTTCCCACTGCAGCCGGGCTGGGCGTGTCTCAGGTGCCCCCTCTCACTTCTCCATAGCAGCCTCCATCTGCCGTTGCTCCTCAGAGGGCTGCAGAAAGGGTCAGGGGAATACAGGGGGCTCCTGATTAGCCCCAAGTACACAGGATGCCCACAAATGGGGGCCACCGAGGCACCCCACCCCCTGTATACCCATGCCAAGCACTTCAACACGGTCAGACCTGGCATGATCAGGAGGAGCAGTTGACCACCTGAGGGGCTCCGAGCCTTGAAAGCAAAAAAGGCCTTTCACCCCTTTGCTCTGCAGGTTCTCCTTCCCCAGAGATGGACCCAGAAATGGACTGCTTGCCCTCCCCCTCTCCCTTCAATCACAGATACTATGGCCCCACACTCAAGAACCACAGCACACTTCAGCACTCTCCATTCTGCTCCTTTGTCCCTGTTGGTTTCCTTTGGTGTAACTGAGCAAGAGACTCTGGCAAGCCTCATCCTAGAGTCAAGAATCGTCCTTCAGTTCCCTGAAAGTGGGTATGGGGTGGCCTCAACAGGCAGGTCTGAATTCAAGGGCAAGTCTGTATGCTATTCCTCTTTGCGCCTTAAGGTTCTTTTCAGTACTGAGACATAGGGGGATTTAAAAACGCATATTGTCCCTCAATAAACTAAACATAGAATGACCATAGGCTCCTGCGAGTCCACTCCTACTAAGAAAGGCCACCATGTACGTAAACAAACACACGTGCATGAGTGCTCAGAAAAACACCATTCATAAAGGCCAACTAGAAACAGCACAAAGGCCCATCAACACATGAATAGATAAACAAAAGGTGGCCTTTATGTACAATGGAATATTATTCAGCCATTAAAAGGAATGAAATTCTCATGCGCACTACAATGTGAACTTCCAAAACATTATGCTAAGTGAGTGACATAAATGACTGAACTGATGTAAAATGAATAATATGGACAAATATATGTGGACAGAAGAAAGAAGATTCGTGGTTGGCAAGGGTGGGGGTAAGGGGCAACTGGTAATGTATATGGGCTCCCTGAGAGGTAATTTTAAGAAAAAGTTCTGAAACTACAAAGTGGTGACAGTTGCAGCATATTGTGAAATGTACTTAATGCTGTGGAATTGTACTTCCAAAATGGTCAATTTTATGTCATGTGTATTTAATCACAGTTTTAAAATGCATGCTGTAATGATGCCATGCCCTTAGTAGCCAGGGCCCCATAGCCGGGGAGTTCCCTGCACTGAGGGTGCCTAACTGCACTGCTTTTGCCAGGGCTACCCTGATTTTAGCACTTAGGTCCTGTGGGTGGCCACCATACCAGGCTGATTGCTGACCCACTCCCGTCCCCCCCCAACCCCATGCCTGCTGGCTGTGGGAGCCGAAGCAGAGTTCAGACCTTCTCTGAGCCGCTGCCCAGCGGGTGTGCTGCACGATCAGATGGGTAATCAATAATGACACTAATCACAGCCAACAGTTTGGAGCACTTACTCTGCTCTGGGCACTACTGCTGGCCTAGGCAGCCAATGTGCACATGAACCCCCTGAGGGTCTTGTAAACATGCAGATTAGCATCCAGCAGGTCTGGGGCAGCGTCTGAAGTCCTGCATTTCTAATGCTCTCCCAGGAAGGCCTGCTGTGGAGTAACCTTCCAAAAAATAGTAGCCATTGTTGCCATGAGTTACAAGTAGAGGCTGCCTGGTCATTGAGAAAATCATTTATCATTTTAGATTGCTTACTAGACCACACGGCCTCTACTGTCCTTCCAGCTCTGGTCTATTCTATGGGCAAGGGACAGCCCGTCCAGCCAACATTTCAAAGGCAGAGCCTTCCTCCTTCTGTATGTCCTTTTCAGTAAATTGTTTGGGATTCCTCAGGATCTGGCTCCCTGCACAGAATGATTTTCTCTGCAGCTCAGACCCCTTTTAATCCACAAAGCAAGGACATTGGTTCCTACCCTCTCATTCAACAGTAAGCCCCTCTGGAAGGGCCAGGGATGACGACTTGCTTGGAGCTGTACCTCTGGTGGCTAATCAGAGCCTAGCACAGTGCCTAACAAACACTGCGGACCTGTCAGCTCCCTCTGTACCTCTCAAGCCTCAGTTTCCCGATCTATCAAAGAGACGTGCCAGTACCAACTAGGAATCTTTGCTGATAAAATAAGATAGTTAAGAGCGGTCCTTCCTAACTGTGCTGAAACACCTACTGTGTGCTTAGGGTGCAGCCAGAGAGAGAAGCACCTCCGTGCCCTGCATCTGGAGCTTCTGTGATTCCTCACAGCAGGTGGTTCTGTGGGAATGGGAATCTGGAAGAAGACCGCTGAGCACAACTAAGCTGTGCTTTTGGTGGCCGTGCCCAGGGTGCGAGAGGGAGCCTAGGTTGGCCGTGAGAAAGAGGGGAAGACGACGATGACGGGCTCATTCTGGGGCTTGATCAAAGTCCAAGAAAATATTTGGATCTACAGAATGGAGGAGGTTTCCCAGGCCAGGCCAATAACGGCCGACAGCTGTCACCCTATCCCATGAGCCCTTGCTCAAAGAGTCCTGGCCCCGGGCACAGCTGCGATCCAGTGTGAGGCAGGAAACAGCAGAGAACGGGTAGAGGGCAGGACTGCTGTGGGATGGTGCTGGGCTGAATGGGCTCCCGACAGAGGAGAGGCCTGCCTGCCAGAGGTCCCCCCTCCCAGCACGGCTTGAGCCCCTGGAGTCTTTTAGCTCTCCCCACCCCCACCTCCCCAACCCCCCACCACCGGTCCAGTTCCTCCACGGGGACAGCTTCCAGAGGTCTCTCTGAATCCATATGTGGGTTTTGGCTCTTCCCGCTTTTGGCTCTGCTCAGCGGCGGGGGATTTGAGGGGTGGTTGTGTGATTTGTACAGCTGTCATTAGGGTAATTGCACGATATTTTCCCAAACTTCTCCTGCAGCTTCAGGCTTGCTTTCCAAACTTCTTGCCGTTAACACGGGCTCTGGTGAGAGGCGCTGGCTCAGAGCCTTCCCAGCAGCTGCTAACGGCACCCAGAGGCAGCCCTCTCCAGGGATCCCAGAGGACCAGGCACTGGGTCCCTAAAGAGGGGCCAAGGCAGCCTGTGAATTGGAGGTGTGGTGGCTCCATAGAAAGGCGTATTGGTGCTCACTGCTCATAGCATTCAGTCTCGCTTCCCCCTTTTAGAGTGCAAACAGATGCAAATTAATGATTGTTGCTTCCAGAAAGAAGCAAGATGCCTCTCAGGACACCAGAATCTACAACGGTCCTTCACTGTTCCCCCAAAAGGAAGACAAAGACCTTGCACCATTTTCCTCAGCACCTGCTGATCCCAGCTGATTTCTATCCAGAGTGGGTCCCAAGCTGGCTGGAGAGGAATCATGCAGGTATGTGGGCCTGGCTTCCGGCTGGGGAGGGGAAGACGAGCTGAATTAACTGAGGATGGATGAATGCGGGGGAACAGTTTGGATCTGACTGGTGGAGGATCACTCACCTCGTTTTTAAGTGCATCCACCCAGCAGCTTGTTACCACTCTGACTGGTATTTAATACTCAGGACTGGCTCCCCCAGCCTTTCAAAATTTGCACAAACTCCCACAAAACGGAGGCACACAGGCATGCGTGCGCACACACACGCGTACACATTGGCGGCATGAAGGAAACTGGCCCCCTTTTGCCGCTTGTTGGGGGAGCTGAGGGTGAGAAGAGGGAAGTACAAGACTCTAACCCCTCTCAAAGTGGACCGAGTGCTGGGCTGCTGCCACCCGGACTGCCAGGTTCTCAGTGATGGGGCTGAGCAGATCACAGGCAGATATGCTGGCTCTCAGCCGCGGGGTTCCTGTTGCTTCTGACCCGCAGGCTAGGGTGTGGGATGCACCGCGGAGAGCCTCCTCACTTAGCATCGCGTCTGCTCCGACATGATGCCTCCGAGTAATGTAATTTATATTTCATGCACAATTGAAGCAGCTAATGGTGTAATTCTCCAAGGGGGAAACAAGTTGTTATAGTGTTAATTACATTGCAGGCATATTCCCTCTCCTTTGCCCCCCAAGTGCTCCAAGAGAAGTTACCAGGTAGCAACTGAGTGACTGTCCAAGAAAGTGGATTTGGTGGGCTCCAGCGATGTTGAGGAAGCACAGAGTCCAGACAGCCAAGGAGACTTGGCTTCAACTAACCAGTGGTCTGGGCTTTCTTGTCCATCCAGCCTGTTAAGCAAAATCCTACTGGGCTGTCGTAGCTCTTCTGTGTTCCCTGGGACAGTGCTGAGGCAGAGACAGTAGAGATGATCCCTTTGGGGGAATGAGGCCAACCACAATCAGAACAGACCAGTGTGCCAGTTCAGCATGTGGCCTTACAGGGCACACCTCTGGGACTGGAAACCCAGCTCTGCTATTTATAAGCTAAGAAGGACCCAGAGAACTTATTTCAGCCTTTGTGCCTCAGTTTTTGCAGCTGGAGAATGGGGGTGATACATTATCAGACTCACAGGGTTATAGTGAGGATTTACTGAATTAGTACACAGTGCTGAGAGTAAATTATTATGGTAGGTGGGAATACAGTTCCAGCATTTTCTGCGAAATGGTAGTACATATTTTTCTACATTCACAGAAGCTACATTTACTGAAGGAGAATAAATGCCTTGCTTTTCAAAAAAAATATTAACCTGACTGTCCAAGAGGTGTTTTTTTAACTCCTAGCAAAAGAAAGAAGGATAAGGGTAGAAGAAGGAAAGAAGGAAGAATGAAGGAAAGGAAAGGAAAGGAAAGGAAAGGAAAGGAAAGGAAAGGAAAGGAAAGGAAAGGAAAGGAAAGGAAAGGAAAGGAAGGAAAGGAAAGCAAGGAAAGGAAAGCAAGGAAAGGAAAGGAAAGGAAAGGAAAGGAAAGGAAAGGAAAGGAAAGGAAAGGAAGAGAAAAACGGAGGAAGAGAGGGAGGATTATTGCAAACCTTCATGCATTCACTGTACACAAGTTGGACCAACCACATTTTATGTCTTTTTTATTGATAAATCAGACTAATGGATAGGAAAAAATAATATACGTAAGAATTCTTCATTTATACAAACATTTTACAAAAGTTCACAGCTTGTTGTTCTGAAAAATATGGACAAAAGTGGTTTGGCTGGTGATATAGATTGCAGAATTGTAGCTGATCAAATAGCTGTATGTTTATGTGGGTTTGAATCCCACTTCTGGTACCATTCCTGTGCAGTTCCATTCCAGGGGAACTTTAATAAGTCAGATTCATTTATAATCCAATAAAGCGAATCTTATACAGGACACCTGTGAAAGTTCACAACTCGAATGTTCATAAGTTAAGGATTTACTGTATTAGTCAGGGCAGGATAACTGCTCTCACAAACAACCTCAGAATCTAGGCTTCAACAACAAACCTGCTTGCTCACCTTCCTACTCAATATAATCATCAAAGGGGCTTTGACTCCATACAGTTAGTCAGGTCACAGAGACCTTTCCATTGTGTGATGCTGCCATCTTTAACTTATGACCCCCAAGGCTTCTGGAGAAAGGGGAAAGAGAAAATCTTGTGTGGGAGATTTCTGCAAGCCAGAACTGAGATGGTCTGTGTCATCTCTACCTGCATTCCACTCTTCCACTGGTCACAAGTCAGTCACACATCAGCAGCTCATGCAAGGGGGACTGGCAAATGAGGTCTGGTCATATGGCCAGAAAGAAGAGAATATGGCCATCAGTGAGCGAGCCCCAGCAGTGACTTCCACAAGTCCTGATCCTGTTGATGTCAGGCTTCAGGGAACTCTCTGGTCATAAGCCCTACTCTATCTCTTGCCCTTCCCTAACACTAACTTTCTTGGATGTCTTGGGTGAAGACATACAATGGGCCTTGTTGTGCCTTTAGGGTATATCTCATTTGGGTTGTAGTACATAATGGCAGCATATTGGGAGTCTCCAGGCAGAGTATGCCCTATGCCAGCTCTCACACTGGCTGGGTGAGTGCAGAAATGGAAGAACCCAGCTCAGCGCCATGGCATACACCTATAATCCCAGAAATCTGGGAAGCTGACGAATGAAGAGCACAGGTTTGAGCCCAGCTTGGGCAATTTAGCAACTTAACAATTTAGTGAGACCCTCCCATCTCAGAATGAAAAGTAAAAAGGCTGGGAGTACAGTTCTGGGTGAAGACCCTGGATTCAATCCCCAGTACTGGAAGGAAAGAAGGAAGGAAGGAAGGAAGGAAGGAAGGAAGGAAGGAAGGAAGGAAGGAAGGAAGGAAGGAAAGAAAAGAAAAGAAATGAAATGAAAAGAAAAGAAAAGAAAAGAAAAAGAAGAAGAAAAAGAAAAGAAAAGAAAAGAAAAGAGGGAGGGAAGGGATGGAAGGATCCAATACACCTCTGGGGGCTGGTTATGGCCTAGGCTTTCTTCCTTCCCCAGGAAGGGATCTATCTCCATTTAGTGATCTCCTGTCTCAAATATGACTCGACCACTCTCCCAGACTCAGTTCTCCGGTCCAACCATGTTCTTCTCTGCCCTCTCCTCTTACTAGGTGAGTGCTGCCCAACCTGCTTCCGTTGGAACCTCCAGAGTTGGGGAGGGAGTGCATCTGACTTGTGCCTGGAGTGGCTATGGTCCCTGCTCATGCGGAGCATGCACTTTTCAGGCCAGATCTCCCAGGAGGAGTTTGGGTGCTACGGGATTTGGCTGGTTCTAGAAGCAAAGAAGGTTTGTTTAGCAAGTTTCCAGGTAAGATGGAGCTGGAAATAAAAGCTGTTATGACGGATGAAAAAATAAGCCTTGCAAAGATTTCACTGGACTAGCATGATGAGCTGAAGTCAAGAAAATTAAATTATACCTGTCAGGAAGCAGGAAGCACTCACATGCTCAGAAAGTTTAACTGAAGAGAGTTACCACCCCAGGGGCTGGGGATTTAGCTCAGCGGCAAAGCGCCTGCCTGGCAAGCGCAAGGTCGTGAGTTCGGTTCCTGGTACCAGAGAAAAACCAAAAAAAAAAGAGAGAGTTACCACCCCAGGCCGGAAAGGGCAAGGGAGCGAGGGGCTTGCCACAAGCCTTGGGGCAACTGTGCAAGAAAGGCACCACGCAGCAGCTGTGGCCCTAGGTACTGCCAGCACTGTGTCCTAGAAGAGAGAATTGGAGTAGGTTAGATACCCGACCTTACGCTCCCTCCTCACTTGAAACTCACCTCGACAGGGAGCCAGATGGCCAGGGGGTCAGTGATGCCAAGATCCGCCCCTCCAAGACCCAGAACAAGCTAAGCACAGAGGCTGGATCCAGAAGGGAGAAGAAGATTCACAGCAATCCATGTAAAAGTGAATTCAGCTCAGAAAGTCAGTTGCTTAAAAGTGAGATGAACACACTGATTTTTGCCCTGATCAGATCACACCTAGGATTGTGAGCAAGACTGGGTCTCACGCCTCAGAAGGAATATTTACAGCCAGGCATTCAGAGAGGCAGCTAAGAGACAGAAGAGGTGATGACCCAGTCCAACATGGAAAAGCTGAGGAGGGTGGGGAGTAGCACTTGAGCTGAAGAGAAGATGATTTAGGGAGTAGACAGTAACTTTCCCCATGTATCCTAAGTACACACAGGAGGACCCCTCTTTTGGTCATCCCTCCAGCTTCTCAATATCCCCAGACTATGTGGCACTACTCCTGTGGACTCCTATGCAAGCCATGATTTTTCACAGCCCCCACATTCCAACTGTCCATTTGCTCATCCACCTGTCCCCAGCATTGAGAATAGGTGCTTTTTAACCACTGCAAACCAAAACCTAGTGCTTGGCTCCTGGGAGGGGCTTGGACAGTATTTGTGTAATGACCAGCATGCTCCCAGAAGAGCCGGACAGTCCCCTGCAAGAAGCTCAGGAACCCTAACGCTAACCCTAAGACAAAGGGCCTGGTTGGAAATCTGCCACTGTAGATGTGTGAGCCCAGACCAAGTCATCTAGTGTCTAAACCTCAGCTTCCTCCCTGTCACTAGGGGTGTTTGGCAGGTGCAAGGAGCTAGTTGAAGGTAGGATGGTGGTGCACGCCTCTGATCCCAGCACTCTGGGAGGCTGAAGCACGAGGATCACAAATTCCAGCCCAGCCTGGGCAACTTAGCAACTTAATGAGACTCAGTCTCAAACTACAAAAGGGCTAGGAATGTAGCTCAGTGCAAAGGCCCCAGGTTCCATCCCCAGTACTGTAAGAAAAAAAAAAAAATAGAGGTTAGTTGATTGTAAGATGTTGAGAGTGGCAGGCATTTCAAAACTAGCCACTGTTGCTACTGCTGTTGTATGGCAGACCAGTGACCCAGTCTTAGGTTGGAGTCCTCAGACAGACCCTCAGACGGGGGTCCCCATCAAAGTAGCTCTTTGGTAAATGTCCTTAGGAAAAGCCAGCCACACAGCAAGGAAGCAAGGTTTAGCATCCTGTAGGGAGCGAATGCGACGAGAGCCCCTCTGCACCCTGTGTGAAGGAGACACGGTAAGAAGGTGGCTGTCTCCTTGCCAGGAACACAGCCCTCACCCAGAACCTTGATCTTGGATTTTGGGCCTCCAGAACTGCGAGGCTGAAGAAAGGGGACAGCGTGCACAATCCCACGGTGGGTAACGTGGGGGCCAGGGGAGATCACACATGAGTGTCACCCCTATCGCGAGTACAGAAGCCCGAGTCCTTACCCCACCATCACACACAGCCAGCAGCTATTGGATGTGCACTGCCTCAGGGAACAGAAGTTCCCAGGAACCCCTGAGGTCCTCCTACAAAAGACACAGGCGCTAGAGTGGCAGGGAAGCCTGCCAGGGAGGGATGTGTCATGTGTCCAAATAGGAAAAGGATGAGCTGTTAAGGCAGGCCAGAAAGAGGTGGCTGCAGGCCACAGTTGCCAGGGATATGTGGCTACTCGCCCCCAGATGGAGGCTTTACCCATCTCTGGTCAAACCCTCCAACTGTGGCTTCGTCCCCAAAAGGTGCCAAGAACTGGAGGAGCCACATCCAGAGGGGACACTGCTTCTCTCATGTCCCTCCTAGACTTTTTTCCCTGCTACTGGAGATTGAACCCAAGGCCCTTGCACTGAACTACATTCCTAGCCCTTTTATACTTTTTGTTTTGAGACAAAATCTCCCTAATTCACTCAGTTGCCTAGGCTGGTCTTGAACTTGAGATCCTCCTGCCTCGGCCTCCCAGAGTGCTGGGATTACAGGGGTACACCACCACATTCAGCTTTCCTAGAATCTTTAGAGTGTGTTTGGCCTTCACAATCACCCCAGGCTGTGCTCAAACCAGACATCCCTACTGTGGCGCTTAGAGCCCCTGGCTCCCACAGCAGCTGCTAAGAGCAGATGTGGCGAGAGTGGGCACTATTCCCTGAGCTCGTTGCTCTGCAGCCTTGTTTTGCGCTCTTCCCATCCTTTACACCTGTGAAGACAGTCCCGCCCACCTACCTGCCTCCGTGGTACACACACCTCTGGACGCTGTGGCAGGGTGTATACCCTCGAAGCGCTGCTCGTCCTCTCAGTGGCATGACTGAAGTTCCTTTGGAATGGTTTCTGGCTTACGAGGTTTGATCACTTTTGCTCTGGAGAGGTAAACAAAGAAAAAGACTCACCATCCCTGAATGTAGGTGCCCTAAGGACCAGGGAGCTCTGAGCCAGAGAGGCCAACAGCACAGTCCCCCAGGCCATTAGGATCCTGAAGGGGGCGAATGCGATGAGAGCCCTCTCTGCGCCTTGTGCGAAGGAGACACGGTAAGAAGGTGGCGGTCTACTTGCCAGGAACACAGCCCTCATCCAGGGCCTTGATCATGGACTTTGGACCTCCGGAACTGTGAGGAATGCATGCCTGTGTTTAAAGCCCCCGGGCTGCGGTCTTTGGAGGTAGGTGCCCAAGCTGGCTACAACAACATGTAAAATGGGATGCCTGCTTTCAGGAGCATGTTTTGTGCAAGGTCCTGCAAACGGAAGTCACTTGATAACCCCACAGGCTGCATCTGGCCACCTGAAATTTCACCTTTCACTTCTTGCCCCAGTGTAGCTAGGCAGAAATCCCACCATCACCACCACCACTGCCACTATCACCATGTGCTTTGACCTTGTTAGTGCATGGTCCCTCACGTTCAGCCTCCACCAAGCTCTTCGAGCAGCTCCTGCACTACTGCTGTGGTACACTATGCGCGCCATGGTGACGCTGCTGCTGCTGTTGCTACTGGTGACATGCTCCCCATCACAGCATGCCTGTGAGGCTAGGAGGTGAGTATTGGCACCCCTGTATAAGAGACGAACAGACTGAGGCTCAGGGGAACAGTCGTGTCACTGCTGGGATTCCACGGTCATTCACTCATTCATTTGTCACTATGCCATTTGTACACCAGGCATGGAGGTCCATGTTCCAAACAAAACAAACATGTCCCCTGCCCCCAGAAGCTTCCAGTCTAGCCAAGGAGATGGGTTGGAATCAAACAGTCCCACAAATGCTGCACAATTGTGAACTGAAACAAGCCTCCTGCAGGAAAGGACCCTGACTCGACACCGGAGTGGAGGTTGTCAGGCAGTCTTCAGAAATCATAAAAAGCCTCATTCCATAAGGAGGGTTGCTTAAGCCAGAGATTCTCAGCTTGTGCAACAGACTTGCCCCTGGGGCTACTTAGGGAGAGTGCTGAGCCCCACCCTCAGAGTCAGGACTCAGAATGTCCAGGGTACAGCCTATTCATTTGTATTTCTAAAGTGTTTCCAGGTGATGCTGAAGCTGCCATTCCCAAGCCCACAGCCTGAGAACCACTGAACTCTGAAGGACACCAGCAGAGAGAGGTTTAAACTGAGAGAACAGCATATGCAAAGACCCTGGGGCAGGCAGGAGACAGCAAGTTCTCTCTGAAGCCAGAGGCTGGAGCCTAGATGTGGAGGACAAGTCTGAAGATGTCCTCAGAGGATAGACCTGCAGCATGACTGACCAGCTAGTTTCTAACCCAAGAGTGACAGGAATTTAAAAGCAGACCAGTGTTATGATCATATTTGTCCCACTCTAGCTGCTTTGCATAGAAAAAGTGTGAGTGGACACTAGGAGGCCCCTTCAGTGACCTCAGGCCTCCAGATGCCCTGGTAAGCTTTTGTCCACTGCCTTGCTACTGCCGCCAAACAGATCAACTGTACCCCACGCTGTTACCCTTTGCCCATGGGGGCAGACATTTTTGTTGCCCTTGTTGCTGAGGCAAAGGTTTTTCTCAGAAGCTGGCCTTATAGACACTGCATGTCCTCTCTCCTTTGAGGCTTGCTTTCTGTGCGGTGCCATTTGGCATTTGTCCCAAAAAGTAGCAAGTTGAAGACCAGAGGCTGTGAACTATGGGCTTCCTGAAAACATCAAAACCACTGCAAGAACCAGTGCAAGTTGACAGAGTTGATTTCTAAAAATGGAATACTTAGAAGGGGATAAACGTCACTATTTCTAGTGCTGGGGGCCGGGGGCCACTTCTATGTGGTCAAGGCCACAAGACAGAGGAAACTGGGTACAGTGTGATGGCTCAGAAAGTACACTCTGCAGCCAGTCTTTCTTGGTTCACATCCTGCCTCTACCACTTACCCAGAGTCCTTCCTGGAGAGACTTCCCCCTGCCTCAGTTTCTCCCATCTATAAAATAGGGGTCATGAGGGTAACTACTTCCCAGGGTTGCAAGGATCTGATGAGTCAGCATGTGTAGGTTGGCTCTGGAATGTGTGTAAGTGTATGATGAATCGATATCGTCCACATTATCATAGGTGTTCATGTGAGTTTGGGTTGGATAGTGGGACCGTGTGTTAGGTAGACAGATGGTGCTACACGTTGTGAAAGTTGTCAGTATCAAAATGGAGTCACTAATGTCAAACCCTAAGAAAATGGAGCCAGGTGGCCATGACGGAGGGGACTTTGCTTACAGGTGAGAAATCCCTCAAAATTACAGTATACCGGATAAGCACAGCATGAAGTCACTCACCTAACAATAGCTGTCTGCACCAATGAGCTGAGGCCACTTCGCGCAAAGCCTGGAAACCGGTGGGCTTTGTCCCCAAACAGCTTACATGGATGACTCCTTTTCATCTTCCAAAGCTTCCCCTCTGCCCCACCCCCTGGATGTACCTACCGCCCACCACAGCGGGCTCAGCCTGGATGCCAATGCCCTGTCCTTCCCAGCGCACTCTGCTTTGGAGAGTTGTCTCTCTGTCGCTCAACTTAGGTGGACAATGTCATATCTGGTTTCACTTTTCTTTTAACATCGTCTTTTAAGAACATCAAGAGTGGCATAGAAGGCTTCAAGGGTGGGGGAAGGGGACGAAGGAGCTGAATGAAGCTGTCCTGGCTGGTCTAGAAGAAAATGTCATGCTCTGTCCAGAGCCCCGGGGGTGTTCTGTGACAGTTTCTGCGCTGTCACCCTGGAGCACGCTTGCAGAGGGCTGCGCCTGCAGCCTAAGCCTGCTTTGCTCCGACTGCCCTTTGCTATAGGCCCTCTTTGAGGGAGGGAACTGAAATTGCCTGTGATTTTATGTCCTTCCCAGGCCCCCGACAGCTGGTAACAAAAAACCGACCCTTGGTCCTTTACCTGGAAGGGACAACTTGGAAACATAATTTGCCTTCCTCCCTGCAGCGCCATCTGGGACCCCCTGAGGGCCCTTGTCTGACCTCATACCTTCCCTGGCTTCCTCAGGCCCCACCTCCTCACTCCCTTACCAGTCTGAGGAGCACTGCCTTCAGAAATCCCTTATGGGAGCCCTCATATCCGGACATGTTTAAGGAGAATCTCGTCCTAAGTCACTTTTGTACAAGGGGTTTTGTAAGCAGCACAAGAGTTTTGCACCCCCCAAATCTGGATCTAGGTGGTTGTATTTGCATTACATGTGTAGATACTCAGCACTATAGTCTGACAATGAAAGGAGGCAGGAGGAAAGGCAAGAGGACCCAGTCGTCACAGTGGAGAAACAGCCAGGGCTTTTCTTCCAGGGTGTGCTCTTGAATGTGCATGGCTTCAACCTGTTCCTAGAGCTCAGTTCTGAGCCAGCAGACCGAGAGCGAAAGTGCTGGTGCAGATAGACCGAAAATAGCCCACGCATCCGACAGGTGAGACTGCCCAGTCTGACTGCACTGGCTGGGAGGACTGTGTAGGAAGGGGAGGGGCCGAGGGTGCTGCTGAGCCAGGAACCAAGCAAAGTCCTGGGCTTCCTGGCTCCAAGGTCTGCCCAGGAAGCCCTCTCAGGCTGCATGCTGCCACGGGGTCTGGGAAACAGAGACAAATGAAGACAAAGAGAAAAAGACACACAGAGACCAAGAGAGGGGTAGACATATACAGAATGAAGTGAAGACACATAGAGATGAACAAAGGGAAAGACAGGGGGAGAGAAACGATAGAGAGGGGAAAAGAGATGCAGAGGC
The DNA here is from genome assembly GCF_000276665.1 of Chinchilla lanigera. Taxonomy (NCBI): domain Eukaryota; kingdom Metazoa; phylum Chordata; class Mammalia; order Rodentia; family Chinchillidae; genus Chinchilla; species Chinchilla lanigera. The sequence goes on from NW_004955566.1 coordinate 901,286, forward strand.
TGAAACACGAGAGAGACAGAGGGACAGAGAGACAGAGAGACAGAGAGACAGAGAGACAGAGAGAGAGAGAGAGGGATGCAGAAGTAGAAGGCACTACAATAGAGAGGGAGCAGATGACTCCTGAGAAGAGAGGCAGAAAGCCAGAGGAAGAAGCCAGGGAACACTCTTTGGGGTTCAAGGGAGCAGCAAGCAGCCCCCAGAGCTATAGGTGGGGTCAGCTAGAATGCAAGGAGCAAAGCTGCTCTACTGTGGTTCACCCTGAAAGTCTTCAGGGCCCTGAGAGCCAAGCCTACCCCTCTGCCAGGCTGGCATCAACCTGACAGGTTGGCTCTGGGCCCAGCCTGCCTGTCCCTGGCCCATCCCATGCCTCCAGCTTCCAGCCCCAACTCAGGAGCACAAAGCCACAGCACAGTGACACCTGCCCATAGATCAAAAGCTCCCAGTGGCCCCAGCCCCTAGCGGAGAAGCCCTCCTTAGCAGCGGGGTTACCATGAGAGTGACCAGCGGGACGTCCCTTGTCAGGGAGCTTGTTTTCCCAGGAGCTGCCGCCACTCCGATGTGCCATGAGCAATTGCCACTCTGCTCGCCTTCCCCTGGCAAATTATTCTGCTGGAGTTTCTTCCAGCGTTTGGAACCGCGCTGCTGTAAATGCCAGAAATCATGTACATTAAGCCTGGAGTGACGGCGGGCTTATGGATGGATTTACCTTCAAACAGAGGCCGCCGAGGCACCCGGCGTGGGGGGCGGCACTTTATGGATGCAGCTCTCTGCTTGCCACGGCCTTAAGCGGTCGAGTTGGCCACGTAATCAATTTCTCATGTCGGCCTGGCTCTGGGCCACGTGCTCCCAGGCAGGGCTTTGCGATGCAGCCTTCCAGCCCCATCCCTAGAGCCCTTGCTCGCCTGCTCCTAAGAGGGGACTGCTCTTGGCTGCCTGGGGCAAACTGCAGAAGCCCGGCCTGGCCCAGGCCCCCTGCAAAGGGGCAGTAACACCACTCTGGGCTTGGCCCTCCCCTTCCCCACCCCAGAGTCTGAGGCCTTCACTTGGAGGGCTGAACTCAGCTCCTCATGTTCCCGGCTGTCGCTTGCCACCCTCCCCTCCTCCTTCCGCGGGCCACTGTTCCTTCTCTCTGATGTGGGAGGCCTGGGTCACTGGCTCCACTGCCTCTCCTGAATTGCTGCCACTCAGGCTCCCCCTTCTGTCACCTCACTCACCACCTCCTGCCTCTAGACAGCAACTCCCCCCACCCCCACCCCCGCGCCTTCCCTCAGTCTTGACTTCCCAGGGCTCCCACTCCAGATGAGTCCAGTCGCCCGCCACTCGGCCTCCACTTAGCTCAGCCAGCCATTCCCCCCAGCAGCTAGGTGCCAGAGGTGTAACTGTCAGGGACCCCTTCAGGATTCCCATATGTGCCTGGGAAGCCCTGTTCCCCATCTGTGGTAGATTGCATTTTCCAAAACTGTCCCAATATCTTACAGTCCTCAAACCCTTCTTCCAAAGTGACTTTGGTCCTTCTTCCTTGGACAGGTGACGTCCTGCCTGTGTTTCCTTCTCTGAAGTCTAACTACAATGCAGGTGGCCTTCAGTGACTTCTGAGGCCAGGCCATAAAAGACGGTGCAGCTCTGGCTTGGCACAGGGGGATCACTGACTCCCTTGCCCAACTGCCCGAGGCCGCCATGTGCCAGGTGGGAAGGTGGCCAAACTAGCTTTCACTCAGAGGCCACTTGAAGGGACCTGCTTCTGACTGTAGCTCCATCAGACACCAGAGAGTTTGCTATGCTCTGATGGGCCCACCTCAGCCTCTACTTAGATTGCTGCCTCATGGCAGATCTGACCCCAAGGTGGCTCTGCCAGACCAAGGCTGTCCCCATGTGAGCTAATCCAGCACAGCCCTATTGTCCACACGCAGCGGGAAAGACCTCAAAAGCCCAGCAGGCCAGGCCCCCCGACCTCTCACCCTGCACGACTCCCAAATTTCTGACATACAGACACCTTTGGAGATAATAAAACTGCTTTTTGTTTTCAGTCACTAAGCTGTGGGGTGACTTGTCGACAACAGGAACTCAGAACAGCTTTCATGTAAAAATACGGGAAGGCATACAGCAACACAAAAGCAAAGCTAAGCTCTCCAGTCTCTCTTCGCCCATCAGAAGACACCTGTAGAATCACAGTTCACAAGGTGTCAAGTGTCAGTTCCTATTGTACGGTGCCTGGAGGTTAGGAAGGCTGGCCACAACCCCGCGGCTCCCAGGCATGGCCTAGGCACATGCACAACTTGGAAACTGGAAAGCTGACCAGCAGAGTTTGACCACTTAACACCAAGGAAGTCATGAAGAGGCCAATAACCTAAAGGCAGGGTTAAGCCTGAAAGCAATTCCTACATTCTCTATGTATCCATCCCAGCATTTCCAGCACTTTCTTGTGCCAGGAACTGCCTTCTACCAGCCAGGGAGGGTTTGCTTACTGATAATCTGGGGTGATAGATGTGTGGAGGGGGCTTCTATTCTTTTAAACATGAGGAGTGGATTTTTCTTTTAAACATGGGTGCTGTGTCCAGAGGGCTAAAAAAATTCCACTCCTGCCTGAAAAATACCTTTTCTTTTTCTTGTCCCCTTCAAGGCAAAGGACATTCTGAAGAGCAGGAAAGCAATTACAGACCCTGTGGTAGAGGGGTTAAGGGTAATAGTGCTAGCTGGGCATGGTGACACACGCCTATAATCTCAGCTACTTGGGAGGCTGAGGCAGGAAGATCTCAAATTCAAGGTTAGCCTGGGCAAGAGAGTGCATGAGTCTCTGTCTCAAAACTTTAAAAAAAAATTTTTTTAAAAAAAAGATGTTGAGGATGTAGTTCAATGCAAGGCTGCGGGTTCAATCCTCAGTACTACACATACAAAAAAGATGAGTATTAAGGCTGCTGTGTTACCTAAAGCCAGTCACTCAGCCTCTCTGCTTTGGTTCACTCGTCCGTAAAATGGGAGCAATAATAGGCCTTTCCTCAGCAGGGGATGTCAGGGTTGAATGAGTTAAGATATGTATAGAGCTGGGCTACGTAAATGCTACTTATTATCATTGCTGCTGTTCTTTGGGGATTGTGGGCTACATGGCACTAGAGGATCCTGTTAAAAATGTGCACAGTGATGTAAGTGTCAGGTGGGAACTTCACCTTTCCTTTCTCTACTGCTCAGCAGCAGCACCCTCCCAAATTCTCAAGCGGCCACACATGATGCACGCAGGCACACTCAATAACCAGTCCTCGTTTGCCACAGGCCACACAGCAGTAATGTATTAGTGCAGGAGGAGAGCCGCTTTATCTTCCTCTCCAGGCAGAAGCCCATGTGTGGGAGATGGATGCAAAGAGTACCTGCCTGCGTTGTCATGGGAAAACACGCCCAGGATGGCTCTGCAGCCCCCAAAGAGGCAGGGCAGGCGCTGCCCCGGGGCCCTGACCCTGCAGTCCCAGAGGCCTTGGAGGCCCATGCAGGAATTGCAGCTCGCTCCCCTCTGTGTTGCAAGCCTAGTGTCCAGGGCTTGCCCGTTTTGCAAGCCCCCTCCCTCACTGGCTGTGGTGTCTGTCGCAGGCCTGCTGCTACGGACACGGTCTCCAAGGGGACCGATGTGCTGCATGCCACACAGAGAGGGAGGAGCGGCAGCGAGCATGGTGGGGAAAGACGCACATGGCCCTTCCCTGCTGAAGCAGGGATTGCTGTCTCGTGGCAAATCTGACCCCAAGGTGGCTCTGCCAGACCAAGGCTGTCCCCGAGCAAGCTAATCCAGCACAGCCCTGTTGTCCACACACAGCAGGAAAGACCTCGAAAGCCCAGCAGGCCAGGCCACGGGGCTTCTCACCCTGCATGACTCTCACAGCGGGCTGCATCAGGCCCTGGCGACACGTTGCCAAAATAGATTAATGTCACAAAAGCGAAATACTTAGGAAAGCGAAGAATCAATCTCATTTTGGGGGTACATTTAGCAAAATGAAAACAAATACTTCAGGAATGGATTGGCTTTCCAGTTTTTTGGCCATTTAACAAATATGTAGAGTGACAACTACATGCCAGGCACTGCAGTTGGCTTGGGGCCCCTGTCCCCGTACAGCTCAAGGTCTTTTCCTCTTCTGGCAGGCAACTCTGTGTAAAGTAATTGCACTGGAAGCTGTGGCACGCACAAGGATGTGCCTCACAGACCTCCAACTCCAGGGAGCATGAGGGCGCTCTCAGGGCCTTAGCTGCCGAGCTCTGAAACTGCTCCAGCATCCTTCAGGGCCCAGGCTACAACCCACCCCCGCCCCACCCTAGCTGCTCCCAGCCAATGACTGCACACAGCGGGCACAAAAGCAGTCCGCCCTGGGAGAAACCGGAGTCCTCTGACAGCTGGCTTTGGTTTGAGGACAGCCTGCCAGCCCTGCAGAGCCTTCCAGAGCTGTACCGTGGTCTAGGGCACTGCACACACCCTTCCTGCCCTCTCCTTCGCTCGGGTGAGACCCAGCCTTTCTGCTCTCCCAGCCTCCTCAGCCCTCTCCTCATTTCTCCCACCAGTATTTTCCCTACTAAAATCCTTGTCCATTTACCTCTCTGGGCATCTGTTTCTCGAAGGACCCAGCTTAACCCAACCCAGAAGCATGGCCACACCCTACTTCCCCTCCTCCCCCTCCTCCACTTCCCTCTGCTCAGCCTGCTCCCACTAGCACGACCCTTCGTGGACTGCGGAATTGGCCGTGTGGCTCTCAGAACCTCTTCATACATTTAGCGTCGCCCTGGTAGAGGCTAAGTTCTGAACTAACTTGCAGCAAACTTAAGGCTTTCACTTTGATGACTCTCAGCATGCGTTGCTGACCCGTGGCAGGGAGGCACTTGACATCAAACTCTTACATCATATTTCAAGAGGCCTCGATGATTTATTAATATAATTAACAATAACGATTGCACAATGAGCCCACAGTGCAAGGCCGAGCTTTCTCTGTGCATTACCTCACTGACTGCCTAACTCTGGGTGCACCCCCCAACACCGAGCAAAACACTCTCCCCACTACTCCCCGTGCGCCCGGAGCACGGGCACTCTTCTCCGCATGACAGCTCTATTGCTTGCTCTCCCTTGGCAGTCCTTTCTCCTTTGTGGATCCAAATCAAGACATTTGCAGGCGGAACACAAAGATCTGACCTTAGAAAACGTGAGCGTTTTCCAAGACACTACCACTACCCCAGTCGAGAAATTCCAGGCACATGGCTTAGTAACAGAGTCCAGTTTGGCCTCAGCTAACAGATGATATATTCAACCCCTCTCTTTAATTCTATCCTGTTTTACGCAACCCCCCAAAGCCATTTCTTTCCTCTGTGTGTTTCAGCTTCTTGGTCCTTGAAAAACAAGGCCTCTGGGCTCTCATCCAGTACACATCCCAGGCATCCTCCGACCCTCTGAGCCCGATCCGTCCTGCAAGCCCCCGCGTGCAGAAATGTTCTCCGGCTCGCTCGCTCCGAGATGCAGCTTTACATACTAAACAGAAAGCCTCCGGCTGCCCGGCCAGGGGGACCTCACGCAAGTTACTTGGCATCTGCAAACCTGAATTCCCTCATCTGTAGAGCAGGGTCACCAGGAGGATTAAGGGGAAGAATGAATTTGAAAATGACTGTAAGTCCTTGTTGCCCAAAGTATGGCCCTTGGGCCCGCAGTAGCAGCACCAGGGATCTCGTTAGGAATGCAGACCCTCAGCCCCACCCGGGGAACCCTTTCCTGCAGATGATTCCTGTGCACATGAAGGTTTCCACCAGCCACACTCTCTGCATCTTAGGGAGCACTGAGCTCTTCCCCCTCCTTATTCTATTGCTTCCTCTCCTGCGCTCAATTATACTGTCAGCACTCCCCAAACTCACGGTTTCTACTGTCTCAGCAAAAAGGCCAGCACAAAGGGTGAACTTGACAATGTATGTACACACAGAGGAAGCCACTCATCACAGCGTCATGGCCAAGGACCATGGTGCCCCTCCCACAGGGTGTGGGGAGAGGGCGAGAAATGCGCAAAGGGGTTCACCTAGGAGGAAAGCTCCGCCAGCCCAGGTGCCCACTCACCAGCCATGTGCCTGGAGTGTAGCATGCTTCCTGTCATTACAGATCTGCAGATGTGTTACTTGACTACATTACTTCATCATTTGTGGGTAAACAAGGGGTGTCTCTGCCCCAGGCCAGGCTGAACCATGCCCTGTCCAGGTTGGACAGAACCACAGAATCAGGGAGAAAGGGAGAGCAAGGTAAGAGGACGCATCATTCTGCCCCAAGGGATTCTGGAGGGAGAGAAGGTGGGCTTAGAGAAGGCCCTAAAGAAGGCCCAGGAAGCAAGGGCACACTCACTCAAGGGTCCCAGTGGAGGCATGGCGCTGTGCAGGCGTGGCCAAATGCATCCAAGCCGCACGAAGACTCTGCCCTCCCTGGGAGGACACACTGGCCCAGTAGCATGGATGGCAAACACTCAGAGCCTGGTAATAGTTGTGAATATTCACCCTCCTCTTCTTTCTTAGACATGGTAGGACACGTGTTCTTTTCCGCCAGTAAAGACTCCATGCTCAGCCTCAGCTTGTAACCACGTATGGTCATGTGACCATGTCTGACCAATGGGATATAAGCAAAAACAACTGCTAGGATGAGTTGTGGAAACGAGGAACTATATCTTTCTTTGTCCTTTCCTCCTTCTTACCCGTTAGAAAAGAGATATGTCAGTGGGGAGCGGGTGTCTTGCAGCCATTTTGAACCATGAGGTAACTTCGGGACTAAAAGCCATGCTGGGTAGAGCAACAAGATAAAAGGAACTGAATTGCTTATGCTTACATCTTACAACTCTCACACCACATCAACCCTCTGGCCAGCCTGGGACTCCCAACTTCTGGACTTCTATGGGAGAAATCCATTTCTAGTATATGTAGATTATTGTTATATTGGAGTTTTTGTTATGCAAAGACAACACAAACAGAACTGATAAAGACACATAGCACATCCATTAGTTGAAGCCCCCTAGCACGCAGCATGCAGACTTTGAGACAGAATCGGGGAAGACGATGTTCACTGGGGTGTGAGCACAAGATCAGCGCTGGAGTTGGAATGAAGGGAGAAGGGTGAGCATGTAAGCCGAATGGCAACACAGTCACAACAGAGGTTTCGGTGGGTTCCCCAGGGACCTCTGCAATGGAAATGGCTCTTCAGAGTTTTTCTAAACTGAACGTAAGAGGCTGAGGCTCTGAACCTCTCTGGGCTCCTTCATTCTCATCTATAAAATGGGTACATTACTGATCTTATACTTGTAAAGCTAAGAAATACTGTGAGTACAGGTGAAAATGGTAAGAACAAGCCTTCGGGAGACTGGAGAACTTGGGCTATGTCTTCTGGTGGCCTATGTCTGTGTCTTAGCCACAGACAAGCAGGTGACTGTTACTTTTCCAGAAGCTTCTCTAATAAAAGAGAGAGAATTCACAATCTCCTCTCTCTATATATATATTTTTGGTACTGGGGATTGAGCCCAGGGCCTTCATACTGAGCTGTGTTGCCAGCTCTTTTTTTGTTTTATTTTGAGACAGGGTCTCACTAAATTGCTAAATTGCCCAGGATGAGCTTGAAGTTGAGATCTTCCTGCCTCAGCCTCCCAAGTGCTAGGATTATAGGCTTATGCAACCATGCTCCATTTGCAGTAGCATTCTTAACAGCATTGTGGCTCTCACTGCATTTACCATGACTGTTTTCCCGAGACTGTGGCTCAATGACCATCTTTAATTCCTGAGCTGCCTGACATGTAGAAAATACCCAAGGTAAGACTGATAAATCAAGGCGCCTTCCTGAGGGGCCAGATCCCCGACAGGACAAAGACTATTCCCCTGAAGCCAAGAAACAGGGCTTTGGATCTCCATCTTACCATCTCTTACTTGGAGCCTCCATGAGCCTCAGTTTTCTCACCCATATAATGGGAATACTAAGGCAAACAAGCAGTTTTAAAACTGCCAGGTAAGACCTAGAGTGATGCTGTTAGAGAAGAGAGAAGGACTGGCTTTCATTAGTTCAGTCTAAGTCTGCGACTCCAAGGAATTGTTTTCTACACAGAACACTCTGGCTACATAGTTCTGCAAAATTAGGCAGCCACATAAGTGTAGTCCCAGGGACAATTTGCCACATCCCAAGGGTGGCCCGAACACCAGCCCCGCCTACCTGGAAACACAAACTGTTGGGCCTCACGGGCCAGCAAGTACGGGCTCTCCAGTGGGCCCCACCCTACAAGTGCAGGTGCTAAGATGAGCACCTCCACGTGGATCCTGAGTCACTTCCCAGCACACACACTGCACCAAGGGTGCCCTGCACAATGTGTGCGGGACTCAGGACTCAGACTCATTTCTGAGACAGCTGGGAGCAGCAAGCAGTCACCTTGGCTCTCTAGCTGTTCCAAAGCGTGTTCAGGTGAGGTGCCCAGCATCAGACCAGAGGGCAGCCACGTAGCACCAACGGCAGTCTGGCAGGAAGACGGATTCAGATCCTGATTGAAGCACCAGAGCAGAGAAGTTCAAAGCACCCTGATCTGGAAGACAAGTGGTGTATTGGAAACACATTTAAGCCACAGCAGATCAGTGTGGTTAAGAGCAAGGACACTGGAGCAAGCCTGCCTGGAGTCAAAGCTTGCTTCTGCAAGTAGTTGGCTGTGTTACACTGGTCAAGTTGCATAACCTTGTTTTACCTCAGTTTGTTCATCTGTGAAATGGGCACCATAATTATTCTCACTTCACAAGTGGTTGTGAGTGCTGAATTAGCATAGGCAATACCCTTGGCCTCTGGCACTCGGTATCTAGTTCCCAGGGGCTGGGAACTAGGAAAGACAATTGGGGCCCTTTGTGATTCCATCAGCAATGACAGGGTGCTGGCACCCAGGAGACAGAGGCCCCATTCAGTTCATGCTCAGTGCATTGGAGCTATGAGTATCTACATGAAAACTGAAATAACACCACAAAGTTGAATGTGGCCAGAGAGTGAGAGGCTGCACCAAGAGTAAGAGATGTGAGCTCAAAAGGGTAGAGAAAGGCAACTCGAACTGCTTCAACTACAAATCAACAAAGAAAAGAATGTATTTGCTCAGGAAACCAATAGGTTAAAAGATAACTGGCTTCAGGCATGGCTGAATCCAGGTCCTTGATCAGGCGTTTGTCCCAGATGGTGGCAAGATGACCACCAGAAGTTTCAAGCTTCCATTTTATTAATACAGCAGCCATTATTCAAGAGATATACTTCCTCAGGAGTTCTAGAAAACTCCTCAGGGCTGCTACTGCCTGGCTAGAATCAGCTGCCTTGAGCCATAGTCCATTCCAGAGCCTACAGAACATGACTGACTTGAGTTACACACACAGAGAAGGTGGCTCTCCAAAGGGTAAGTCAGGAGACTATGGGGGAATAGATGCCGATGGGCCAGGCAGAATAACTAACAGACCTCCCCCTCAGTGAGGAAGTGAGCCTGGAGCCCACCCAGCTCCTCCTCTTGTCTAAATGGTAGCCAGTATTTGTTCAAAACCACACATGGCAAAGGCCTAGCACCTGTGCTATTTCATCTGTTCACTCACATAAATCCGAAGTAGGGGGAACCAAGCCCGCAGAGGCCCGGGGGCAGGGCGGCCTAGCAGGGGAAGATGAATCCAGCAGCTGCGTGCAGGAGGGGTAGAAGGCTGAGAGAGCCTGGCAGGGTCGGGCACACTGTTCTTTCCAGACCAAGAGGAAGGGGACCCATGCCCGTCCCTTTCCAGGTCCTCAGGAAAGCCTTGGATGGCATGGTGAGCGGGACAAGGCGGGGAGCGCTGGCAACTTGCAAGGATCTGGAAGCTCTGAAAGACCCAGCCTTAAGTGGCAGCGAAGAGAATAGTGACCGGCAGAGCTGGGAGGCTTCTGTTAAGGGAGAGTGTGAATTTCATTTTATTCATTTGAAACGCAAGTGCAACGAGAGCATCGTGATGAAAGTCACAGAAAGCTGAGGCCAGATCTGTCCACCCCAGGATCCTGAAGGCGCCACTGTGTCCCCAAGAGTGACTTGGCCTGGCTCCTAGGGGACATTTGCATAGAGAGAAGCAGGGAGGCTGAGACCTGGGCCTTGTGAGATGCCACATTTAGGGGATCAGATAAGGAACAAGCACACAAAACAGTAAAGGCACAACAGCAGTGAAGAAAGTCAGAAAAGGACCACGCTGAGGGACAGGGAGCGCAGGAAGGGCCCCTGGCCTGGAGTTAACGTTTCCAGAGCCCAGAGGTCTCCAGTCCCTGGATTAAGGCAGCTGATAGGCTTCCTGCTCGGACAAGGGCTGGGGACCTCAGCTTTTATAACTCCAACAAGCACATTTTGGGTCAATAGAATTTGTGCCCAGCCTAGAGAGGGGGACAGAGGGCTGCTTAATCAGAGCTTCTATGACACTGGCTAGAGGGGAAGTAAACCAAAGGTGGATAAGGCAGGGGGTACATAGAAGGAAGTAAGTGTGGCATTCACACACACACACACACACACACACACACACACACACACACACGTGCCTGAGAAGGGACAGGAATGGTTTCTGTTGACAGGGAAGTCCTTGGAGAATCCTCAGACTCCACCTTCTCCGACAACATAAGGTTCTCACACACGGTGCACGTGCACACCCACAGTCACACAGAGGCACACGTGTCACCACGGGGACAGGGCTGCTTGGCTCACACTCCGCTGGCTGGAGAATTCCACAGCAGTGGTGGGAAGGGAGTGGGAAGAAGGCGGCACGGAGGGGGCCTCTGCTGCTTCCTCTGTGGCCACCCTTCTTCGATGGGGACCCACGCAGCCATCCGTCCATCTGAGTGTGGCCCAGTGGGGGCCTGGTCCGTGCCGCTGCAGTCTGGGTAGGCGCCGACCCCAGATGTCAGCGCTAATGCCTTGATAAACGGGGAGCTCGCTGGAACGTGGCTGTTAATCGGAGCGAGCTGCAGCCTTTAGCTCCAGGAGCGGTGGTTAATGACCGGCCACTGGGGGAGCCGCAGACGCTCGCCACTGCTCCTGTTCTGTCCTCTCTGCTTTTTAAACAGCAGTTTATCTAAAACTGAAAACACTTTCCTGGGAATAATTATCTCTTGGAAGCTATGTGACTACTATCAGATGTCACAGCCCATGTCAGGGCAACCTTTTCTGGGCCAAGTGGGCAGCCGCCTTTGCTGCATTTGGGGGCCCAGCTTTGCTAGGCCCTCCTGGCTTCCAGCCCTTTCCTGGTCCCCTCTGCACTGCCGCCGTGGACATATTGGAAGGGGCTCTTTGGTCAACTTGGGGAAGCTTTGAGTGGAAGCTTTGCTGAGTGCAAGTGGGCCAGCGAAGAAGGACAGGCGAGTCTTCAGATGTCCTGGGGGAGACTCTTTCTTCTAGAATCTCCAAAACCAGCCTACAGGCCTCGGGCCCATCTCTTGGGGTTTAGGCTGAGCCCCAAACCCACAAGTGGGAGAGTGCCAGAGTGCAGAGGCTGTTGTTGCCCATAGCCCCTCCACGTGCCCTGTTTTGTCCTCAGAGGCCATCTTCAGAGCCCTGAGCTGGCGGCAGCAGGGGACCGCCAGCTGTTCAGATGATGGCCCTGGCAGAGAGGGGCCCGCAAGCCAGAGCTGGCCTCACCTTCCGCGCTTGGTCGCTGCACAGCTGCCTGGCCTGTGAGGGAGCAGGGGAAAGCCACGCCAGAAGCTGACCTCACCGTGTCCTCCCAAGGTTGGCCCAGACCAGCCCGCGGTGGCGCACTCAGCCTGGAAACATGGCCGCGGGCGGCATCCTCCTTGGATGTGGCGGGCAGTGACACAGGCGGTTAAACTCAACGCATTGGCCACAGGCCAGCCTTCTGGCTTGGCAATTACACACTGTCTACCTCCGCCTCTCCCTGCTGCCCCGTCACCTCCCTGTCAGGCAGCTTTAATGCCGAGTGTCTCTTCCTGTCAGCAAATGTTTGTGTGTGGCGTTGCCGGGCGACAGTTGAACAGGGCTTGCATTTTCCTGGCCCTTGGGCCCCTGACGTAGCTGTCTCTCCAAGGGCTTTGCAAGTGTCACACTGCCACATGAGTCCCGCGCGGAGAAGCATACACCCCACCAGCTCCGCGAGAAGGGGTCCATCAGGCCCAGTGTTCTCATGGTCACTGGACCGTGAGGCCAGACCTTTCTCATGCTCCCAGCTCCCCGGGGAACTGGTCTGTTAGTCCACTTCAGAGACACATCTAGAGAGACTGCAATTAATTTCACCAAGTGCTTTATTAAGAAGGAACTGCATCTCCACCAACTGAGGTCACATGTGTCCCCTGCCCGTGGGAAGCTGGGCAGCAGGTTGGAGCAGTACACATTTTATAAACACAGAAAAGTGAAAGACACACCCGAGGTTTACAGGTACATTTGGGTTCCAAGTCAGCCTCCTCCAGCCACCAGCTGTGTGTCCCTGAAACCTCACACCACCCTCCGGGCCTCAGCTTGCTTATCTACGACAGGTGGCGATAACAACACCCAGTACCTTGTTCAAAACTGATGGGCCTCTTTCCCACTTTATGTGCCAGGAAGCCACACTGGAGATGTCCAAGCAGAAGAGGACCCTCCACCCAAGTGGACAAATGCAGGGAGTTCAGAGACTCGGGGATTTGCAAAACAACCAACACGGACAGGGAAAAGAAACAAAGGTAACGCAAATGATGCTATCCGATGACGGTGGGGAGGGATGTTTTGGGACAATACCCAGTAGGCAGTCATGTTGAAGAGTTAAAATGAGAACTGATGAGCCAGAGTGGAGGATGACAGGCCTACAGAAAGAAAAAGAGCAACAAATATGTCTTCAGGTCACGCAGATCTGTGTCTAAGTTCTTGCTCTCTCCTGTCCTAGCCATGTAATGTTCACCAAATTGTTCATCATCTCCAAACCTAGCCTATTAAGTGCACTTCCGGTACTTACCCGCCTCCTGGGGTAGTGTGAGGGTTAAGTGGCCTGGCATGTGGTAGGCACCCAGTGAGCTAGGCCTCGTCTGCTGGGTTAAAGGGAACTTGCACGTGACAAAGATCATGGGGTCCCTTGAGGACAATGGTGGTCAGTGCCAAAGGCCTGGGAAACGAGTGCACAGAGGCACCAGCAGGGAGAGGGTCTCCAGGGCTGGGCAGCCAGGCGAGATGTGGGAGTCAGGATTCTTGTGGTTCCGGGTGACAGCAGATCCAAAGTAGAGCGAGCACCAAAGGGTACAAAATGGCTCCAGCAGGATGAGGATAGCAGTGGGAGGTGTCAGCACCCACCCACATGCGCTCGCCCTGCACACGACACTGAATACCAAGGCTTTCCTTTTGCCCACAGGAGCAGCCCTAGCACATACACAGGGCCAGTGGAAGTACTGGAGAGTGAAAGCACCTAGAAACAACTCTCCCTCCAGGACGGCCAGAAAGCTGATGGAGAGCTGCCCTGGCTCCCTCACTGTCAAGCAGTCACCTTAAAGGCAAGTTCCCCAACTGGACTGAGCCTCAGTTGTTTCAAGAGTAATTGGCTCGGTAACACAGCCATTACTTATCTCCTTCCGCATCCTGCCTCATTTCCCCCTCATCTCTGTGTGCTTTCCAAGATCTTTTCACCAAAAAAAAAAACAAAACAAAAAAAAAAAAACCCTGCTTGTAATCAAATCCTTGTCTCAATGTCAGCTTCTGAGGACTCAAACCAAGGCAAATAGTGAGGTTTCAGGTCTGGCTAGTTCTAGGTGCTTAAGTAATAGTCTCAAGAATCTGTTCTTCTCCATCTCTCCCCTTGGCTATTTCTTCCACTTATCCCATCCCAGATTAAGATAAGAGACACTCAAACTGATTACAGAAAGACAGATAAAGTTGTATCTTATCCACAAGGTAGAGACTGTGCAATCCTCTATTAACAAAAGCTGGAAAGGGAAGACAGAGTCACCAGGGACACAGAAATGAATGGATCAGGACTACAGTGTTTACCTGAAGATGAGGTGACCTGAAGACACATTTCTCAGAAAAGGTTTCCAGCATGAAGCGACGCGGGGCTGTGGTTGTAAACAGGCAATGCAAATCACACCCGGACAGGCGATTGTGAGAGTGCAGATACACGCGTGTATTTGGAGACAAGGTGATCCTAGAAGCAGAAGGTGCCCTGCGAGCTGGGAGGGGGGACCCTAAGACAGTTTGGAGGGAGACCTCAGATGTGGAGGCCAGCAGAGGAACTGCAAACAGGAGCTCTGGAAACCGAGGGCATGGCTGAGGGAGTAGAGGTTAGAATGACCAGCCATCTCAATTAGCCTAAGGCTGTCCCAGCTGATGTGCTGGAAGAATCTGTGTCCCGAGAAGGCCCTCTGTCCTAGGTCATCCTAGCTGAGACGCTTCAGTGTAGGTCCCCAGGAGGATATATATTCCAAGCAGAGAAGCAGGACAGAGTGTGCTCAGACGGAGCAAACTAAAAGAAAAGGATGCAACATCCAAAATATTTTAAGCAAAATACCCACAAATCTATCAAAACTTTAAATGCATATACCCTCTGACCCCAAAATTCTGCCTTTGGGAATCTTTCTCTCAGAAATATCCATACTGACCCCCAATATTGTATGCACATGGAGGTTTTCCATGCCTTGCCTATAGCACTGAAAAATTAGCAGCACTGTAATTACCCAATGGCAGAAAATAACAGGAGAACAGTGTTAGAGATCAGGGCATATCCAAACCGAGGCATATACCACAGTTATCAAAAGGCAACAGATATTTCTAGATTGTCATAATTTTGGTTTCTGCAGAAACATCCTGAGACAAGCCGAAGAGTGGAACATCTGGGAGATGGAGGAAACACAGGAAGGGGCAACAGAGGTGGAGGGGAGTGGGGAAGGGAGACAGGGCAGGGAAGGCAGCCAATCAAAAGTGCATTATCCAGCTACTTCCCACTGTAGGTAACTAGGGCTCAGTCCTGCCGGGGATCTCTAGGAGTTATCTCCCGCCGAGGAGCAAAAGAGCTGATGAGATTATACACCAATTCCAGGGCTTCACTGGTTGAGGGCTGCTCCCTGGGCTGCTAATTCCCTGAAACTTTTGACCTTCCCTGCTCTTGGCAGAGTGATGGAGACATTCCTCAAGCCAGGATATGGACCTTGGCAGTGAAAAGTTAGGGGCACACCCTCCAGCAGGCACCAATCGCATCTATCACACAGAATTACAGACAGACGTCACTTAGCGATAGGATATGGCCAAGAAATGCACTGGCTAGGTGATTTCATCATCTTTTTTAGCATCATAGAGGACACTTACATAAACTTAGATGGACTCAGCTGGTACATATCTAGGCTCTATGATGCAGCTTATATTGCTCCTAGGGCCACGATGAAGGAAATAACACAGAATTAAATCAAACACATGAGAAAATGATGCCACCAAGAGACACAGTAAACATGGGGTGGCTGAGGTTTCTGTTGCCATGACCCCACATACTGCTGTACACTGAACTTATTTATAAGTACAAAAAGTCTATTCTAAACTAAGAATGAAATCTAGGAAGTACCTAAACCAGGAACATGGTAGTTTATTATCAGTATCAATATTATATGTGCTGTAAAATTGTATGTGCCGTACTTTCATGCTACTGGCAATGCAGAAAGTTCATTTACACCAGCATTACCACAAATTCATGAGTAATGTATTATACCACAATGTTACCACAGCTGGGACATCACTAGGCGATCAGAATTTTTCAGCTCCATTATGATCTCATGGGACCACCATCCTATGTGCGGTTTGTCATTGACCAAGATGTTGTTATGCAGCGCATGACTATATTGTCATGGGGAGAAATCCCTGACTACATTGTTTAAGTAGGAGAGGAGATGCAGAGTGCTGGGCATGCAATGTGTGATTGTGTTTTTATTATTCAAATGTGTGTCTGCACATGCAAGCGTGGGGGCACATCTGTACACGTGTACAAGGGGAAAAGGAAAAGAAAAGCACAGAGCACATGGTGATCTGGAGAAGGGACAGAATCATCGAGCCCCACAGCCTGGACTTTTCTAAACAAGAATTACCTTTTCAATTAATAATAATAATTTCAAATAAAGAAGTGGAATGCATCACCTAGGAGGGGAAAAGGAGATGACTAAAGGTCCACATCTTTCATCCGAAACCTTTCAGGCCAGAGGAGCTTCAGGATTGAGAAGTTTTTATATATTAGAAAGATAAGACTTGCAGAAACCATGTTTTATGAATCCCTCCTCCCCAGTGAGTAATCAGATACATTGATATTTCTGTGCTGAGACGTAAGACTATTTATTATACAAAGTGGGATACATAATGACTCTAAAAAGCTTCCTATCAGTTCAGAACAGGTTTTGCTGCCAAGTACATTTGTACCAAACTTCTATAAAACCTTTGGCTTTCCTTTGTAGATAGAGGTTGTAGATCAGTAGTAAGGAAAGGCAAGTTTCCAAAACCAGAGCCAGAGAGTGACAGTCAAGACACTGAAGTGACTCAGGCTTCATAGGACAATGCTTCTACCTGGGTTATGGTGACCACACAGAAGCCAACCAGACCCAACTGCTTCCAGAAGTCTCCATGTCACAGTGTAAACCTTATGGACAGACAGAACCCCAGAGATCTTGGGAAAAGGCAGATGCCTCTTCAACAGGTCTGAAGCCATTGTATGGCTTGGAAATGATGTAAAAGTGTCCGCCAAAGATTCATACATTGGAAGCTTGGTCCTCTGTGTTGCCATGTTGGAAGGTGAGACCTTTAAGAGATGGGAACAAGTGGGAGGTCCTTAGGTCACCGGAGGTACAGCCGGGCAAGGGATTATGGGACATCAGGAGTTCTCTGCCTTCAGGTTCTGTGATACGATCTCTTCCTCACTCATGCACACCTGCCAAGGAGTGACATAGCCAAGAGAGTCCTCACCAATGCCATGGGCTTAAACTTCCAACACTATGAGTGAAATAAAGTTTTTTTCTTTATAAACTTAGTAAGCCTCAGTTATTTCATCATAGTAACAAAACAAAACAAAGAAGAAAAAACCAGATGCACATAGGTGGAGCTTGAGAATCGGTATTTCTAACACATTCCCAGGTAAGGCTGATACCTCTTACCAGGGGCTACACTTTTAGTAGTGACACCATAAAGTCACTTCAATTGAACTGAAGTGGGTCTCTCTATAACTTTCACTCATCAGCCATGGCAGCCATAAAGAGCGTGTGAAATTGTACCATAAATCATCAGGTTCCTTTGATCAGGTGCCTACTGGAAGAACACGACTGAGCAGGCCTGTGGCACGGGCGGGAGACTCAAACAGGAAAGATCATATAATTTGGGGATCATGGAGAGGCCTTGAGAGAGTGAGGCCAGGAGCAGAGAGCTAATAAAGGCCATATGAGAGGCAAGAGAGGAGCGGGTACTTGGGCGTGACCACCTAATGCTCTTGGATGATCTGGATGCTGGGAGGTTCCAGCCAAACAGATGACTGGGAGCATTTAAACCCGAAGACAGGAGACAGGATATTGTGGATCAACCTCAGCAGGAAAAATTTAATACTGTACCTCACCACATCTCCCCCTGCCCCCTCCAGCCCAGATGAGGTACCTTGGATGTAGCAAGCTTGCTGCTCAGTTCTTCCTGGACACCACAGATGGAGAGGAGAGAGTTGTGCAAGAGTCTGGATAGAGGGCAGAGGCAAAGAGCACAGGCCCTGAGTGCCAGCAGCTTGGAAAGGGCCTGTTACCTTGACAGTAACAGAAGTCAAAGTCAGGCTTACTTCTGGGGTAGGTATGGATGGGAAAGAGGCATGGGGGAAATTTCTGCATGGAGTGGGGCCTGAAAATGTCCTATAGCCTAATCTGGGCAGTGGTTGCATGGGTGCTACCTATATAACAATCATCAGGCTGTGTGTTTTGGATTTGTGACCTTTCCTATGCAGTTGTCGATCTCAACTGAAATTGGAAAAACGTTTCCAGGAACCTCAAGGCTGAGATATGTAGGAGAGCCAGTTCTCTGGCCCTCATAGAGCATGGCCAAGAGGCTATGAGTTCACAAGGGAATGAGAAGCTGCCTAGGATGTGGCAACCGAGCTAACTAGATGACACAAATCCATCCCAGATGTGATGATGAAGCAAAGGGGATTTAAGTCTCGTGATTTCTCAGTCACATAAAATGTTTGCAATGGACTTCATTTGGCAAAGACTCCTTTACTCCACAAAATCCATTCTGCTCCCCCTCCTTAGTCACAGAGATTTCTTTGAAGCATTAACATGCCCGTCTTTTTGTGAGCCTCAGGAGTGTGGCTGATTTGTAATCAACGAGATGTAAGCAGAATTGATTGAGATCAGTGGAAGGTCTCTTTTAAGAGAGCCATATGCTCTTCTTCCTCCTTCCTTCCATATTGCTGCCTAAGGTTATGATGACTGGAGCTCTAGTAGCCTTCTTAGACCACCAGAAAGTTATCTAGGGGTAGTAACTCAGTAAACTGGAAGAAGTTTTGATCCCTGATGATTTCACCAGGGCGCCCAGACCACTTATTTAGCCAAAGAGAAAACCTTATGTCTCATTTAAAACCAATCATTTTTTCTAACCCAGAAAGCTTCCCTTTGTTCATGTGTAATAATACCCCAGGTCTTTCACGGGGAAGTGCACATTGGCCCCATACAAAGAGAGAAGACATCAGGGAAACCAGACACAGAGAAATGGCCTGCAGAGGTTGGGATTCGGGAATGCAGAACACACAAATGCCTGCAGACTACCTTGATATCCTCACCTTCACAACGGGACTTCACAGCTCCTTCCGCCAAGGTGGACTCTATATCGCTCCTCTTTAATCTAGGTTTGGCGTGTGACTTACTTTGGCCAATGAGATAGAGACAAAGAAGCTAGAGCCAAGACGTGGAACGCACTTGAACACTGGGATGTGCTTGCCTTTTGCTGCGCTTGGGAGCCCTGAGATGGGCACGTGAACAAGCCCAGGCCAGCCAGGTAGAGGATGTGAGATCTCTCGTATTTGGTTTCCCTAGAGGAACAGAACCAATAGAATGTATATAATTACAAAAGGGATTTATTAGATTTGCTCACACAACCAGAAGTGGGTAGTCCCACAGTGACCAACTGTAGCCTGGGGAAACCAGGAACTGCTCAGTCCAAGATGCTAGAAACCTCAGAACAGTAGAGGCCAAGCATGCAGCCATGGACCAAGGCCAAAGGCCTGGAAGGTCCCTGGAGAATCCTGGTACAAGTCTATGCTCAAAAGCTGAATCTGAAGTCTGACGTCCCCACATAATGACAGCAGAAAATATGCACCCACACAAGAAAAGCCAAGTGCGTGCACTTGTGGGACAGCCCCCATGTTCTGCTTTCTGTCCCATCCAGGCCCCTAATGTTTTGCAAAGTGCCACCCCCATTCAAGGCAAGTCTTCCCCCACTCCAAATGACCCATGCCCATTGTTATTGTTTAAAGCTCAAATGTCCTCCAAGACGCTCATGTGATCAGAGGTGGGGCTTTTGGAAGGCAATTGGATCATGAGGGCTCTAATTCATCAGTGGATTAGCCCACTGATGGATTTGTACTCTGATGGCATGATTGGAAAGTAATGAAAATTTAGCAGGTGGGACCTAGTTGAAGGGAGTAGGTGATGGGAGTATGATCTTGGGGCCTACATCTTGTCCCAGCCCTTCCACTGTTCTTGCTCTCGCTCTGCTTCCTAGCTGCCATGAGGGGAGCAGCTTAGCTCTCCTGCACCCTTCTGCCATGGTGTTCTGCCTCACCCCAGGCCCAGAAACGGTGGAGTTAGCTTGAAATCTTTGAAACCATGAGCCGAGTCAATCTTTCCTCCACTAAGTGATTCTGTTACAGAACAGAAAGCTGACTAACCCACCAATCATCTCTGGAAACAACCTCAGAGACACACCAGAAGTATGCTTGACCAATTTCCTAGGTATCTCTCAACACAGCCTAGCAGGGAACCCAGTTTATTCATCACCCCATGGGAAGAAAAGACTCAGGCAGCCCTGCCCCCATGTCCACTGGCTGTGGACCGAGGCTGAGCAAGCCTAGTAGAGATCTATGGAGCCCCGCCCTGACTAGAAGAGCCACCTGGCTAAGCCTCAGACTGGTGGCAACTAATAAATGCTGGTTGTTTTAGGTCACTAAATCTCAGGATATTTTGTAACATGGCAACCGCTGGTTGATAAATGGAAACGTGGCTTTGAAGAGTGAAGTTCATGCCACCTCTACTCCAGGACAACAGCAACAAGGAAGGAACTGATACTGATCCATAAAATGTGACAGTCCAGCCTTATGTCCTCCCCAAGATTCCTCCCTTTGCTCCTGCCTCTCCGCCCCCAGCCTAGCCCATCCTTCCTCTAGAAGTGTCAGGAAGAATTGGGGCACCTCTCCATTCCTCCACAGTGAGGGGTAAGTGGGGTTAGCAGGTGGTCACGGGATGCCAGCCTCATCAGCATGGCTTTCCTAGGGTAAAGGGACAGCTCCGCTCCCTGGACAGCCAGGGAAGGGAGTAGGGCGGAAGAGGTGCCGCCCCTGGGGCTAGTTTATGCTTTTAAAACATGTAGACATACAGAGAGACAGAACGAGTCTTTTCTATTATAAAATATGTGCTTAGCATATTTATGTCGCAGTTTCAGCACGTGCACTGAATTGAGTTACTGCATTAGGGAAGGAGATTTCTTTTGCCGCTTTTGATACACTTCGGTCCATCTGCAGCCTGCACGCAGGTGGTCTTTGCGCATGAAAGGAACCCTGGTGTCTGGCAGGGGGGCGACCCAGGGTGGGACACCGGCTCACAAGGCAAGCCTGGCTTTCAGCTTTGCTCCAGTGGGCCCTAGCATGTTGTCCACATGAAGTGCATATGGGAGGGAGTTCCCTTGCAAGGAGCCCCACGCAGTCTTGGCTTCCTGCTGCTTACTACAGCACCCCCAGAAAGATGAGGTGCTGGGAAACTGGTAAGATTGCCTGCTCCCGAGGAGCTGGCCTCCTGGGGCAGCAGCCTGGGGCGCACGGGACAATGAGCTGTAGGGTTCAGCTGACAGAAAAGACAGACCTTGCTGTGGCATGCCATGCGGTCTTGCCCCTCCTCCTGCCCCCACAAAAGGCCCTTTCATTTGCTTTCTGGCTCCTCTCCCCTTCTCTCATTTTCTTTCTCTCCCTCCCTCAGTCTCTTTCCCCTGACTTTTTCTATCTTAATTGGCCATAACACGGAACTGGAATTCTTTTTATTATCTACTATATTTGTTGAATACAGTTTTATGTTCCTTGCTCTTAATTTTTAAAGTGGATGAGCTGAACACTTTATGGGTTTCTTTCACAAAAAATTTTATATCACAGCAGTAGTCATTAGGGCTGTTTACAAATATTCTGGTTCTCCTTTTGGGCACACGACTGGATGGGACAGCCCCTCGCGCTTTGCTGTTACTCGTGGCCATGTAACTTGTTTGGGGCAATTAAATGTGAGAGCTCCTAGGAGGCTGAGAGCCAGCGGGCTCCTGGGCTTCTAGGCCACATGTTTTTTCTGTTGCGGTGGCGGCGGCGGATGAAGGAGGCGGAGGTAGAGGCAAACGCTTTCTCAGCCTGGGTTCCGCGGGGTCAGAGTGAGCATATTCTCCCCACCAGCCACCGCAGCTGGGCCAGAGTAAGGACTAAGCCTCGTTCTACTAAGCCACTGAGTGTGTTGCTGCTGCAGAGCTGTGTCTATCCACACAGATGCAGTCATTTTGCTACAAAGAATCCTAGTTCAGGTGTCTTCTCTAATAAGAAATTATTCACTAGAATACCAAAATTATTATCTATGCCAGCATTTTAAATTTTCTTTTGTGGGGGAGGAGGGTTCCTTTGAAAATCTGGTGAAACTTTGAGCTCCCTCTACTGAAAGACCCACAGGGGAAATTTTGTGCACAACCCCAGGTGCTCCCTTACCCCAGGGCATCAACACCTTCTCCACTCTGGAAGCAGCTGAACTGCTATTGTCACTCCTGGAAAAGGAACCTCAACGGGATGAGGGTGATGAAGTCTTCTTTAGTCCTCAACCTCATGCTCTGCCCCGTGGTCCGGGAATCCTTGCCAGCACAGAACTCTGACCATTTGAGCGGCACTCTAATGACAGGAAGCCATGCATCATTCCCGTCACTGGAGTCTTGGCAATCACTGCAATATGAATAATGAGATTTCCATGGAAGTCCTTCATGGGGAGGGTGGTGAACATCACCAGGGATGTCCTTAGCAGTAGCCTTGGGTTCGGGGAACTTCTGAAGCCACACTGTAGAAACCCCCGAAACACACACACACACACACACACACACACACACACACACAACCAGGTAGACCTGGAAATAACGGGTGCCAGAGAATTTGGAGGGAATGCAGTGATGAAGCACTTGACAGTGATCTCCTAGGCTTGTTCTCAGAAATTTCTGTGTTCCTAAGAGTATTTCCCTGCTCTGTCACACCATGTGTCCTACATTTGAGGAGCAGATTCTTTTTCCACTACCACATGCGTGAGATCTTTTTGTCTTTCTGAGTATCATCTTATGGTTGGCACATCCTAAATTACTGGCTGAAAAAATACACTGATTGCTCAGAACTGATGCTAGTGAGTCTCCATAGATGAATTACCACAGTCTATCAGATACACTCAAATACTGAAAGATGGTGGAAACCAAGAGTAGAAATGTATAGAATGTGATGGGACAGGAAATCTGCCTTCTGATTTTCTCTTATCCATGTTCCACCCCTCATTTCTCTTCCCTTTCTCTTCACTCAGGGTCCATGGTCCCCAAAGCACACTAGTGCTAGAATCACCCCTCTTTCTCACTCCAAATTTCACTTTTTCAAGGCAACCAAATGCAAAGGTGTTCTGAAGAAAGCAATTTTGTTGGACTAATTTGCACTAAAATGTAAGTGATTGGGAACTCCATCCTCAGAAGTATACATATTTTAAAAAATAAATCTCAAAAATCCAGTTGAATGCCTCCCTGGTAGAGCACACACCAGAGGGAAAGAAAAAATGTCAAGAAGAGTGAGGCAACTTTTGCTGGGAGTTTGCCTCCTGGGATCAACTCCCCAAAGCACAGTTCCTAATTGTTATAGCTTCATTCCATCTTTCCATCAGCCCACACAGTCACTCAAACAAAAGCATTTTTCAAAGTAGTTCTTAATATCATCATATCAGGGCACTTTGTGGTGTGTGTGTGTGTGTGAGAGGGAGAGAGAGAGAGACGGAGAGAAACAGAGAGAGAGCAGAGAGAGACAGAGACAGGGAGAGAAAGAGAGAGAGAGGCAGAGACAGACACAGAGAGAATGTGTGTGCTAAGGGGGCGTCACAAGGAGGAAAGGCAGCAGCTGTCAGCACCATGGATCACTAAGTCCAGCATCAGTGAAGCCAGAGGAAAGCCTAGGACAGAAGCCAGGATGCCTTATCCGCACCAGCTTCACATTGAAACCTCCTGTGACAAGCAAGGGGCATTATCTGCCAAGCAAGCTGGCGTCTAGGGAAAGGAAATTCTTATTTGAGGCAGTGGGCGGTTGGGGGTAGGAAGGATAGATTTTTCATTCTTCAAAAAACACTCAGAGAATATAAAATTAGTCTCAGCCCCTTGATACTGGGTACAGAAATCAAATTCACATGGTGCCTAATTTTGCCTAAAAACACAGCTCTCTGTGCCCCGGGGCTGTGTCCAGAGGTCTGACAGATGAGACAGTTGCTGTCCCTTCCAACTGGGTGAGGATGCATCTCCCTCCAGGAAAGAGGCCAGATGCCAAAGGGGACATTATGATCTCTTCCTTCATTCAGCAGCTCTGTCTGCAAGATTGGAAAATGGCTAGCTGGTATATTTCGAGGGATCAAATAATTAGTTCTCTTGGAATCTCATTTTAGATTTTAATTCTTAGTCTTGGAGCCAAACTAGAGGAGGAGAAATTTCTATCTGCGGCTGAAGGGATTCAGTTTCGGCACACTAAAAAAAGGCCCTGCTTCAGAGGCACTTTTCCATGCATGAGTCAAATTATTCCAGCTGGGTTTTACCAACACGTAGGCAATCAAAACCTACTTTCACTTGCTATTTTATTCTTTATTTACTAGTTCTATAAATACTATGATGGGTGTGCTTTTATATTGGGCCAGGGAGGAGCTGAGAGAGCAGCAGCTGTTTGCAGCCATGGGTCACATGCAGATCCAGAGTTGGGGGGGAGAGTGACAGGCCTGCCACCATCACTGTGCCTGTGGAGAGCACATCTCTGGACCACTCCAGTCTTTAGGCTCGTGAGCTTGGCCACCAGTTTCCCATTTGTCAAACCTGGACAGAACACCCTTGCCACCCTCCTTACCTTTCTGGAATGAGAAGGCCAACTTGATTTTTCAGAAAGGGTACTCAAGGCTGGCAATGAAATAAAAATAAAATACTATTAAAATCCAGGGAGGAGGCAGACGAGTACAAACTACAGACAATTCCAGCCAAGGCTGGCGCATCTAGAAGTGGCATCTGGAGCAAGAGAGGGAACTTAAAATGAGGGGCTGGCCTTGGTGGCCTCCAGCTCTGATAGCCGATGATTTGATGAATTATACTTGCACTTCTGGCCTCATCGGATAAACCGGGATTAAGGGGTGAAGTGCCAGGGAGGTGGATCCCGACTCAGAATTGGGATGAATTTGATAAAGATTAGAATTGTCTAAAAACAAATTGGGCTTCCTCAGGGGTGCCAACTGCCCTGCTTCTGCCTTTTTACTCAAGCATGGGGTGACTCCTGGGGAGCAGTCATAAGGGAGGACTCAGAGCTCCGAGGAAGGTTAGACTTGGTGACAGTTACTGCCCTCTCCAACTCAGGAATCCCACAAGCTCTGCTGCAGGGACTCTGGACCTCCAAAGGTGGTACATGAGCTCCTTGGGCTTTCCATCACCAAGCCTAGTGGGACAGTTTCCTCTGCCACTGGGGACCAGAGGCCCTCTGGTTTGGGCCAGCACAGTGGTACATACACAGGGAGGATGCCACTGTCTGGATCTAAAGTGTTCCCAAATGTGTATGTATTGGAGGCTGGGTCTCCAGCCTGTGGCACTACTGAAAGGTGGTGAAGCTTTCGGGGGGGCCTTCTAGAAGGAAGTTGCTCACTATGGGCATTCTCTTGAAGGGGATTTGGGTACTCTAAATACCTATTTCTCTCTATGCTTCCTGGCCACCATGAGGCTGTCAAGCCTTCTCTGCCACATGCTTCCACGGTGATGTGCCACCATAGCCCCAAGGCAGCAGAGCCAAGTAGCCATGACCCAAAATAAACCTTTGTTCCTTTTAAGTTGATTGTGTCCAGTGTTTGGTGCCAGTGATGGAAAACTAACATAGGGCCACAAAGTGGTCATTGGGAAAAATGAAGAATGTGAGAGCAGAAAAGTCTTCCCATGAAAGATGGAAATATGGAGGGCCAGGATACAAAAGTACACCTGAAGCCCAGCAGGAAAGACAGGGACACCCAAATCACAGCCATCTAGGCATCTGGGGAATTGCCCCCAAACCAGCAGAACCTCACAGTGCAAGTTATCTCTTGCTCCCTCTCTTCTTCCCAGAGATTCCCCCTCAGCCACTACAGTTCTTTGGGGGTCTTTGCCATATGGCTCTTGCTTTTTTTTTTAACCTTGTCAAGACAGAGGTCCTAAGCCCACAAGAGCCTGCAAGTAGGAGCTGCAGGGACAAGTGTTGGTGTCTCAGTCCAGTGCTTGAACAGGGAGTGCCCTCTGCCTCCACGACCAGTCCTCCCATGCAGGCTTCTTCCTAATGCCTAGACCTACCTGCAGTTCTTCAGCTCCCAGGGGACCCAGGGTTCCTTCCTGAGTCATGGAGGTTGCCTCAGCAGGGCTGAAGGAACAGCAGTCCAGCCATCCTGGTCCTCAACACTCACTGATGAATGAGTCAGGAATTCAATATGGCCAGTGTCCTGGGTTGAATAGTGCTCCTCCCCAAATCAATGTCCACCCAAAACCTCAGAATTGACCTTGTTTGGAAATAGGTACGAGAATTTTCTACCACCGGCATACCGTGTGAAACAGAACACCCACACAATGAGTCAAGCAAAGCAGATTTCTTGCTCACAGTTGGGCAGGAAGAACAAACAGAAGCTAGAACCCGTGGTGAGCTGGTCTCCTGAGGCTCAGGACACCTGGCAGAGTGGATGAAGTCTCCTCTGTGTCTGCCCCATGTCTCACTGTAGCTGAGAAACCCCAAAAGCACTCTGGCATGTATTCTGTACTATGAGAACCACCGGGATTCCTGAGAACAAGGACTGAAGAACATCCTGACATAGGAGGAATGGGGACATTGAGGTTTGGATCTTGAGCATCTCCCAAAGGCCCATGTGGTGAAAGCTTGGTTCCTAGCATCGCACTGTTAGGAGCAAGTGGCACTTTTAGGAGGTAGGACCTGGTACAAGGGTTTCAAGTTATTGTGCCATAGCCTTGAATGGGGTTGTGGGACACTGACCTCCTCTTTTTTCTTTCTTTTCTTTTCTTTTCTTTTTTCTTCCTTGCAGCCACAAAGTGAGCAGATTTTTTTCTGCCATGTGCTCCTCACATGGTGTGCTACCTTGCCAAAGGCCCAAAGCAACAGAGACAACTGACCATGGACTGAAACCTCCAAAACTGTGAGCCAAAATAAAACTTTCATCTTTATGAGCTGATTGTCTCAGGTATTTGGTACAGTAATGAAACTCTAACTAACAGAGAAGACATAGACCAGGCTGCTGCAGATAGTTACTCCTCATCTCAAGATGTACACTTGGCATAGTCTACAATCACTCTGAGTACTATGGGGGAGGGGAAGAGCTGAATTAGCCAAAGCCATATGGGACCCTGTCCTCTTGCAATAGTTTTGGTAGATGCAATCAAGTTAAGATGAGGTGGGTCTTAAATCCACTGACAGACGTCCTTATAAGAAGTAAGAAAGTTGGCAACAACACACATCCCTGAAAGCAGAGATGGCTGTGATGTTTCTATAAACCAAGAAGTTTGATTTCTGACTTCTGGCCTCAGAACTGTGAGAGAACGCATCTCTGTGGTTTTAAGTCATCCAGTTTGGAGTACTTTGTTATGGCAGCTATAGGGGACAAACATGGTTGGCTTGAGTGCTTGCCAGCCTAACAACTTCAGCCTCTGTCTGGTCCCTTTTGGACTCTTGGCTCAGATGTTACCATGGTGTCCTTCATGCCGACCCAAACTACAACCTCTCACCTCCAGCCCGTTGGTACAGACCTGGCATCTAGACACCCTTGTCTTATAGGTGCCACTCTTGGGAAAAGTTAACAATCCCACATGTAAGGACACGATGTTAGATTTTGTAACTGTCACAGAATACCCAACACACAAAATCTGAAGAATGAAAGGCTTATTTTGGCTCACGATTTCAGAGATTTCAGTCCATGGTCAGCTGGCTCCATTGTTTTGGGCCTGAAGTAAGGCAGAACATCATGGCGGGAGGCAAGTGGCAAGCAGAGCTGCTCACATCATCACAGACAGGAATCAGAGAAAGCATAAGGGGCAAGGATCCCAGTATCCCCTTCAAAGTCACACCTCTAGTGACCTGTTTCCTCCAGCTGTGGCCTATCTCCTAGAGTTTCCATCACTTCCTAATAGTGCCACAAGCTGGGGACCAAGCTTTCAACATGTGATATTTGGGGAAACATTTAAGATCCAAACCATAACACCTACTAGCCCTAGTAAAGATCTTGCCGATCAGGTAAAAGTTGAGAGCCCACAGTCTATGCTTAAGCACAATAGCATTATAAGAAATGCAAATTAACAACTAATCATCTTAGTCTATTTCTTGTTGCTATTACTGAATACCTGAGGCTGGATGATTTAGCATAGAAGTTTATTGGTTCTGGAAGCTGAGAAGTCCAAGAGCATGATGCTGGCATCAGGTAAAGGCTTCCTGCTTCATGCTAACATGTCAGAAAGCACCACACAGCAAAACAGAGCAGCGTGCTAGCTCAGGTGTCTCTTCCTCTCCTCATAAAGCCAATAACGCTGTGATGGGGGCCCCACCCTTGTGACCTCATCTCATCCTACTTCCCAGAGCCCCACCTCCAAATACTCATCAACATATGAATTTTAGTGGGATCTGCCACCCCTTAATACCATCAGAGTGCCAATCAAGTATCAACACATAAATTTGGGGGTAACACATTCAGACCATAGCACTGATGTCTGAAACTGGGAAGATTTTGTATTGAAATATGTTTCCATGTCTTTTGCAAAATTAGAAAATCTGGCCTCACCTGAAGAACGGAAGCTGTGAACCCCCACTTTGGGTCTGGACATACCTATGAAATTTTCCATAACTTTTTTTTTCTTATTTTGTGGGTCTGGTGTAGTGCTATTAGAGAAGAGTGAAATATTTCTTATACCCATGTCTCTATCAAAGGTGTAGACAAAAAATGGCGGTGTTTTAAAGGCAAATGGGAGTGAATATATATCTTGGTGGAAGTGGAGGCTCTTTTTATGTAGTTACTATGCAAAGTGTTTCTGCACAGAGCACAGCAAAGCCTCGGATGCCATTATGGAAAGAAAAGGAAAATCAAAAATCATCCTGCTCATTCCCTTATGTCCCTACCTTGTTCCTTTAGGAAGTTAGCTTTGCATCCTCTGCTGAAAAGAAGTAGAGGCTGTCCTGGAATCTTCCCCTTCTCAGATTTCCAGTAATAAGGTCCTAACTAGGGTTCCTGCGAATTTAATCTCCAGTCTCCTCCACTTTTAACGGAAGGGATATCTCAGCAGAAATTTGATAAAGTCTGCAAGATGCCACTTTCCCTTTTTAACAGCTTTTATGGCCACCAGCACCCAGAAGCTGAAGTCCAACTCTCTGAGCCACCCGCTCTTCCTTCCCCTGCAGTTTCTTCCTCTGGCCTCTTGGCCTTAGCCCAGACCCCAACTGTCTAGCTGAGCACGTCTGCACAGCACCACGGACATGCTTACCCCTCCATGCCTTGAGCCAGCTCTCCCTTCCTTCCTGGATGTCTGTATGCAATCGAAGTTTCTTTGCTTTCATCCAGTCATCCAACTCGACTCCCAGAAGCCAAATGTTCAGCACACCGGGATCCCTGGAAAGATGATTTCAAAACCTTGGAGTGCTCAAGTGTGCTGTCCTGAGCAATTTCCTGTGCTTCTCTGAAGATAGCAAGCTGCCAGAGCCTGAGCCAGCTTCGGGGAGCAGAGTACGGACTCCCCAGAAGCAGGCATCACCTACACCCACAAGGGGAGAGCAGCAGGAAAGCAAAGGTCCTGGCAGCTGGTATGTTTGAAACCAGCACTGGTGATGTTGATTCAGGGCCCCAAGGCCCCAGAAAACTCACTATGCTAAAGTTACACTGTTTGGGAGTCTGAGTTTTGTAATCAATCCAAGATCAAACCACATAATTTCAGTGGTAATTACTTGAGGGGGGAAAAAATCCTTGAACCTCAGAGGCAATAAAACCTCAGTGACCTGGAAACACAGAGACAGCTGTGGGCAGCAAGGCAGCCTGGAGCACCAGGCAGGGTGCCAGCTTGGTGGGTGGGGTGACAGGGTTTGGTAAGAACAGACTGAGGCAAAGTTAAGAACTGTAAGAATCTTATGCAAAAGGGAGACGCCTGTGTCCCCCTGGAATTGTCACCCCAAACTCTGACACTGCATTTGCTAGTGTGTGACCTCCGTCTACTAACAAACTCCTTCCTATTCACCAGCTGTGCTCCAGTTAGGAGACGCTCACTTCTGCCTAAATTTACTGACTTTTTTCTGTCCTCCAACTTGATGGCTTCCAGGGTGCCTTTGCTGCGTGCAGTCCCATGCACTAGGCGCCCCATCAAGCGCTCCTACCCTTCAAACCTCTCACCTCTACAGACTACCACAGGCTCACTTCCCCCAATGACTTACTCAGATTTCTTGTTTTTCATGCTAAGTTTTCAATTTAAAAAAATAATTCTCAATCTCAGTTGTTCTCTGCTTTGGACCAGACACCGGATTTTCTGGAATGAACTTGCTCCGGCCCAGGCTCATACTCAGTTCTCCTTTGCTGCCTGCCCTGCAGCTGTGGGCCAGGGCAGCCGTACCCATACACAGCCCTGGCTTTACTCCGGGGACTTCGGTTTTGTACAGTGTGGGAGGGAGAACTGCAGCAATGAGAGCCATTCCCATCTCCCGCTCCTGCTGCTAGTTTGTCCAACATTTCATTTCTAGGAACTTCCAGTATCTTTGTCCCTGTGTGTCATACCAATCTGTGTTTCTTCCAAACTTCATGTGGGTCCTGATGCCTAACAAACTGTGATAGATAATATTATTTGTTCATCATTCTTTGCTCCTTGCCTCTGACACTGTTTACTATGGTCAAAATGTATTTCCCCATGCTCTGACTTTGAGGTTGGCCATGGGAATTGCTTTGGCCAATGGAATGTGGGTGAAAATGACAGTGTGTCAGTTATAAGTTAAAGCTTTAAGCATCTGCCAGCTCTCTTGAAGCTCCCATCTTCTGTTATGAAAGAGCATGCCCTATATAGCTGCTGCTATTTCAGCCTGAATCAGTCTCACATGTAGGGGCAAGCATGAACCCAAATGGAAGGAAGTCTGAACTCAGACCCAGCACAGTGGGAACTGTAGCCAATCTCTAGATCTGTGTGTATGGTACCAATGTTTGCAGAGTCAGGTTGCTGAGATTTAGGAGCCGTTTGTTACACAACATGATTACAGAAAAAAACTGACCAATACAAGCTCCTAAATAACACTTTTGAGGGATAAAGCAATGAGGAATGAATGAAAGAAGGTGAAACTCATTCTCCAGATAGTCAGCTCAGCTCCAAATATAACTAATCCACCCTTATCCACACAGGATATGTTCCAAGACATTCTATGGATACTTGAAAACACAAATAGTACCAGACTCTATATATGCTATGTTTTTACTTACACATACATACTTATGATAAAGTTTAATTTATAAATTAGGTGCAAAGGGATTAACAACAATAACTAATAATAAAGTAGAACAATTAAAGCAATAGTGAAAGTTATTTAAAATTTATGAACTGTTTCTTTCTGGAATTTTCCATGCAATAGTTTCAGACAGTGACTGAGGGCAGGTAACTGAAACCAAGGAAACCAAAACTATAAATACAGGGACTACTGTAACTTACTGGTTTTCAACATATGCACCCCAGAACAGCAGTCTCCACCTCACTGAGGGGTCATTGGAAACAGAATGTACTGAATCAGAAGCTTTGGGGGCAGGGACAGGCCACCTGAGTTTTCACAAGCCCTGCAAGTGCTCCTGATGCTCCCTGAGTTTGAAATCCACTGCAGTGACTGTTGAACTAGAATAGATTTTTTTCCTGAAATCCACGCACCCAGAATGTGAAATGATGAACCCAACACTCTGATCATCTCCAAAACCATTATCCCATTTTATCTTAGATACCCTGAAGTTTCCCAGCCAGGTACAGGATCTTCTGGCTCAATGGTGCTCAACTCTAGCTGCATAATAGAATCTCTTGGAAGCTTTGAAAAATCCTGATGTCCATGCCACACCCAAACCAATTAGAACAGAATCTCCAGGGATGAGATGCAAGCATCAGAATGGTTTTAAAACTCTCCCAGCTGATTCCAATGTGCAGCCAACGAGGAGAACAGCCTTTCCTTGTTTCAGGGACTGAGACCAGCCCTGTGCCTGCCCTCATCTTTTACAATGTGTGCAACTCTCCTCTTCCAGCTTCTCAGAATCTAAAATGTTCTATGGTCCCAGACTTT
Organism: Chinchilla lanigera; assembly: GCF_000276665.1. Taxonomy (NCBI): domain Eukaryota; kingdom Metazoa; phylum Chordata; class Mammalia; order Rodentia; family Chinchillidae; genus Chinchilla; species Chinchilla lanigera. The sequence continues at coordinate 933,026 of NW_004955566.1, forward strand.
GTGCAGTTTCAGCGAGCTGAGGAAACTGGGTCCAACCAGGGACGCCTTGGGACACACAGAGCATGGACTAGTAAGGGCATAGACTGACTTCATTGCATCCAGAGTAGTTTGTGCGTGCCAGGCAGCCTGCTGAGCACATGTGTATCTTACCAGTGGCAAAACTGAGCCAAGCAGGCATGGAGAGTGTGGGCTTGTGTCTAGCTCAGAAGCCCCATGGGAGCTTGTGCATTAAAGCGCCACTTTTACAGCAATGTGTTCCCAGCCAGGAGGCAAGTGCCCAGGTCCTGCTCTGCAGGCTGCCGGGCTGGCCAACTTCCACCTCCGGGAAAGAGTCAGGGTAGCTTAATTTCCCTATCAAGGGCCTTTCTCCCTGGAAGGCCTCCCCAATGCTGTCTCCTGGACTCTTAAAAACTCACCATCAGCCACCTCTCTAGCCTCTGAAGACCACTTCCTCCTAGAGCTCTCTTCAACCTTGAGCTGTGGATTCTGAAGCAAGCAGTTCCGCAGGAAGAGCTCACAGGGGAATCTGGTTAAGGGAGCCAGGGAACAGGACAGGTGAGGGGACAAAGCCAACTGAGTGTGCAATAGCAGACCCACCTTGGCAGACTCAAGGCAAGAGAACTGAGCTCCTCAACCCTATGATTGGCTTAGGACCACCTTGCCACTGGGTCATGAAGGCAAACTCCAATGCACATACATCCAGCAGGCCTGCCAAGAAGACACAGGCAAAGCCACCCCAAGCTGTGACAAGGGGCATGCAAAAATGGGAATAAGGATCCAAGGCGGAGCTGTTGCCACAGTAAGCAAACAAGAATCCTGGATAGCTCATTGCATTTGAATTTCAGATGAGTAACAAATCTTTTTTTGATTTTTTTTAGCGTAAGTTCACCTCCATGCACTACTTGGGATATACTTGTAATAAAACTTTTGCTTCTCTGAAGTTCAAATGTAACTGCCACCCTGGATTTTAGTCGGCATCCTACCCTGATGGCCTCTGGTAGAATACTGACCAGTTTGTACTGACCAGTTTGCCTGCTCAAAGAAGCATAGTGGGCCATGCTTGTTGCTCCCAGAGGCACATGACACAAAGGTAACAATGTACACCTTTGCTTTGGTACTCTTTGTCTCCTAGTTATGCTGCAGTGCACCTTCCTCTGTGGAATCACTAGCATTGGGCCCCCTCTCCCAGAGTGGGGTATTCTTGGCCACTGTGTCTTGGCTAGGTACAAAGTTCAAGACTGCAAAGGTAGTAGAGAAATCGGCATTAAATGTCTCATTGGCTCCTCTGGTACCTCAGCTGCAAGGCTAAGCCAGCACCTTATTCTGACTCCTGGAGTGAAAAGAAGCTCTGATGCCCAGTCTGGCCACCTGGCCTCAGAGACCAAAGTGCTGAGGCCTCTAAGGCAGCCTGGGCCTCCAGCCCTGAGCTGCCTTGTCATTTGGTCAGCCTGACCCTTTCATTAAGTATTTCTGCGTCCTTTCACCAGTCTTTAAATAATGAAAAGAGGGCTCCGTTAGTTCTGGAAGTTGTCCCAGTGGCTGGCAGCTCCTGAAAATAGGTTGGGATTGATTGATTGTGGTTATAACCAGCAGGCCCAGCCATGGGCACCCCCCGGCCCATGCATAATATAAAATATACAAACAGCAGACAGGAAACAAAGCCAAGACTATGGCTCTTTACTTTGATTTGCGATCAGCTCCTTTGAAATCCCATGTATTTAGAAAACTCTGAGAATGAATATGATCTTGCTTTGTAGCCCTGCTATCCGTCTCCCAGGATCCTAAGAGCCCTGGAGCTGAGGAGGAGGATGCAAAGCATGTGCAACCTTTGAACCTTTGGTGGAGGCAAAGCAGAGCAAAGATGGGAGAAGGCAAAGGACCAGTGGATGCTTTTGTGAAATCAACACGTGGATGAGTACAAGCAGTCACATTTCAGGAGCTCCCACTTCTATGTTTTTAAATAAATTAAGACATAGGCAGAATTTTTAAAAATCCCTCCTGAATTGCCCCAAATGCTCTTAAAGTCTTATGGTATTTTCAAAATATACTTACATGTAGAAACTTAGGCATTTTGTTTCAAATATATGGACACTTGAAAAGCCCAAGAGGTAACTGGGTTCTGGAATTCACTGGAAAATAACAGCAGTCATTGTCTTAGGTAAGGCTCCCTGCTAGAATCAGACTCTGAGATAAGAATTCAGGTGTAAAGACTGCATTTAGCAGATGTCCCAGAAAGCACTGGGAAAATCATGGGGAAGTGAAAGAGGGGAGTGAAGAGAAGCATTTGTCTTAGTCCCTATTTTGTTGCTATAACAAAATACCTGAGACTGGATCATATATAAAGAGTGGAAATTTATTTAGAACATGGTTTTGTACACTGGGAAGTCCCATACCATGGTGCTGGCATCTGGTAAGGGCCTTTTTGCTTCATTGTGACATGGCAGACGGATCACCTGATGCAGATGGTAGCACGCTAGTTAAGATCTTTCTTCCTCTTATGAAGGCATTAATGCTAGTGGGGTTCCAACCCTCATGACCCCATCTAATCCTAATCATTCCCAAAGGCCCCACCTCCAAATACCACCAACATATGACTTTAGGGGACGCAGTCAGATCATGTCCTCAATAAAGCATGCATTTATTGCAATAGTAAGCAGCCCACTCAGAGCTCAGTTCCACTGGGGATCAGTGCAGAATTGTTTCAAATGTCTGGTGAAGAATTAGGGTTTTTTTGTCTTTTTAATTTCTAAGCCATCTTGGACCAATACCTTTAGGTTCTCCCGATACTTTTGAGTATACAATAAAAATAAATTATTAGAAAAATTAAGACAAAACATACAAAAGACAAACTGCAACTTTTTATTATTGGGTTCCAGAGATACATAATTACTCTGTGAGGCTGGGGATTTAGCTCAGCGGCACAGCACCTGACTGGCAAGAGCGAGGTTGTGAGTTCGATTCCCTGTACCAGGAAACAAACAAACAAACAAACAAACAAAAACATAATTACTCTGTGAAATTGCTATAGAAGTTCCAAAAGGCTGTACCCATTGCAAACCCATAATAAACAGTTCTCAGTCTGGTACCACACAGTGATCACATGTGTCACAGCCTGCCAGAAGGGAGGAGCTGGGGTGTTTATGCACCGAGGCACAGGCAGGGGCTTGTTCCCAGGGACAGTGGCTTGGGGAGGCCCAGCCCTATTCCTCTCTCTGTGTGCGGAGCCAGAAAAAGCCCTGAGCAAGGAGATGCAAGATGCTGGCCTCTGGGAGCACAGAGACACAGTGATGAGCTCCAGGTGGGACACACAGCATCCTAGATGAAAAAGGCAGACTGGACCAGAAATGTCACCGAGCTAGCTTCTTCTGTAAGAGATGGAGATGCTGGACCGTGAAGAAGTCACTGTAGTGCTCAGAGTCTTCAGAAACACAACTGCAGGTGCTGGAAACAAGAGAAGGTTCATCCCATCCCCAGTCACTTCTGTCTGCAACTTTCGCTTCCTTCTAGACATCTGCTTGCCTAGTCCCTGGTGCCAGAGGGACAAGTGCCAGTCAGAGGACAGGTGGTATCCTTGGCAGCAGGGCCAAAGCCCCATAGGCAGGAGGCCTGGCTGAGCCTTCGTCTGCCATTTGTCTGCTGGGGAGTGGACAACAGGCTGAGGAAGGAGCACACAGCCAGAGCCATGGCACAGGTCCCCTATCTGGAACCTGCTCTGTGACCCTCAGTGGCTCTGCGTCCTCACCCATAAAATGGAGATGTTCCCCTGTGCCCTGCTTCACATGCACGGCTATTGTAAGGATCAAGGGAGATGAAAGCAAAGACAAAAGTTTTTGAAAAGTTGAAAGCCTTCTGTGGCTGTCAACTGGGACAGGCACTAATTACCCAGAGGTGAGTTTTCTGGCACCCAGGCTCTCAGAACACAGACCCCAGCTGGGTAATGGCTTTCGAAGTCTGATGGAATGCAACGCAGAATCTTAGGTTGTATTAAACAAAGAACGAAAGCTCAAAAGCACCTTATTGGGGCAATTTGCCATATTTGAACAGTCTGTCTAATAGATAACGGTATCGTCTTAATGTCAAACTTGGTGAACTTGGTCATCGTACTACAGCTACATAAAAGTTTGTGATCGTCCCTAACAGTTAGGGGAGGAAGGACAGGATCCAAATACCATGACGCCTAGAGCTCACTGTCCTGTGGCTCAACCACAAAATAGTGCCAACACTAACAACAGCAGCAACAATACTAGGTGAGTATCCCACTCCAAAAATCCAAAATCTGAAACTTTTTGAGTTCCAAATACCAGAAATGGAAAATTCCACACCTAACTTCACTGGATGGGGCCCAGGCAAAATGCAGGTAAACTAAAATATATTGCATCAACTACCTTCAGGCTACGTGACTAAGGTGTATAGAACTACAAATGAATTTTGCATTTCAAATTCAGTCCCATCCAAAAGATATCTCATTTTGTACATGCAAATATTCCAACCCCCCAAAAAAAATCTAAAATCTGAAATATTTCTGGTCTCAATCACTTCAGATAAAGGACATATGACCTATAATAACAGTAACATGCTCAATAAATATGTGTGTGCTCATATACAGAGAGGGAAAAATGTGGTAAAACATCAGGAATTACTGAATCCTAACGACTTGTGTATATAGCAATATATACATAAACTTATTGTTTTAGTAGCTTTCTTGTAACCTTGATTTTTTTCAAATTGAAAGATTCTGAGAAAAACTAATCAATCAGTCAACCACCTCCCTCCTCAAAAACAAGTGTCAGAGCTGCTAAGCCACTCCAGACACTGCACTAACATTGGAAACAGCACTTCCTGGCCCCTCACGCTCAGCTCCCTGGCTCATATTCAACACAGACTTCTAACAGACTTGGTTATCTGACTTGTCAGCCCGGAACAGAATGAGAAATAAAAAGGTAGAAGGAGGTAATGGCAAGTAGAATGACAACGGAGGATGTGAGAGTCGGCATCCAGATATCGAGACACACTGCTGCCACACTGCGGGAATGTGATGGCCACCGTGGTGCTGGAGGCTGGAGCTGGAAAGTCTTCAGACCGCAGGAACGCAGTGGGAGGTGTAGCTCCTCAAGGATCTCTCAGCCGATAACGCACGCAACCCAAATTTAGGCCTGGGAAGTTTGCTTTACTCTGTTCTATGACGAGCCTACATCATTATGGAAAATGAGTCTCTGTTCAGGAAGACAGGGAAACACAGCCATCAAAAGTGTCGAACACTTTTCATTGCTACTCAAAGAAGTAGCCACGACAAATGCTGTTGTTTGCCTCTGCCATAGCCCTTTCCCTCCCACTGCTTTCCTCCTGTCAGATTTCAACTATTCAGAAAGACTGAAACTGCCAGACATTCACTTTGCCAATCTCTTTGTGGCCAGACCATGGCCATGTAACTTGGTGGGACCTGGGGAGTAGGCTTCTATAGATCTTCTGGAGAAAAATCCTCTTCCTCTCTGACTAAAAATGGCATGTAAAGAGAAACTTCTCTTTATGTCCTACTTTGGACACAATTTAGTAAGGATATGATGCCTAGAGTTCGGGCAGCCATTTTGTGAGCATGAGGAAACAAAGTGAAGATTAAAAACCAATATTCTGTGTAAGGAGAGGAAGAATTGGAAGACCTTCCATTTTTAATGACCAGTCTAATAAGCAGAATCAATCAACCCTGCAAACAAACTTCTTGTCAGACATTCTCATTATTTGAATCCAATTCAGTTTTCCATTCTGTTACTTGCAGCCAAAAACCTTATATCACCCTGGGAGAACATGTGCTTTCTAGAAACATTTATTTCTGCAAATTCCTCCATTTCTGTAATGCCTTACTGTGGGAAGGAGAGATGGGAAAGCTTGAGACAAATTGTCAGAGATGAAGGCCTCTCAAAACTCTCCTTGGAGAGGAAGTAAATACACATGAAGTTACCTTAAAAGCAGGTCAGCCTAACAGAGTCCAACAGTAAAGCTTAGTGTCAACTTGACTGGATTAAGGGACTGTTGGGGAAGTGATTGATTGTGGGAGCACTATACAAACCCACTGATGTTCATTTAGGAAGTGGGACCCACCAGGACAGCTCTCTCACTCGTACTTCTCCCTTGTGCCCTACTTCCTGGCCACCAGGAATCGAGCAGCTTTGCTCCTCCCACCCCACCCCCATGATGTTTCTGCTTTGGGGCCAGCTGATCATGAACTGAATCTTCCTATAAGCCCAAATAAGCCTACTGTCTTTTAAATTGTAGGTGTCCTACATTTGATTTCAGCAATGACAGGGGTTCTGATACTATCAGCATAGATTTTTGACAGACCCTCCCCACCATTACTTCCTGAAGCCAGCTACATAGTGATAATCAAGAAGATCTGTTAAGAATACAGATACCGAGGCACCTTCATTTCTGTAGAATCAGAATCCTGGCAGTCCACAAACCACTGCTCCTCACCAAGCTATTGACGGGTGCAGCCATGTTCTCGATGGCCTCCCATCAGGCAGCCTCAGGTCGTTGGCATCTACCTGGCTAACTCCATGTTCCTTTCTCCTTCAACCCAGCTCCCTCTCAGCTGCAGATAGATTCCTCACTTCATTTTACCCCCTCCACCACACAACTTCCACCCCGCAAGGCTTCTCCAGCCCCACCCACACAAATACAATGGCCTCCCTACAAAGGACGTTAATGAATCAAAATGCATCCATCTGACTGAATTGGTGACAATCGGCTGCAATTGTCAAATACAATTTCTAAGTCAAAGGCTCTGAATTTTTCAGGAAATAATAGAAGAGCACACTCACAGAAATCCCCTCAGGTGTCCTGAGAGTTATTCATATTTCTCTCTTGTGGGTGAAATTTGGCCTGTGGTTCTACTGTGTTTTCCAAATCAGTGACTTTAGTCATTTCAGTCAACCATGTAAAGGAATTCATCTGGAGCCAACAGAGGCCTGCTTCAGGGCATTGGGAGGAAGGGGGGTTGTGCAGGGCTAAATGTACAAAAGGCCCATGGAAAATGGCAGCCAGCCTCCTTGCTACGGACAAGACTCTGTTGCACCCCTTTCCTAGTGCTGACCACCTAGGTCCCCATGGAAAAGAAAAAAATCAAAAGGGAAGTGTGGCAGGCTCACTTAGCACACAGTCCAACACCTTAACTTGCCTTCCCCTCTCAGAGGGCATGAAAGCCACAAACTACAATTCCCAGGATCTTCTGTGTCAGGGGTCAGACATGTGACCTGCATTCTACTAGTCATTCACACCCAATAAGATCAGGATCAAGATATGACCAATGGGAAGCATAAGCCCCAAGCAAGGACATCAATTTAGTGGAATAATGGTAACAGAGGCACCTGGTTTAAGACAGCCAAGTCTGAGTTTCTGGCACCATTGCTGAGGGTCAAAGGTGCTGAGCCCTAGGCTGAAAGATCAGGGTTGTTTCAGCGGGAACACTCACTGTGTTGCCTGCTAAGTTGTCTTGGGTGCATTGCCCTGGCTCTGAAGCAATCAAAGCCAGAGCTTTGTCCCTACCTGGGATCCAATACCTTAATTAGTATCTTTTAGTAAATCTCTTTCTACCAAAACTTTTTTGTTAAGTACTGGAGAGTGAAACCAGGGTCTTGTCACTGGGTGACATCCTTAGCTCTTTTTTTATTTTTCATTTTGAGGCAGGGCTTGCTAAGTCACTAAGCTGCTCAGGCTGAGCTTTAACTTGCGATCTTCCTGCCTTGGCCTTTCAGAATTTGGGGATTACATGTACCACCACCACACACAGCTTTGCTTAAATTTCCTAGAGTCAGCGCTGTAGGTTGCAAGTGCAAGACTGAGAGGACAAACACTACCAAATGAAAAAGAGAAAAAAACTAATATATATATTTTTAATTCAAGAACTAAGAGCTACAGCATCACCAGCAGTCCAGAAATCCCCCTTGGACCTGTTCCCAATCAGTTACTTTCTAAAGACAACCAATGTTTTGATTCTTATCACCGCAGATACGTTTTGCCTATTTTTGAGTTTCATACAAATGGAATAAATTGCACATCACATATTCTTTCATGCTTGCCTTCCTTGGTCCACATTTTGTCTATGAAACTCATCCATGACCCTTCCGTTTTGCTGTTGTGCCACATTCGGACTTAGCTCTCCAGCCTTTTATTGATGGGTGGTTGAATAGTTTCCAGTTCAGAGCAATCACGAATCACCAACGGAATGTAATTATGAAGATTCCATGGCGTACACATAGGGGTACAGTTGTTGGTCCACGGACTAATTTAGGGTTAGCATTAACAGGTATTGCTAAGCAGCTGTGTAAGGGCATTAGACAAATTTGCCCCCCTATCAGCAGTGTGCAGGACAAAAGACCTGCTTAAAGGTCTTCATCTTATTTAAAAATAGTTACAAACATCAGGGAAAGTTGCTGCAACCAAGACTAATCATTGGTGCAATTGATACTGACAGAGGGAAATTCAAGGTGAAATTCTCTAGTGTTCAGGTGCAGAGACGTGGGGCTGGACAGGTTCTCAGGTAGGAAAACCTACCATCTCCACTGCACAGTCTCCTGAGAAAGGTAAGGTGCTACTGCACAGAAAGAACAGAGCCTACAATAAAGTCCAGAATCCTAATATGTAAAGTTCAAGGATGACACAAAGGTGTGATCAATTATTTTCTCCTTCCCTTTTACCCCACCCATTCCAGGCTAGAGTTCTCGCTCCCTGAATCATAACTCTCCACCCATGTTATTCAAGCAAACCCTGCTAAAGGAGAAAAATCCATGGGCACTCATTCAGGAGTGTAGATACTGACGTGGTACAGAACTGGGTTTGACCCCGATCAGGGCTGGGGCTAAGGTGAGGCATATGATGGGCCTAAGGTACAAAATTGGACAAATTGTTCAAATTCTCTAGGTCACAATTTTTTCATCTGAAAATGGAAATGATACTGACACCTCCATCAGAGGTACTAATCGTATAAAGTGGTAGCACGAGCTGGGTGTGGTGATGCACACCTGTAATCCCAGCATTCAGGAGGCTGAGGCAGGAGGATTGCTGTGAGTTTGAGGCCTACCTGGGCTACAAAGTGAGCTCAAGGCCAGCCTGAACTGCGAAGTGAAACCCTGCCTCAAAAAGGCAAAAAAAAAAAAAAGTGGTAGCATACTGCTGGGTTCATAGTAAATGCTCAATAAAATTTAACTGTTATAATTAAAGGTAACCAGGCTGATTTCTGTTATTAAGCAAAGCCATTGTTAGAAACTTTGGTGACTGTGAGCAGAAATTGCTGAAACACATGTCTGTATGCCTTCCTACCCCACCTAGTCACATGATTACCCTTCTCACCATTCCCTGACAAATCAATTCAAAGCTAACTAATCACTGTCACCTTAGTTAGTTTTGGTTACGATAGACATGGTACAGTTTACCTTTGCAACTCAGAACCTCACTATGGTGGACTGACAACTGGTGGTCAACTTGTAACACTCAGCTGAACTGAACCAACATGGTGCTGGGTGTGCAAGGCCCACTGAGGAGTGTTGCCAGCAGTATAAGAGGCAGAACTGGAGGGGAAGAAGAGAAGAGGCTGTTAGGAAGGCTGTCGGGAGCTGGTAGAAGCTGTTGGGTTCTGTTAGAAGCTGTAAGGAACTGTTGGTTCTGCTGGAGGCGCTTGTCATGCTGGCTTTCCTGATGGGAACTTGGCTTTCCTCATCATCAGAGGAGCTCAGGACCTCACTGTTGCTGAGGATGGCTGTAGTACTTTTGGAGGGAGCTCTGGTTCTTACTTTGAGCATTGCTTCCTGGCTCCAGTTCATATCCCTCAGCCTGCTGGCACAGAACCTTCATCCCTCTGGCACAGACTTTCTAGCTGCCATCACTGACCTTTGGGCCTTCCCAGAGCAGATCCATGAAACAGGCCTGCATGAGACATTGTTATGGGCTCTAGACCTCCAGCTGGACTCATAAGAGGCACTGTTATGGGCTGTAGGTCTTCAGTTGAACTCATGCAGGACATTACCATGGGATCCAGGCCCTCAGCTGGATTCTTGGCCTTTAGTGTGTGGACAGATTTCCTGTGTTCTCTTTTGTATATGATTCTTTGGGTGACTATTATAAATAATCTTATAAAATATGTGTCCTGTATTATATTGTTCTCCCTTGTAAAACCCCCAAACCAGCATATTCACCCCTAACATTCTCAGTGCCAAGCTCCTGATCTGCTTGGTGCCAATGGTCTAGAAACCCCGGGTGAGGACAGCACTGGAAAAAATCAATAACATCATCTCCAAGGTCCTACTTACCTGAAAAGCAAGAAGGCTATCCACAGAGACAGATGGGTGAAATAAATCAGAGCTGTGGAATTGTATTCTAGAATAGGCTGAGGTTTTCACCCCAGACAGAGTAAAAGACTAAAGCTCCCACACACTCTTCAAAAGTGAAGTCTCATCATTTGCTTCACAGCACTGCCAAGGTGTGGTTGGATTGGCTCATCATGTTCTGATCATTTTCCTCCCTTTCTGTGCCCAAAGTGTAGGAGAACAGGAGGCAATGCTTTTTCATTGCTACAGCAAAATATCTGAGGCTGGGAACTTATAAAGAAAAGAGGTTTCTTTAGCTCCCAGTTCTGGAGGTCCGGGAGCACAGCACCAACATCTGCTCAGCTCTGGAGAGGCCCCTGTGGCTATATCACATCATGATGGATGGCAGAGCACACTCCAAAAGGCAGTACGCAGTGAGACTAGAAGCTGGAAAGAGGCAGGGGCCACACGTGCTCTTCCAAAGACAGTGCCCCCATGACCTAATTACATCCCACCAGCCCCTACCTACTGCAAAGTTCCATAATCTCTCACATCCTCGCACTGGGGAACAGCTCCCGACATGTGAATCCTTGGCGAACACACGCAGACCATATCAAGCCATAATAAGCAGTATCTTTTCCACAATATTGAATCTCCTCTCCTCATGCTTTCCCTTCTTGTCCCTCTCCCTCCCCTCTCCATCACGTATTCGTGGAATTTATGTAGTATCAGCAAAATGAATGATGTGCACTAGGAGTTTTTTAACCTTTTAATATGGAGCATTTGAAACATATACAAAAATAGATAGAACTATATGATAAACTCCCATGCACCCATCGCACAGACAATTGTCAATGTGTGATCAGTCTTTCATACCCTCATCTATTTCTCCTATGTCTGTATTATTTTAAAGCAAATCCCAGACATCAGATCACTTCATCCATAAATATTTCAGTATGCGTCGCTAAAGATAAAGACTGTCTGTTTAACATAGCCATAATCCCATTCTGACACCTCCAGATTAACAAAAACTCCTTGATGTCATCAAATACCTAGTGCTCCACATTTGCAATAGCCTCAAAAATGCCACAGAAATAATTATGACACATAGTTTGTTTTGAATCCAGGTCCAAGTCAGCTTGGGATTTTTACTTCATCTTTACTGTTATTCTTTTCTCTTCTCCTGGCCACCTCTCCAGGGATGATGACATCATAGTTCTAAAATTCCTGCCCCAAATGTGCACATTGCTCACTTTGCTGAAACCACATAAATTCCATGAATATATGATGGAGGACTAGGGAGGGGCTTAACACACTCTCCTAATTGTAGCCCATCAGACTGCTATGTGCTGGGGCTCAAACTGTCGACACATCATAAATTCACAGACTTCTCAGCAGGGGGTGGGGGGCTGGGACCCTTTTGATTGCAACCTCTCAGGGAACATTGTGTTCCCGGGTTCTCTCTGCTTTGCTAATTCAGCATCCATGCTGCTGGCACAGGGATGGCTGAGGGACAGATTTGTTTCTAGAATGGACTCTGCTCCCAGCGTGATTTGCTGGCTCCATCAACCCTCAAAGTCTCGGACCTCGCCCAGGCACCCTGCTCAATGAGCCCACTCAACAGCCTTTTCTTTGCATACGGGGCTGGTTGTCCTGTAGCAGAAGGCGAGGCTACAAAGGATGCCTCAAAGGCTTCGGCATGCAAGATGCGTAGGGAAGATGTTGAGGGAGGATTAGGTACGACAGGGGTGGCGTCTCTCCTGCTGCAGTACCCCAGAGAGATGCTATAACTGAAGGAAGATTCTCCCTCCCACCCATCTTCCCACTCTCAAAACTGGTCACCAAGCCTGTGCTTTATGCGAGTGTCTTCTAGGCCACTGGCTTTCTTTTAGTTTCTGCAACCCTCCAGAAACAGAGAAATCAGCCAAAGCCTTGCTACTCAAAGTGTGGTCTGCCGACCGGCAGCACTAGCCAGCTCGTTGAAAACGCAGAAACTTGGCCCTTGCCCCACGCCAACTAAATCTGGGTCTGCCCGTTAACAAGATCCCCAGGGGGTTCCTGCGTCTGGTGCTGTTTGAGAAGCGTGGGAGTGAAATCAAGCTTCCGAGGAAAGGAGCCAGGAGCGCCATTCTTCCATGTCCAGGAGCGCTTCCGAAGCACTTCCAAGGAGAGCTGCTGCTTCTTAAAAATGGGAAGGCCTGGGCCGGGGACAGCCGACCACCTTGTAATCAGGACTAACAGATCTCAACGTGGAAAATGAGGCTGTCTGTGCCCGAAGGCACCGTGCCCAGCCCCCTCCCGACGTCCACTGGCGCCCTCCGAGATCTCTGTTCATGGAGAACTTGCTTTTAAATGAGAGTCAATGGACCAGGTCGCGAATCTGTCAGACGCAGGAATTTCTGGTGCTCGTGACTGTTGTAATTAAAATCATCCGAGTTGACTAAATTGGCCGAAAAGGAACCAGGCCCACATGACTGCTGTTCAAAGGGGGAACAAAATAGCTCCTAATTTGTTAATTAAAAATATGAATGCGCTCCTCACGGAGTGGCTGTGCGTTCAATTCTATTCAGATTCCATTAGAAAACAAATAAACTCTGCACCCTGATTAGAGGGACCCAGTTCCCCCAAATCTGTTTGGATTTCGTGGGGCTTTTTTCAGAGAACAAATTTAGAGCTTGCACAGACCTTGCCGAGAAGTCAAATTCCTGGGGAGATTTCTCTGGTAAATCAATCTGGTAATTAGAAAAACGCGCCAATAGATTAGATCTGCTCTCTATTTCTTCATCATACTGATGAGGGTGGTTCAAAGAACATCTATTTCCAGAGAGATGGTGAGGCATTTCCTGCCTGCTCCGAGATGCACCCACTACGGAAACTAGGCTTGGATGTAGAAGGGAAGGGAAAGACAGGCACACACAAAAACTGATTATGGGAAAGAGGGGACAGAAGTTGTACCTGATTGCTGCTTGGCCTGCCCCTATTTTGCCACCAGTTTTGAAATCCTGCCCTTCCCTCTAAGCAAGCATGGGTGAGGCAGCTGGGCCTTAGTTTCCCTCAAAGAATAAAGCCTGGATTGTAGCTCTCCAGGGACCCTGCCACTTCTCACACCCTGATTGTCCCCAAGGCTGCCTCTCCCAGTCTGGCACACTGCTCAGCCCACTGGGGGCCTAGCGGCTGGAGGCAGGTTGGGATTGCTGACGGCCTGAGGCTGGATTGCAAAGGCTCTCTCTCCAGCACAGCCAGGTAATCTCTTCCTTTGGGTTTGTGCTTTCCTGAGGCCCCCAGGTTATCAGCCCTGCCTCTCCTACGCCTTCCCCTGGCTCCATTCTACTCTCCATGCTGCCCGCCTCCCAAGCCAACAGTGTCTTGGGCCTGGGGAGCCGTGCTGGAAACCTGAACAGTGGCTTTACCGCACTGCCTTTGACCTTTGGTTCACCACAGTCAGCCTGCTGAAGCCACCCCATTTACAGTGGGGAAGCTCGCCTTGCTCTCCAAGGTGAGAAGCCGCCAGGGTTTTTGCTCACAGCCCCCTCACCAGGAAAAGGCCAGTCACACGCTGTCACAGGGGATGCTGCCAACCTGGCAGAGCTTCGAGCACCAGGCAGCATCTGGTGGAGAGCATCCTTCTAAAACCACAGCAGCAGCTCAGGGCCGTGCAGGATATATCTATTTTACAGAATAGCTGGTGTCCTTTCAAGGTGTGGAAGTGTGGCTTTACCTTTATTAGAAGGAAGAATTATTTTAACACCCTTCCCAATGGACCATCCGAAAAGAAGCTGTCTATGTGTCTGCTGTTTTCCACCAACAGCGAGGCTAGGGAACACAGAGGTCAAAGGCACACACTTGGAGTCAAGCCAACTGGGTTCAAATTGCAGCTCCACCACTTACCATTGAGACGACCCCCAGGCAAGTCCTTAACGTAGCAGCTGCTGCCAGTGCCCGGCTCGCACACAGTGGCACTCACTGTCCCCAGACAAGCGGCAGTAAGGTTCATGCTGGAGGAACCTGCAGGAAGCCTGAAGGTTTTTTCTGCTGAGGGAACAAATACAGCATTCCATGGGGCAGGATGGAGGTGCCAGGAAAGGTGAGACACAGCACGCTCACCTCTGAAGGCAGTGCTATCGAGAGTTGGAGGAAACACCCCAGCTCCCTTGCCAGTGGGTAAGACAACGCTGCAGTGCATTCTACACTGTCTCCCAAAGTTCTCCAGTAAGCCCAAATCCCAGTCGCCCACCAGTTGCCCAGTAACCTGTTTATTCCTCCCCACTCCCTTCCCACTTTCTACTTGGTCTTTTCCAAGATAAATTCTTCTCATTTACCACCTACGCAGGTTCTGCTTCAAGTCTTGGCGCAGGTTCTGCTTCTGGGAAAACCTAATCTATGTCACTTTAAGTTGACTTATGTCTATCGTGGGGTGGGGGTGATCACAGTACCCCGCTCCTAGGGACCGGAGTGAGGAGTGAATGGGACAAGGTGTGCCAACTACTTAGCGCACTGCTTGGCATACAGTAGATACTCTGTAAGCTTTGGAAATTAATCTTATTAGCTGGTAGACTTAATTGAAAGATTTCTCTTTTTCATTCCCCAAGTCCTCCTCTCCACCCACCCCAACCCAATTCACGGGTTCTTTTGCATTTATTCTTTCATATTTTACATACAAAAGGGCAAAACTACATTTTAGGTGGTTTTGAAAACATCACAGGGCCCAGTTCCTTCTATTGGTTTGACTGCTCAAAGGACCGTTTCTCTACTCCAGATAAGGAGATGGAGGATTTCCGGGATGCCACATGTTCTCTGTGGCTCTGTAACACCCCCAAGTTTGCACCTCTGAGTGTGGGCACATGATGACCAACATCTCTTACTTCTTCCCTGCTACAAAAACACTCTGTTAAGACTTGTGTCTAGATGTCCCCCCAAAGCCTCATGCCGTCATGGGGTGTGGGCTTTTCAGAGGTGCCTGAATCTAGATGTGTGATTGATTCATGGTCCAGTGCTGGGATTAAGGTTGTGACTGCTCCACCTACTGTAGGGTAGATGTCCTGCATACAATATAAGGGACAGAAAAAGGCTTGTCCTCCACTCCCCTCTTTCATTGCTATTGCTGTCTTCCACCACCATGAATGGCTGCCCCTCTGCCATGTGCCACCCTGCCATGGAGCCAACCAACTATGCACTGAAACCTCTACAAATGTGAGCTAAATAAACCTTTCCTCCTTTAACTGTGGGTGTTGGGTATTTTGTCTCAATAATGAGGAAAATAACTAAGACGCACTCTGAAACCACAGAGTCCTGCCTCTTAATACTCTCATGTCTCATACCTCCACCAAGGCCACTAGAGTCCTGGGTGTAGGGAAACATAAATTCTGAATGGTCGTGCCAGGTCCCATGGAACCACACCAGGATTCTAGAGCTTCACTGCCCAAACCAGCTTTAGCATATGTACTACACTGCCCCCTACCCCAAGCTAGTTCTCCCAACCATTGACCTTTTGGAGTGAGGCACATGTCACCAACCTCAGGGGAGCTGATGTGTACTTCTCTTGTATGCTCTTGCTGACTCTATTTGCAGGGTGTATTAGTTAGCTATTGCCATATAACAAACCACCCAAAACTTAGTGGTTTAAAAGAACCATGACTGATTATTTCTCTTAGGAGTCTGTGAGCTGACTGAGCAGTGTATCTACTTGGGTCACTCACACTTGGGTCACTTGCAGTCATCTGGAGGTTCAGTTGTGGCAGCACACCCGCAGTGGCTTCACTTGTGTTCCTAGTGGCTGTCAGCAGGGGTTGCAGTGGTTCTCCTCCACTTTTCATGCACAGTTACAGTCCATAGTGAGCTAGTTCCAAGGCAGAAGTAGCATGACAGAGGGCATAGCTGCAGGAAAGCTGCTTACATCATGGCAGCCAGGAAATGGGAAAAGAAGGAAGGGGTACAACCTAACATCCCTACTGCTGGGGCACCCTGCTAGGTCATGCCCCCAGAGACCTACCTCTTCTGAACAGATTCTACTTCCCAATAGCAAGTCAGCTATATCATCCTCATGATTTGCTCATCTTCTAAAAGCCCTGCCTGTGAGTCCATGAGGCCTTTGGGGAGATACCTTCTATCCAAACCATAACATCTGCTTCCCCTCCATTTACATCACCTGGGCAGGTTTTGGACCATCTTGGTGCTCAGACAGAATCTTCCTACAAGGGAAGATATAAGAAGCAAAACTCAAATCAGGAAATTTTCCTACTTGCTAATAACCCCGATTCCACATTCTATGAAGAGGAAGGTAAACAACTATTTAAAATAAATACAGCACTATTGTCTTGTTATAATTATTATTATTATACTCATCATCTGGTGGTTCTGACTGTGTTATCTAGTCATTTATGAGACCACCCACTATCAAGAATTAATTCTTCTCAGGATTACACATACTGTCTTTCAAAAGATGAAGAATAGAATTTATCCTTACAAAATGATGATTGCTAAGAAGTGGGGACATTTTCTCTTGGAAACAAGGAACCTATGGCCACAGGTCTACAGACTGTTGTCTCAAATACCAAGCAGGACTGAAGTCTATTGTAGCCCAGCAGGGAATCCCAGGAAGGTAAGGACAGGGTGACTCTCTTCAGCTGGCCCTAGACCAGTGATGGCAAACCTTTTAGGCTTTTCAGTGATAACAAATAGCCCACTGCAGCACACATCCCATGGTTTCGCCACCACTGCACTAGACCAACAGCCCTTTGGAACAGGGCATTGTTAGTAAAAGGGGGCCTGGCCATTCCAGACTGTCCTGACCTCAGTCCCAGGGAGAGTCCTGAAACGGTAATTGCCCTTCAGAGTTATCCTCCATTGGCCGAAATGGCCAGACCTTTATACCATTGCATTTATTACTCAATGGATATGAGCTGCTCCAGGAAGGGGTGCAACCTAACATCCCTACTGCTGAGGTAGTTCCTGTAGACACTGCCCACTGAAGGCACAATACCTCTTCCAGTGGCTAGGTCAACCGGCTCCTCTCTAAAGGAGACCTGTAAGGCATATCACAACGCCACCCCAAACGCTATCAATTCCCAAAAGAAACACTAGATATATATTGAGAATAGTGCTTGTTATTGCATTCTTAAACGCCATGGTGTCTCTTGTAACACCTGAACTTTTGAGGCATGAGGTAATAGCAGAATGGGCTGCCAGAGATTAAGCTAGCATTTTCCCTGATACTTTATTTAGAAAAGTAGGAAGGACTCTCTCAGGTTCCCTTTGGGAGTGTGAGTCACCACTGAGGCACAACATGCCACCAGGCTAAATGAAATAGGCCTTCTGTGTTCAAGGATAAAAAGTGGAGAGCTGCCAGGCACATGTGGGCTTCCCTGAAGCCAGTGTGAAAAGGGATTTCTGTGACTTAAAGGTCTGGACCCATTTGTAGATAATCAAGCTCTGTTGCTTGCAAGAGAGGGTAAGATCAGCCCTTCGGGGTTGGAGAGCCTAAAGTAGGGCTGTCTCAACCTTGAGGAGCAATAGGGGTGAAGGGAATGGCTGGAAAGGAGATCTCAGGCTCCAAAGGAAAAAGAGGAGCCTACCCCAGCTTGTTTCAGGGTTGGTTTGTGGCCTAGGAGATTGGGGAGCCTGTGGATATGGAAAACATGCATCAATTGCCAAAAGCGGTAGCTGCACTCCTCTGGAACATTCCAGAAGACCCCCACATAGGTGGGCCACCATCACAGCTGGATCCTACCCAATTCTGTGCATTGGAAACAAATTCCTTGAGCAATGCAAGTCTCAGAATGGCATTCCATTCCATCCCATGCCTCTTTGCTTCTGGTGGATCTGATAGCCTAGGATGGAAGGTATTGGGGATAATTCACCTGGCCCCCAAAACTCTTTTGCTCTTCCGCCTAATTTTGCCTACAGGTCTTTTAATGGGAGGTAAGTCTTTTATTCCACAGTATAGAGATAAATTTTGAATTGCACATAATACCAGGGGAAGCAACCCCTTTATTTGAATTCACACTCTAGTATAAAAGGACAATGAAAAAAGGGTCTAAAGGAGAAAGGAAGGGGCATTTGTGGGGACAAGGGGCCAGAGTCATAGGCAGATGATCACTGAAAAGAGAGAAATATGTATTAAATATTTCATAAGTTTAGAAAGGCTCAGCCCTGATTGACACATACAGGTGTGCCTTGACTTCTGGTCCTCTATCCTCTGGGGGCCATAAAGAAAAATACTACTACTTGGGCTGTACCCTAGAGTAGTTAAATCAGAGTCTCTGGCAGTTATATCTGAATATAGATATAAGTTTAAACTTCTCCATTATTATAGAGGACAGTAAGAATGTATCAGTCAGCTAGCATTATGATACTCTTATGTAACAAACAGACCTCCAAACCTCAGTAGTTTATGACAATAAACATTTGCCTTTCTCACTCACCAATCTACAGGTCTGTTGTAATTTAACTGAGTTCAGCCTGGCTCAGTTGGACTCAGTTCCAGATTATAAATTTTGGTTCAAATCTGTTGTATTCATCCAGACAAATAGCTTTGCAGGATAAGTGCTGCACAGGGCCATGGCTAGCACATAAAAGGCCAGGCCAAACCATGCAATCACATGGAAAGCCTCAGTTCACATCACAGCCATTCATATTGCGTTGACCAAAGCCAGTCTCATGGCAAAGTCCAGCACTGACTGGGTATGAATAAGAACTGACTCTAGTAGGAAGAACCACCAAGTTCCATGGCAAAAGCTACGGATGAATCATTCTGTAACAGGGATACAGTCACGATGAGAAACAGCAATTTTATCTACCACAGTGGGGATCGTTAGATTATAGGCTAAGGGTTAATTCTTCTGCCAATGATTGTTATAAAAGGATACTGCCGTTACTGGGGTTCCAGTTCCCCACACATGGCTGTATGCCACAAGCTAGTTGCTGAATTCCCTCATTCTGCTTGCCCACATGAAAGATGAGGGTGGTGATTCTTAACCTGCTCCTCTCACAGTGCTGGAGCAGAGGAAACCGAGAGCTGAAGCTGAGAGCACACTGCTTTCCCGCTGCCTAGCCTCAATGAGAAGGCTCATTGCAGTATGTTAAAAAGTTGAATGATGCCAGCCGTACTGGTGCAGGCTTGGAATCGGGACACTCTGGAAGGCAGAGACAAGCCTGGAAATTCCAGCCCAGCCCAGGCAATTTAGTGACATAGTGACACTCTGTCTCAAAATAAAAATATTTTTACAAAGGCAAAGGGTCTAGTGGTGTAGCTTAGTGCAAAGCCCCTGGGCTCAATCTGTAGTATATACACCCCCCACACACACACACGTTGAATCAAATGCAGGGACCCAGTGAGCACTCTGAGTACATGTCCGTGTGTATAACTGGGAGTTATTAGAGGTGCCTGCCTGGAGGTGCCTCTGGGACCTGGGGCAGGGCCATAAGCCGTAATCATCTCCCAGCCTCCCATAACCCGGAAGTCCAGTGTGGCTCCTCCCTCTCCCACCTGGAGGCCTTAATCTAAAGCAGTAGGTTCTGGGCCGGGGGGGGGGGGCATCCACGGTGGACCTGGTGAAGTCCCCCCAAATTCTCCTTCCCAGCCAATGTTGCCAGGTCTCTAGTTGGCAGTGGCACCCTCTAAAGATGTTCAGCCCAACCCCGCTCTTGGAATTGCCAGCTGAGTTGGTTTTACCCACTGTTACATCTATTCCCATGGGCAGCCAGCTAGCAATGATAAGTGGATGCTGGCATATAAAGGTCCTACCTCCTCACACCAGTCTCAGGTGGGCCATCACAGTTGGCGGAGGTCCCCATGGAATCAACTGCCCCTCTGGTGCAATCACACAGCAGTTCAACTTCCTCTCTCCCGACTCTGGCCTTCTATTTTCTCTCCCAGGGATGGATGCTGACTCCCTGGTGGAGCATTCTCCAATCAGCAAATCTCTATGAAGGGTCTGCTTCCAGGGAACAGGCCAGAAGGAACAAACACCAGGTTCTTTCCAGACCAGAGGGTACCTTCACCTAAACCAGACACTAACCACCAACCATAAAGGCCACTGGAATGTGTGGTGTAACAGTGGACTGTGACATGAAATCCTAGATGGGGTCAGAAAATCAGAGTCCCGTTCAGTAGAAGGACTCCAGCTGCAGCTGAAGGTGGAGCCCCAGGACACCCCCTCCCCTGCTGTTTGCCCTGCGAGTGTGCGCTCACGTGTGTATTTGTGTGGTTGGAGTGAATAAATGTTTAAATCAGTGTGTCAGTTATAATTAGAGCGGCTCTCCCTTCTTCATCACGGAATGATTCCTTCATGCTTAACGCCTGGAATGTCATTTTCCACTGTGAAATCCTTATTCTTCAAGGCCTAGTGCCAAAGTCGGCTTTCTGATGCGCTTCCCCCAACCAATTGCTCCTCCCATCCCCCTAAACAGGAGCGGCCTCTCTCGCTCAGCTGCAACCTGACCCAGACACTTACACCCAGCCTTGGGAGTGGTACCCCCAGCCCTAGCATCTGGCCCCCATCTCCATCTCCTTGCGGGCAGAGGCCATGGCCCGTCCTTCCTCTCCATGCTGGCTACACAGGGGGTGATTAATTGCAGATGAATGAATGAAAAATGAGGCTGGGTGAGCAGCCTCGAGTCCTGGCCCTGCCCTGACTGCAAGTCAGGGGCCGGCACATGGAGCTCTCCTGAAGCGGTGAGCATTCAGAAAAAGGACACGAATCCGAGGAGGTCCCCTGCTGTCTCCTGCACTGTTAGTGGCGCTCTGTGCAGTGTCTGGCTTCACTGGCACCCAGGAAGAAGCTGGAGAAGAGCTGTCCCCAACCCTCCCTGGTGTAAAGGAGGCACGGCCCAGATGGTCCCCTCACCCTTCCTGGTCTGGCTGTCCACTTGACCAGCGACAGCGTGTCCAGGGTGTGGCCCTATGGGCTGATGGATTGCAGCATTACTGGGATTGATCAACTTATCAGCACACAGATTGATGTGTGTGGGGCAAGTTTGAACAGGGTGGGGGACGACACATCGATTTTCGCTAGAAATAAATCCAAGCCAAGGGAAAGGCACACCTTGCTGAGGGAGTCTCCCTGCCCCCACGCAGCCCCTGCCTGCACCCCGCACCCCCGCCATCCTTGAGGAGGGCCTCAAAGGAAGGCACAAAAGTAGGAGCGGGGGATGAGGCACAGCCAGATCCTTCCTAATCCTCTCTCTTTAAACCACAGCTGAGGCAGCCAAACGTGCCCGCCCTCTGACGGGCTTTTAGACAGCAGCCAGTGTTTGGGGACCTTATTTTTTGAAATGCTGTCCCCAGTACTCTCTCATCCAGAGAACGAAAGAACATCCACTTCTACCTGAGCCTCAGCGCATACTGTATTAGGGAAACACCCCCCCACTCCCTCCCTACCAGAGAAACATCCCTCCCTCCTACACAAAGCTTGGCCCCTGACTCTGGGGGAGGGGCTCAGGCCTCATCCTTTTGGGGCTTGCATTCCCTGAGGAAGAAGTAAGTGGCCTGTCTCTAGAGCATCAGGATTCAAATAAAGCTTAAAAACGCACACAGCCCCGCAAATTCTATAAATGTGGAATTACAAATGATGGCCCACAACCACATCCACACAAGTGCAGGCGCAGCTCTGAAGGCCGCCTTTGCTTCTCTCTCTGATTGTTTTCCAGCTCCACCTGACTCACATAAGCCCACTTGCATTTGAGCTGGAGGCAATCAGGGTGGAAAATACCCCTTTCCATTGGTGCAGGTCCAAACTGTCACCATTTGGCATCCTGACACACCGATGTCCCCATCGGCTGTTCAGCGTCAGCCAAAAGGGGGCCTCCCCCAGCCAACAAATCAGAGATTTCATTAACCAGCAAAGCCTCCCGGAAGGATGAGCGACCTCGTGTGGGCCTCCCCCACCCTATCTCCCTCACCTCCCCCCTCCCTTCTGCTCCACAAACAGGCTTGCAGCAACTAGATTGGATTCAGATCTTGTAGATGAAGAAATTCAGACACGACAGCGGTGCCTCACCAGACCCCGAGCGAGGGCCGAGCCCCGCACGGCAGCTGGGCTGCCTCAGTAATAACCACTCGTAATATCTGACAGAAAGAACCCACGCTGGTCATATCCGATCCTGCCACATGAAAAGAAGCATTACACCGGCCTCTCGGGGGCCGGGGCTAGGGGAGAGCCTCTGCACAAATCAGAAACGTTTGCCATGAAGCTGCTATTCAAGGGCTGCAAAATCAACAGGGGCTGCTTTCCTAACATCCTGGGAGATGCTATTATTCTCTCGGCGGCGGCACAGCTCACAGAACGCAGCAAAGCCGACTTAACCCGAATTCGCTGAGCGGTTGGCATTTCTGAGCTCAGAGGTCTGGAATGGGTGGGAACAAAAGCCCAGGCTGGCTGTGGGAGTGAGCGCTGGGGCCTCCGTGGGGTGAAGTTCAACATATTTCACCACGGAATGGTCATGCCGAACGAGCCCTAGCCTCGGCCTGGGGCAGGGAACTGGGAACCTCTGGTTGTATCAGGCAGCCCAGGTGGAGAGGGTACTGGGGCCAGTGCCAGAAAAGCATTCAATGCTATAGCAACTGCTAGGGCTACTAGTCTAGAAGTCCCTCCTGAGCCAGGCTGGGGCTGCAGAGGGGCCCTGCCTGCTTCTAGCACCTCATTCCTTGGTGCCCAGAACAGCTATAAGTCACCCTTTCTGAGCCACCCTTTCTGCCCTTGTAGAGACACGATCGGATGGCTGGATCTTCCAAGGACATGCGCACCGCGAGGCGAAGCTGGCATGCTTTTCCGCAGCTCGCTTACACAGGTCAAGCACTTCTAGATACCGCAACCACCCGCAGGATCACACGGCCAGGCCTCTGCCTCCCCCTCCCCCCCAAACCTCACCCTGCCCACTTCCACCTTGCCACGGCATTGTCCTAGCCAGGCAGCAAGGCCTCGACTCTCTCAGATCTGTTTCCCTCTCCACAACCCCCTGCTGTCCTGGCGTAGCTTCAGACACCTATGACCTGAGGGGCCACAGTCCCTGGGAGACACTGATCCCCAAGTCCTTGTCTCTTTGATATATATGGCAGCTTTGCAAAGCTTCTTTGTGCCTCAGTTTATTCATCCAGGAAATAGGACACATGTGCAAAGGTACAGGACATGTGTGATACAGGAATCTCAAGAGCTGGGGTGGGAAAGTTGGGTCAGACGCAACGCATTTCGTTCATGCTGTTTCCCTGCTGGTACGATCACGTTAGCAAAGCTTCTTTGTGCCTCAGTTTATTCATCCAGGAAATAGGACAGATGTGTATCCTGACTGTATCACGGAGTGATTATGAGAACCGAATGACGTGTGACACTGAGTGCTGTGTAAGCTATAAAAGTGACACCCTACATGAGCCCTTGACTAGCCGAGGCCCCTGCAGCCCTCTCTGCCAAGTCTGCCCTGAGCCAGCCTTCTGTGCCCCTGGTGAGCTGGGTGTGCCAAAGTTTTCTTAGCCAGCATTGTGGCGGCGCAATTTTCTGAGGACAAACAGCTCCAGCGCTCGGGCAAGGACCCACCGCAAGGCAGCCTCGTCACCTCAGCATTTCTATAAAAAGATTGCTCAGGCTCTGGAGTCTGGCTGACAGGCGGGGCTGGGAGGGTACATGTGAGTGTGTGTGTGTGTGTGTATGCAATGAAATGCTCTCTAACAGCTGGCCTCGGCCTAGAATCCATATTTACCCTGAAGCCCCCAACCCCACTGGCAGGAGGGGAATGGATTCAGGGAAGGGAAAGGGGGGCAGACGCTGAAGAATAGGGCTGGGCAGAGATGTCTGTGGAGCTGGTCTGTCGCTCAGAGAGTCCCCCCCAACCCCCGACCTCCTGCCCGTGACACAGATAAGGGCCTGGAGGACTGCTCCGAGCTGCTGCGTGTGCCCTGGGCCAGCCGTCAGCGAGGCCAGCCTGGTGTGAGTGGCAGCAAAGATAAACGGCGGCCGCGCAGGCATTGAATGCCCCGACAAAAGGCCGCCTCTCCCCGAGTCCCTCTGAGGCCCAGATGGTCAGGGAAGCCCTTTCCCGCCTCACAAAGAGGATCGCTGCATGTCTTTTTCTTTTAAAACAGAATAAAAAAAAAAGCCATTGCTCACAAAGGACCTGGATGAAAAATAAACCCTTAAAAAAACCCAGCCTCTCCTCGCTCAGCAGCCCGGCATTTCTTCCGACTGTCAGACTTAGCAGATTGCTTTCTGGAAAGGATCCAATTGGCAAGACCTGCTGCTGTGCAAATGAAATTTTAAAACCCCGCTCCTTGTTGCACTCAAAGAGCTTTTCTCTCTCTGCTTGTTCTACACGGCCTCGTAGAATTATTCTCTTGTCTCTCGTTGTATCAGAAACTAATATTCCCCCGCTTTCCCACCCCACGTGAGGGGTCCTCACCTCAGCTGGGGATTGGGGTAATCAGGGACGGCTAGAGCACCACTCCAGACCCCCACGTTGATTCCCCACCTGGGCTTCGTCTCACAGAATCACCTACTAATTAGGAGAGAGCCTCGCTCCTGAAGAGAATAAACACTTCCTAGCTGCCTGGCTCCCTCCCTGGCTCCCCTGCCCCCTCCTTGGTAATGAGATAAGTGTATAACTGGGACGTTCTTCACACACAAGGTTTGACACCCGTCAAGCCCGTGACACCAGCTCTGTTTGGCTGGCATACCTCTGGTGAAAAGTCAGCGGGAAAAAATAGCCACAGGACAAGCCTGGCTTTGACAAGCTGCCTGTGTGTGTGATGAACTTGTAGAGAGGAGGCCATGTGATGTGTCCAAAGTATCCCAGGCCTGGGAACCAGGGGACCCATGTTCAAATACCTAGTCAGCCCCTAATAATAGCACACCAGACACTGTGCTAGGCTCCGTGCACATTCCGTTCTGTTGTTGTCAGGGCTGATATCGTTCTCATGCACTATAAACCAGCAGGAGTTGGTCAAAACATTGCCTTACGGGGCAGTGTCATTTGGACATAGTTTGGGTGTGTCTCCCAAAGCTTCATGCACTTTGTTACCAGTGTGAAAATAGAGGAGCGATGGAACCTTAAGAAGTGGGGCCTAGCGGGAGGTCCTCAGGTCACTGGGAGATCTGTACTCCAAAGGGATGAAGACAGCTCTCATGGGACTCTTAAGCTGTCACAAGAATGAGTAGTTAAAAGAGTGAGTTGACTCCTGAATCACTCTGGCTTTCTGTTTCAAGATATGATCTCTTCCTCCTGCATAGTACCGTGATGCCACTCAATCCTCCCCAGAGCTGAGCTCATGAGAGTCCTATGCCCTTGACTGTCCAGAACTGTGAGCTGAATAAACCTCATTCTTTATAAAGTTGCCCTGCCTCCGAGAGTTCACTATAGTAATAGAAAACTGATTAACGTAAGTGGATCACATTGTCTACCCCCTAGTCTTTGTCCCTTCCTGTAGCCATTCCCTTTGCTGTGACACTTTGCACCTCTTCTTACTAAGGGACAAAGTCTGTTGCTGCATCCTTTCATTTTGAATTCAATTATATGACCTGCATTGGCCAATCAAATGAGGCAGAAGGGACAATGTGTTCATCCCAATCTTAGTCCTCAAGAGGCACAAGTAACTCCATTCATCCTCTTGTGTCCCTGTCAGCCTGAAAAGTTTCTCTGGATGGCTGCTGTCCCTCACCCTGGGCCCTGAATGAAGACACGTGGAGCTAATCAGACTGACAAATGACTTTTAGGGTGGTAACACTCCCCTCTCCCCCACTGGTGCTTTCCTGTATTCAATAATTTGAAAAAAATTGCATCAATCCTAAAAGATGTCTGGCAAATCCCACCCTTGCCCTATTTGGAACAGGGGCATGAACACCTAATTATTTATGCATTCATTGTGCATGCATTTATTGAGCACCTATTGTATACTAGGAGCTGGGCCGAAAAGAAATGTGGACTGCAAGATGGTAACAGTGGCAACTTCTAGGAAGGGACTAAGGATCAAGTGGGGATAATATCTTGTCCTCCTTAAAGAAGAGGGGTTTCAAAACCACTGCACTAGGTTCCTGAGTTAACCTGGAAAGGGGGTTATGAGTGCTGGAAAAGAAAGAGCTATCCCTGACAAGTTGATCATTCAATATTTAAACCCTGATTTATTCAGTCATAAAATGTCATTGGCTAAAATAAGACTAGGGAAAAAAGAGTCCATCAACAAATGAAGTGATAAAGAAAATGTGATATGTATACACAATGGAGTGCTACTCTGCCTTAAAGAAGGATAAACTTGAATCGTTTGTAGGAAAATGGAAGCACTTTGAATCCATAATGTTAAGCAAAATAAATCACACACAAGTTTAAAAGTCATACGATTTCTCTTATATGAGAAACTTAAAGTATAAATAAATCAAAGAGCAAAATAAAAGACAATAGGAAATAAGGAGACAGGGGAATAAGAGATGAAGGGAGAGAGAGGAAAGGGGATGCAAAAAGAAATAAGATGTGTCACGTACATGTACCAACTACCCACAATGAATGTATTCATGATGTACTACAAATGTGAACTAATAAAGAAAAAGAAGAAAAACAAGAGAAGGAAGCAAAGCAGTCAGGCAGACTTCTATATTAAAAAGAATAAATCAAATGTAAATAGTGGCATACTAAACCTGGGAACTTATCAGAAGACAGCATGTGTCATAGGACCAGGGGAATCCATTATCGATTGTGTTTAAAGTCCAGGGAACTATCCTTTGAGAGCACAAAACCATTTAACACAACTTCGGAGGTCAAAGCAGACTATTGGAAAGAGCCCAAGAATCTTTTTCACCAATGATTCACAAGGCTTTGCCCAAGTCCCCAGATGATGTGACACAGTCATATGAGCCATCAACAGGTTCCCCAAGGTGTTCTTCACACAAGAATTTTCCCACAAGCAAGAACCATGCCAGTCACTCAGGCCAGTGGGACTGACTACTTGAACTAGCCTAAATGTGGTCTGCAGAACCCCTCTGTATTAATCATTTTCCTGTTGCTGGGACAAAATCCCCAACATTCACAATTTAAAGGAGAAAGGGTTTATTTTGCTCTCAGTTTTCAGTGGGTTTATTCAAAGGCAGTTGGCTGTAAAGCAGAAAGAGCATGGTGGAAGGGCCTCGCAGAAAACAGCTTTTCATTCTATGGTAGCCAGGAAGTAGAGAGAGTGAGAAAGAGCCAGCGACCTTTTAGGTCATGGCCCTAGTAACCAGGCTCCACCTCTGAACAGCACAAGCAGCCATGAACTCATCAATGAATGAATTTGATGAATATAGCATCTCCACGATCTGATCAGCTTTTAAAAGCCCCACCACTGTACATAAGACTTTGAGGGAACATTTTAGATTTAAACTATAACATCCATTCCTGCCCCCAAAAGGCTCATATCTATAATATTACATAAAATGTCTGTAGTCTATCTCTAAGAGTTGTCAAAGTCATAATAGTTCCAGCATTGCTGAAAAGTTTAAGTATAAAATCTCTTCTGAGACTCAAGCCCCTATGAAAAATCAAAAAGAAAGTTAAATACATTTAATGTATAACGGTACAGAGTAAGAATTCCCACTCCAAAAGGGAAGGATGGAGGCACATAGAGGAACTGGACTAAAGCAGGACTGAAAATCAGCAGGACAAACTTTAAATCTTGTAGTTCTATGTCTAGCAACCATAGCACACATTGGTGAGATGTGAGTACCAGAAGGACTTGGGCAGCCCCACCCCTATGACCTTGTTGGGTGTAGCTAACTGGCTTCTCTCTTGGGCTTCTCACTGCTTGTAGCTTTTTTGGGGCAGACATTTTACATTATCAGCACCTCTAACTTCCTGGAGTCTCTACTGTACCTTTGGCTTTACTCTCACAGTTTTATGTATCACCTTCTCAAGAGAACATTGCCTGGCCTCCCAGGCCTTTCTTGAAAACTGGGTAGAGGGCTTTATGACCCCATGACTTTTGTATTTTATATGGCTTAAGAGCCAGCAAAGTACTTAAGGCAAAGTATTTGGCTTCTTTTTAATGTTAATCTTTTGAGCAACCACACCATCTTGGGCCCCAACTTTGTAGGGGTTTTTTCTAATGAAACTGTGAATTTTTAATAGCAATTAGCTCTGCTGTTTGCTCCTGATTTTCACTGTTTCTGGCTAAAAGTAGCCTGTACTCACGTTACAGCCTAAATGTTGGGCTGCCTCAAAATGTTTCCTACCAGATTGATTACTCCTCTACTCTTAATCTTAGTCTCTTAATCTTAGTCTCAGGACATGAGCAAAATTCAGACAAACTTTTTGCCAGAGTATAACATACATGGCCTTTAGTCCAACTACCAATATAGTCCTTGTTGTCAAATTAAATCTGGCTTTACTATCTAAATTCCTATCAATATTCTGGTTTTCTGAGTTCTGACCAGTATTGCTCATCAAGCACAGTTTACAATAACCTACAGCTTTTTTTTTAGGCTGCATCTCTAAATTTTACACACTGTTCATACAAACCAATTTTAAAGGCTTTTAAACCATCATTTTTCAGTCTGAGGCTTCCTAACATTGGGCCGTTAGACAGCTGGGTCAGATGGTCTTATTGTTCAGATCTAAAATGTGTCCAAAAGTCTTATTTTCAGAGGTGGAACTTTTAAAAAATGATTAGATTGTGTGTGCACGATCCTCAACAGCAGATTAGTTCATTGCTAATTTCATAGATGCCTATTTGTCTCAGTTACTTTTCTCATTACTGGGACAAAATATTGAACACCCACAAGGTGAAAGAGGAAAGGTTTATTTTAGTTCACAGTTTGTAGAATTTCAATCCTTATTTGACTGCCTTCAAGGTAGGGCAGCATAGCAGAGGAGCATGGCAGAGGAGAAACAGCCCATGACAAGGCAGGCAGAAAAAAAAGAAGCAACATGCTGTAGCACGCTCCCTTTATGTATTACTCGGGCTACAAGCCCACTGGTTGGTACAACTCACACCCATGGTGGGTCTTTTGTCTGCAATAAATCCATTCAGCCACACCTAGAACTATGCCAACCCAATCAGTGGACTAATCCAGTTATTATATACCCATATTCCATATTCCAACTCCCTAGATCCAGCCATCTTTCAAGCCCCACCTATGAGCACATAAAGCTTTGGGGGGACATCTAGATACAAGCCATAACACTGTGATACTCAGAGGTATGGCTCAGTTGAAAGAGGCAGGACATTGGCATGACCTCAAAGGGTATATTTTTGTCTCTATCTCCTCCCCCCTTTGGGCCATCTCCTCCTCCCCTTCTTGGCTACTATGAGACAAATAGCTGTCCTCCACTAGGCTCTTCCACCATGCTGTTTTTGCCTTAGAGCCAGAAGACTATGGTACCAGGAGTGGAGTCGTTGCTGTGACTACACCTGACCATATGGTTTAAAAGTGATGGCTAGTCACAGAGTCCCCTACAAATCAAGGGATTCCGAAGGAAAAGCAAGGTTGGAGAAATCTTGTACCCAGAGCAGTAACTCCTACCCTGGGAAATTCTGATGAGTCACAGCAATAAATAGAGATGATGGCAAAATGCCAGGCCAAATTCAAACAGGCATTGGTATTCATAAGTATCCAGATGGCTCAGGGAAATGATAGCACAGGGCCAGGCTAGAATCCCAGCTCACTCCATCTTGGGCAAAAGCTGGTAAAACCTGGGGAGGGCCCACCTGGGTATATGGAAATGCCAAGTGCTCTATGCTCCATCCTGTGAGCCATTTGCCTAGCATTTTCAGAAGCCATACCCTTCCCCAGCCACCACTGTGAGCACCACCAGAGATGCTCGAACAAAACTAACCTTCCCACCACAACACGTGGTGCAGATAACTTCCCCTCAAGCCCTCCCACTCCACCTTGGTCTGAGCCAGGAGATCCTGGGATCTCAAACCTAGTTGGGATTTAATTTTCTGACTTTAACCTTGATACTCCTGTAAGACAATGATAAAATGACAATAATCATTAAACATGCCTTGGTTTTCATATATCCCCTCATCTGACTCACAAGCCAAACCCTAAAAGTATTAGAACAACAACTCTCAGGATGCCCTACCTATGCTGAGCAGTTCCAACCAGCACACCACACCTCCTGGCCCAGCCCTGCTAGCCACACACCTCCTTGGAAGTTTGCAGGAAAACCTGTCTGACTTTGTAGATAAGAAAGCAGCTTCAGTTCACATCACTATGATACTTCCCCAAAGAGATCTATTTGATGGTTCTGGCCATTTGTGGTGCATGGTAAATGGAGAACACAGACAATGTGTCCTGGGGAGAGAGCAGCTCAAGGCCAGCCCAGCATCTGAGCATCCTTGAGTGGTGTCATCACTGGAGCAAGTCTATTGTCAGGGTGCCAACCTGCTCAGGTCAGGGTCCTCTCCCCTCCTCAATGACCCTTGCCATCCACATTCACACCTGACCAGAGCTGGCTTTCTGAACAGGGAAGGATGTGAAGGATGCTGACCCTGGTACTATCTTAGATCAGGATGACTGTACTCAGCTCTAGAGGTAACATCCAGGTGCCACCCAGTCAGATCTCCCTACAGGCAGAGGTGAGCAAGATCTTCAGCTGCTGCAAGGCCTGGGTGAAGGCCAGATACCTGCAAACCACATTCTGATTGTATTAATCAGCGTTGTCTAGAGACACAGAACTAATAGTAAAGAGAGAGAGAGGGAGACAGAGAAATGGATTTAATATGAGAGATTTGCTCCTGTGATCATAGAGGTTGTGAAGTCCTACAATCTCCACCTGCAAGCTGGAGACCCAGGAAAGTCAGAGGTGTGGTTTAAAGGCCCAAGAACTAGACAGCTGACATTATCGGTTTCAGTGGATCTGAAAGCCTGAGAAATGATTACACTGGGGCCAGAGGACCAAGGTCCCAGCTCAGTATTCAGGCAGAGGGAGCACAAGTCCAACCTTCTTCTTTTTGTTCTCTTTAGGCCCTTGGTGGATTGGCTAGGGATGGACGATCTACTATACTCAGCCCACCAATCAATGTTAATCTCATCTGAAAACATTCTCACAGACACATCCAGAAATAATATCTTACCAGCTCTCTGGGCAGCCTAGAGTCCAGTCAAGTTGACACACAAAATGAACCATTGTCCTGATAAAGTCAGCTGCTGGGTCAGTAGGGAGGCAAACATGCGATGCTTCATCAGTCATATTTGGCAAACCCGGGAACCATACCCACAATGTCAGGGACTGAGCACTATGTCCATTTCTGAGCTCTTAAGCATCTCTCAAAGTTAAAGACAGATGCTTCCACAGCTGATTTATTTAACTTGAAGAAATACATCAAGGTGTCATTCAGGTCAATGCCAACATCTCTCTGAAGAGGTCATTCATGGTTAGAATGGAGCAGAGCTAAAGGGCCCAAGGGATTTATTATGGAGTTCAACTTTCTGAAAAGCATCCAAAGGACAGTCTTCAGGTTGCAGGTAACTAGTGCTTGATCCTCTCGATCATTCATTTATTTATATTGAGCATCAATTATGTACTAGGCCTTATCTTGGATTCAGAGGATGCAGTAGTGATATAGGAATCAATGGCCAGGTTCGGAGAACAGAATCCACTTAAGTTAATTTGAAATAAAAAATATTAACTGCAGAGTCTTGGGCAGCACTGTCGAAGCAACTTTTAGATTGAGCTTTTAGGAATGACTAACTCCCCAAACCACCCTGAAGATTGGGCTGTTGGTGGAGACTCTGCCATGCCGAGGATTCCCCAATGGTCCCAAAGCCACTGTCTTGGCTGTGGGGCCACTCTGCCTCTGCAGAGACCCAACAAAACAGATGCCATGTGCTCTGCCTCCAGTCACAGATGCGTGTATTGGCACACAAGACCAAACCTTGCTGTGTCTCCAGTTAATGAAACCAAAACCGTCTCCAGAACCCTAACTGCCTACCACATAAGCCAATTCACTGTATATATCACAAGTGATCAACAAGACTGACCCGGTCGCTTGTAGTCTAGCTAAGGAAAGGGCTATTAAACATCCAGTTAATTAATCAATAAACCAAAGAGAATCAGGAGAAGTTTCTGAAAGAAGTAGAGGATGCTATGATAGACTGAGCCAGCTAGGAAAGTCAGAGAAGGTTTGCCTGAGGCTGAAGGTCTGAAAGGAGTCAGTGGTGTCCGGGAACTGGCATGTATGTAGGTCCAGAGGCAGGAAGGAGCACTGTGTGTGTGGCCCACATGGCTGGGGCCTCAAAGACTGAGGGAAGGTGCTATGTGAAACTGGGAGGCCACTCTCAACATGTGTAAAACCATGGCAGCAGCCCATGGCTGGCCAGAAGTGGGCTGAGTGGGTGAGAATAGCCTAACTGGCACCCTGGAGAAACAGACAAACCCAGAAATCTCAGTAACAGCTACTACATACCTCGCACCTGCTAAGTGTCAAGCGCTACTTGAGAATTTTTTCATCAATTTTATTTCATCCTCAACCCTTGGCTCTTAGCATCCCCATTTCAGATGAGAAAGCTGAGGCCCAAAGAGAGCAAGGAGGTGACTTGGCCACAGCCCTACAGCCAATAAATGGCAGAGCCATGCTTCAGAGTGCATAGTGCAGGGCTTGAAATCCCAAGCCCTGTGTCACACCACCCCTGCAACAAAGGGAGGGTTTGAGCCACACGGCAGAGGGCTTTGAATGTCACGGTGAGAAGCTTATGGAAGTGCTGTTAAAGTAGAATTAACAGCATAAGGCAGAGTTCAGTAAATAGCAAATGAGCGAAGCAATGGAAATATGCTAAAGGGGCTTGCAGCAGATGCCGACGCTGCCCCTCCTCTGTCTCCCCTCCCGCTCCCTGCCAGTGTGCACGGTCCTAACTCCTAGCTGACAATACCTGCATCTCTCTTCCTGAGTGCTCCTCTAGCCAAAGCCTGCTTTGCCCACCCATTCAGCAAGCCAGGCATGGCAGAGAATTACCAGTGGCCCAAGGGCAGCCCTCACCCAATGACTGATAGGAAATGAAGGATAAACACGCCATCAACCTTGCACCAGGAATGGGATAACTGCAAGGCTTGTGTTCCACAGTGATTCTCAGAGTTTCCCTATGGGACTGAACTTCAGTCACCCAGAGTAGTTACTTGCTTGATAGCACACCTTGAATTGCTGTCTTCCCTTCCCTGTCTCACATCCCCACCTCCTACCAGCACTTCAGAGAAATGCTACCCACGTAAATTGCTCTCACTCAAAGCCTTGTCAGAGTTCAGAGGAGGCTCGATTGAGAATAGGTACAATTCCAATGTCGAGACAGGTGGGTGGCGGGTATCATTTCAGGTGAGGGACTCACAGGATGCAGAGGGTCTGAAGTAGCTTGGTCATCACTCATGCAGGCCACAGTGGATATGGTTCCACCACTGGAGGTCCCAGGCCTATCCTTAGTCCTTGCCTTGTCAGAATCCTCATCTTATTCCAATACCAAGCCTCAGCCATCCCCAACAGCCAAGCATTCCCAAGGTGTCCCAGCTGTAGATGCAAAGAATATAGAGCTTTAAAACTCTGTTTGAAGTTGAGACTATACTGTAACCCCTCCAGCAAAGGTCACAGGAAAAACGTCATATAATTTGGCCATTTCCAGCTTCCTGACATTTCTATCACTGCTGTCACAACCCGGGCCTACAAGGCCCCATTTCATGGGAGGCCTGCTTTTATTAGGTCGATGGAGGGGATTTTGCCCCACCTAAATGAGGGGTGAAGGGCTTACCTCTCTTCTCTCTCCTGAAGGAGATGCATGGCATGTGCTAGTCAGTATTTGTGTCCCCTCCAAATCATGTATTGAGATCCTAATCCACAATGTAATAGTAGTAGGAGGTGGGGTCTTTGGGAGGTGATTAGGGTATTAAGGACCCTGTCTTCATGAACAAGATTGATGCCCTTATAAAAGAGACCCTGGAACATTCATATACTGTTGATAGGAATGCAAATGAGTACAACAGTATGGAGATTCATCATAAGACTAAAAGGAGATGTAAATACGATTGGCTATGACATTGTGAGTATATTCCAATGGAAAAGAAATTAGCACACCAAAGCAATGCCTACATGGTCAAGTGTGTTGCAGCATTATTCACAGTAATGAAGATATAGAATCAGCCAAGGTGTCCATCAGTGGATGAATGTATAAAGAAAATGTGGTGGGTATACACAAAATGGAATAATGTTCAGCCATAAATAAGAAGGAAACTCTATCACTTGCAGAAAAATGGATGGACCTGAAGAACATTATATTAAGTGAAATAAGCCAGACATAGAAAGATAGGTACTGTATGCTCTCTCTCATATGCAGAAATTTTAACAATTAATGGAATATAGAATAGTGATTACCAGAGGTTGGCAAAGGGGGGAGGATAGAGGAAGAGAGGCTGAATTCGATCAATGTGTATTGTATCTATGTACTAATATATCACACTGAACCCCCACTAATATGCACAGTTAATACATGTTAATCAAAAATAAAAAGAGCTTGGAGAGCTCCCTTGCCCCTTCCACCATGTAAGAACACAGTGACAAGGCTCCATCTGTGAACCAGGACATGAGGCCTCACTAGGTATCAAATCTTCCAGCACCTTAACCCTGGGCTCCCCAGCCAGTGTAAGAAATAATTTCCTCCTGTTTATGTTACTTAGTCTGTCGTATTTGTTACAGCAGCTCAGAAGGACTAAGAGAGAAAATTGGTACCAAGAATGTTGTAAGAAATACTTACAAGTATGGAAGCAGCTTTGGGTAATGGGTAGAGGGGAGAGTCTTGAGGTGCCTGCTAGAAAAAGCCTGCATTGCTGTGAATGAGCCACTAAAGGTGAGTCCAGGGACAGCTGAGAAAGCAGAGGAGAGCCCCAGAGAAGGCCTCCATCTAAGTAATCACGAAGAGCACGTTAGCCGAAATATGGATGGTAAAAGTCATTCTGATGAGGTTGCAGACCACAGCCAGGAGCGTGTTATGGGACAATGGAGAAGAAGCAGTCCTTGCTACAAAGTGGCAAAGAACTCAGCTGAATTGTATTCCTATTCCAACGCCTGGTGCAAAGTACAACTTGTGAGTGATGGGAGTTAGACATTTAGGTGAAATGATTCTAAGCAAAGTGCCGAAGATATGACTTGGCTCCTCTTAACTGCATCTTGTGAAATGGGAGAGGCAAAAAATGACTTAAAGACAGAATTGTAAGGCAAGGCAACTAGATCTTAAGATTTGGGAAATTCTAAGCCTATCTATGTTTGAAAAAGTGAAAGGGCATGATCACAAGAGCATCTTAAGGAGGTACTCAAGCAATCATGTTGTACGGAAATTCACATGGATGTGAACCACAGGCCTAAACAGGGATCTCAGTTGAAGCCAGGTGCTATCATTTAGGACAAGGGAAGAAGGACCCTGAAGGAAATTCTCTGGTCTCAGAAAGAAGGGTCATTATCTTGACCTCTATAGGCCAGATATTCTCCACCCAGAGCTCTGGAGAAGGGTAAGGAAGAGCCATGCGGGACAACCCTTGCCAAGCAACACTTTAATGGCAGGACCCCTGCCCAGTGGGGCAGTAAGGCAGAATATTGGGCCAAAGAAGGTTGTCCTCAAGCCTTAAGATTTCATGGAGTTCATGTTTTAGTCTGGACTTAACTTGGAATTCATTACCTCTTCTTTCTTTTTTATGTCTCCCTTTTGGAATAGAAATATCTCTCCTATGCGTGTGCCACCATTGTATTTTGGAAGCACATGGTTGGCTTCACAGGTTCCTAGATGTAGATCAGTTTGCCTCAGGGTTAATCATAGCTTGAGGCTCACTTATATCTGAATGTTTGTCTCCCTCCCCTCCCTCAAACGCATACGTTGAAATCTTAACCCTCAGTGTGATGGCATTAGGAGGTGGGGCCTTTGCAAAATGACTGTCATGAGATCAGACCCCTCAGGAATGGGGATTAGGGACCTTACAAAAGAGAGCCCACGGCTCTCACCATTTCTGCCATATGATGACACAGCAAGAAGACTAGGAGCCAGGAAGCAGCCCTTGTCAGACACTGAAGCTGCTGCCACCTTATTCTCTGTATCTCTAGCCTGTATTCTCTAGCCTGTATTCTCCTGTATTCTCTAGCCTCTGGAACTGGAAG
Organism: Chinchilla lanigera; assembly: GCF_000276665.1. Taxonomy (NCBI): domain Eukaryota; kingdom Metazoa; phylum Chordata; class Mammalia; order Rodentia; family Chinchillidae; genus Chinchilla; species Chinchilla lanigera. The sequence continues at coordinate 969,395 of NW_004955566.1, forward strand.
AAATAAAGTTCTGTGGTTTATAATGCTTCCAGTTTATGGTATTTCCCTATAGTGGCCCAAACAGACTAAAACAGTGTGGCAGGTGGTATTTTCCAGAAGTAGCTGCAAAAACGTATGTATCCCATTCCCCTTGCTCTCCTGACACTGTGGCTAAAGTTCCTCCCAGAGGAGCATCCTCCCTTCGAATCTGAGTAGGACTTATGACTGTTCAGACCAGACTGTAGCGAAGATGATGTGCTATGACTTCAAAGGCCAGCTCTACAAGGATCCAGTTTCCACCTGTTTAGCTGTTTTTCAGAAGCTCATTCTGAGAACCCATGCCTCATATGAGGAGGCCCAAACCAACTCATGGAGAGAATCCATGTGGACAGCATGGAGACAGAAGAACTGAGGCCTCCAGACAACAGCCAGCACCAGCTGCCCGTCCTGGGAACACACAGCTTTCAGGTGGTTCCAGCTTCTAGGCTTCAAGACTTCCAAGCGAGGTTGTAGAAGCAAACTGTCACTGTACATCCTGTCCACATTGTTTTGATCCACAGAAAGTATGAGTGTAAGAAATGGTTCCTGTTGTTGATCCCCTAAGTTTGGGGGTAATTTTTTATATAATCATACTATTACAGTTTAAACGTGAAGTGTCCCTCCAAAGCTCTTTCACGGAAGGCACTAACCTCATCAATGAATTAAGCCATTCCTAAGTTCATAGCTGAAGTGGCTATTAAGAGTTGGGACACAGGGGCTGGGGATTTGGCTCAGCAGCAAAGCACCTGCCTGGCAAGTGCAGGGTCGTGAGTTTGATTCCTGGTACCCGAAGAAAAACAAAAAACAAAACAAAAGAGTTGAGACACAGTTGGAAGTAGGTCACCAGGATGTGCCTTTGATGGTGTATCTGGTCCCTGGCCTCTTCCCCACACAAACACAAGTTGCAGCCATCTCCCCACAAATCACAAAACAAACTCAGTTCATAAGCCAAGGTACCACTACACATGTGACACCAGACAGAAAGCTAATGTTCATTTTGGTTCTTGAGGTGGCAACGTGGGGGGAGCACTGACTTGAGAGTGTGATGACCTAAGTCTCTTTCTACATTTGTCCCACAGCAGCTGCTGCAGTAGGAGCCTCCAGTAGCTTCCCATTATTTGATGACAATGCAAAGTCCTTGCCACAGCTACACAGCCCGTAGGGAACTGGCTCCAGCTATAATTCCAACCACTGCATCTGCCTCTTTCCCCCTCCTCAATTTACTCCAGCCCTCCTGCTTTGCTATCCTGGAACATACCAGGCCCATACTTGCCTCAGGGCCTTTGCACTTGCTTTTCCCCCTTGGTGGAATGCTCTTCCCTCTGGTAGCCTGAGTTTAGACTCACATTCACCTAAGCCTCTTCCCAAATGCTCTCTTCCATTCTCCCTCCTCTTAAGGTACTATTTTTTCTCTAGGGTGCCTAACCTGACACTACATTACATCTCCATTTGTGTATAGTTTATTGACTGTCTTTTTTCACTAGAATGTATGCCCCCTAAGGACAAGGTTGTTGCCTTTATTCAGCATTTCATCCCCAACATTTGGGCTAGTAACTGACTGACACACAGCAGGTGCTATGGATACTTATGGATAGGCAAATGGTCTTTCTAAAGTGTTACCTCAGCCCTCCAGTTCATGGAACAATTGCCCTTGGCCCTATGAGTAAAGACTTCCAGAGCCACTCATGATCTGACACAGGTACAGCTCTGGTCACTTACACAATGCAGTCCTTCTTCCCAGAAGGAACCTTCTGAGCCTGGTCTTTACCAGCAGTTTCTGTCAGTCATCTGGTCTTCTGAGCTCTGACCAGAATCTCCCATACAGAACAGCCGAAGGCATTCCAGCACTTCTCTTTCAGGTGAAATCTCCAAACCTTTCCAAACTCTTCCCACAAGCCATTTCCAAAGGCTCTTGAACCACATGGCCAGGTATGGTCACAGCAATGACCCCACTCCTCTGGTACCAAATTCTGTCTTAGTTACTTTTTTCTTGTTGCTGAGACAAAACACCCACCACCCAAAACTAAGGAAGGAAAGGTTTACTTAGCTCACAGTTGGTGGAGGTTTCAGTCCATAATCAGCTGGCTCCAAGGCAGGGTGGCATGACACAAGGACAACAGTTCAAGGAAGAAGACAGCAAAAGCAGCAAGAGCAAAAACGGGGAGAGCAAGCCTCTTTTTCACCTTTATATTATATGCTGCTATCCCCGCCCCCAGGGCAGGTGTAGCACTAACACAATCTCCATGCCCTCCTCTCACACAGGATGAGGATGTTTGCAAAGTGAGATGTTTACTGGCCTCCTACTGAATCACTTAGTTAAACTTCTAAACTTCTCAAGTTGACACAGTGTATCAACCATTGTAACATCCCATCTACCCCACCCCTCAAACACACATTCACACCTATCTCTACATGGACACACACAAATACACACACAGGAAGACATATACCCAGGCATACCAGAATGGGCACATATATACATACAGAGATGTGTACACACACACACACACACACACACACACACACACACACACACTTTCTATCCTCTAACTCTTGAGACACACACTGCTCACACTCATTTCCAAGAGTTTACCAGTTTGCACTTGCCACGCCTTCTTCAGAGCTATTCTCTGAGAGCCACCTGTGATTTTTCTTTGCCAGAGAGTCAGCATAACATGGTAGTAAAAATCACGGACTCTGAAACCAAATCACTTGAGTTCCAATTTTAGCTTTGCTACTTGCTAGTTGCAGAAGCTTAAATAAGTTACTTAGCCTCTCTGTGCCTTGGTTTTCCTCCCAATAAGTTCAATGCTGATGGAGAGAGTACCTCCCTCACAGGGTCATAGGGAAGTGCTTAGGACAGTGCCTGGCTTGTAAAGAGAACACAGTTACATCCCAACCATGCCTGAGATTGGATGGGGCACTCCTCCCAAGCACCCGATACAGGATCTGTGGGGAACGTTGGCCACAACATTCTGAGCGTACAAGTGTTCTCACTGCCTTTTTCATCACCAGGGTGGAGCGGCCACAGAGTATCCTATGCGGTCAGAACCCGAAGCCTGGGGTCTGTGCCCCAAGGTACTCAACAAGTATTTGCTGAAATGTACAAATGCCCTTGGGTGAGCCATTTAGCTGCACCGGGATGTTGTTTTCTGTCCTATAAAGGAAGATCACTGGACTGGAAATTTTCTAAGGTCCTTCCAGGTCAAATGTTCTGCAATTCTTCAGTTCCATACCTGACCCTCTATGTGCAGAAAAGTTTTTCCCTTATTATGCCAGAACTGTAATCAGTGTCTTTGTGAAAGCTCTTTTCAACTCTTCCAGATCTTTTCCAAATGGGACTTGCAAAATGATGGGAATACAGGGTCCTTAGAAATGAGTTCAGTCCTGACCTTCCACTGTGGAGACCCAAAGACTAGAGAAGCCTTGCTTGAGGTCATGCAGCAAGCTAATAGAGGAATCAGAGCCACAACTCAGGGGTCAGAGCTTATGACACTTTTTTTTCTGCACAAAAATAATGGTTAGGAGAGATTTCTTTAGAAAAGGCATAATAGTGAGAACTAGCAAAATTTTGTTAGGAAATTGAGGCAGGTGTGAGTTATAACCCTTTAAAGTATCACATGATGCTTCTGTTATAACAATTATAAAAATAACATCAGCTAAATGGTTTAGTGAATTCTTGCCAATGGCCAGGCACTGCACCAGGCACTTGACACAATTTTCTCACTTAAATCCCCAAATGATGCTTTGAGAAAGATACCCATTTTACAGATAAGAAAACTGAAGCTTAGAAAAGAAAAGTAATTTTCTCAAAGACACTCCTGCAGTAAGTTGCAGAACAAGGCTCTAAACCACTATGGCATGATTACAGCTCCAGATACTTAATGGCTTACCAGCCCCTTCTGTCAGAGTGCTATTGACACACCCTCTCAAATATTCCTAGACAGACTGATACATTTAGCAGAAACAAGTTCACACAGAAAAGTGTGGGCTCAACATCTCTGTGCTGTAACTTCTTCTGTGTTTTTCCTTCTTTTTGATGATGACATACTTGTAGGTAATGTGCATGTGCTGCACACATCAGAGAAATAGATTCCAGAAGCCACAGGTTGTATAAATCAGCTATTGCTGGGTAACAAAGCATCCAGCACTCAGAAGTAGGTGACAAAAAGCATGTATTCCCAGGGGTCAGCTATACTTTGGCCAGTCAGCCGGTCTAAGCTGTACTGGACCCCAAGCAATGGCTTCACATAAAGCTTCCTCACATCTCCTGGTTCTTCTGAGACCAGCTGGCTCCATGGGGCAGGTTGTCAAGTGGAAACACTTAAGGTTGCAGCTTGGAACTAGCAGGTCATCACTTCAATCTATGTTCCAAAAGCCACTAAAAGATGCCCAGGCCAACCCGACATCAACAGGGTAGAAAAGAGACCCATCTGTAATGGAAGGAATAGTTCTGGGCATGGATGGAGGAGAGGCAAAATGTTGGAGACAGTGAAATAACCGACTGCAGGGCTCATTGAAAAATTTAACAAAATGCAGGCATAGCGATGCATACTTGTCATCCCAGCACTCTGGGAGGCTGAGGCAGAAGGATCACAAGTTCAAGGCTAGCCTGGCAACTTCATGCCTTAGTGAGACCTTGTCTCAAATTTAAAAATAAAAGAGGACTGGGGATATAGCTCAGTGCAAAAGCCTCAGGTTCAATCCTCTGTACATAAAAAAAAAAAAGCAAGGTATGAAATCAGCACGATTTTAGCTCATGAAGATGGGGTGGGAAGAGGACTAGTGTTTCCTTTATTTCAAGTGCTGACACAAGATTTCCTGATTCATTTTGAGTTGAGGTTCAAGGTTTCCAGGGACTAAGAGAAACATAGAAGCTTCTGGGCTGGACAGGGTATGCGGGAATGAGCAGACCACGATTACACAAGAATTACTGCCGTGAAGTCAGAGACGTTCAGCATACAGCCTGTGTCGCGAAGAGCCATGGCCCTATCCACTTCTGGGTCCATCTGAGGAAGCAGGTGGGCAAATGCAACCACCAGACACCTGCACGCACTGAAAATGATGGCCAGATGGCCATGTGGCCTATGATCACACCTGCCTCCAACTGCTTCTGTGGCTCCTCCCTGTCTCCCTCTTGAAGTAGCGGCGGGACCATTCCATGCATATGGGGATGTGACATGAAGTCTAGGAATCAGCTGAGTTTTTCCTGCCCCAGGTGTGTTTTCTCCCCGTTTCCCATCCACCTACACAAATAAGCCGCTTTCCCTCAGGCCTCAATTTCCCCACTAGTAACAGCAGGGGCAAAACCCTCCTCTAGCCTTGCCCAAGAGCTATGGGCCCTGTGGACTATGTGAGGCAGTAGAATACTTCTGGGATGGCAGTGAGGACTTGGAACTTGGGAGGTATGATGTGAGGGGACCTGGTCCCACCCAGGAGCCAGACAGGCCTGCACCCTGGTCACTGTCCAGCCTGGTGACCTCTCTAAACCTCAACCTTCTTATCAAGAAAATGTGTCTGAGCCGATTGTGGTAGAACAGGTCCATAAAGCCAGCATTCTGGGAGGCTGAGGCAGGAAGCAGAAGTTCCATTTGAACGTAGGCAGCTTAGTGACTTAGTGAGATCCTGACTGAAAATAATAAGGAAAGGCTGAGGATAAATCTCAGTGCAAAGGCCCTGGGTTCAATTCCCAGTACTGCAAAAAAAAAAAAAAAATGTAAAGGAGAAAAGAAAAGAAAATGGCCCTAATGATCATGCCTTCCTCACAGGAATGCAGTGAGGACCAAATAAGGAAGAACTGGACAATATCTGGAACATCATTCTGCCCTGAATGTACTGCTATTGTTCCCATCTATCTCTGGGACATACGATGCTTGGGTTGAACCTCGTGCTGAAAATGTGCAGGCACCACTGGAGGGCATGGAAGCCCTTGACATCAGGCCTACCAAAGCCTAGCTTTCCCAGTGAGCTCCAGAAACCAACCTGTCCATCCATCCATCTCTATTCACACATCCAGGAGTGTTTGCCAGTCACCCACTCGGGACTTAGCACAAGTTCAGACACAGTGGGAACTTGGCAGAAATGTAGAGGGCTGGGGTGCGGCCCAGTGGAGGAGCACTTGCCTGGCCTGTGTAGGGCCCTCGGGCCCATCCCTCGCACCACAAAAAGAAAGGGAAAGAGAAACGTAGAGTACAACCTATGCCAAGAGAATCAGTGCCTTCAAGATCCTATGAATCTGAGGCCTGACAGGGACCCAAAAGCTCCTGGGCCGACACTTGCCGGCAGTAGGAACCTCAGTGCCTGACCACACAGGTGGCCACTTTCGCCGTGAGAAAAAGGCCTCTGCCTCACTTGGAGCTGAATCTCAGCTTCCTGTGGCATTTGCCCTCCTGGGACATTCACAAGCAGCTATTCCATCTCCCCTGAGCCTTCTAATCCCTGCGCTAGACATTTGAGCTCCCTAAACAGCAATTGAGATGCCTATCTGGGTGCCAACCCCTCTCCACAGCACCCTTTTCATATAGCGTGGCAGTCCGGGAGAAGTCACAAGGCACAGTGGTGATAAATTTGCTAAACCTGTGCTTTTGAGGCTATGTGTGCAACACTAGTTCCACAAGGTTCAGTAACTGAGGCTTCCAGGGAGAGCAGAGTCCATGAGCCCCTCCCCTGGAGGAAGTTGAGGAAGCCAAGCCAATGGGGGCTGCTCTTGGAAAACCGGGCAAAGCCTCTGGGAGGATCAGGTGCGCTGTGCCTGTCCAAAGGTGAGACAGTGCTGCATACTTTCCAACCTTTTCAGCCTGGGACTCAGCCCTATGCAAGGAGCCTTTCCACTACCAGTATCGCTCAGAAAGCCCTTTAGACAACAGTGTTAAAACAGCGTGAGCTGAGCTATGAGCACAGGGGCAAGAAAGCCCGGCCTGGGTTCTCTCTGCGTTACCACAGAAGCCACTGTACCTGTCGGGATCTCCTGCAATCTCCTTCCAAGTACTCCAGTCCCCGGCCCTGCTCTGCTTCCAGAGAGAACCAGCCACAGCAGATGGTCTGCAAAAGTGTCTGCGAGACGCTGGGGCTTGGCTCTTTCGGAGGAGGTAGTGTCCGATGGGCTGGAGCGGGAGGAGGAGGCAGGAAAGGGCTAAAAAAGTGACAAGCAGCCCTGCCTGAGCCGGCCCTCCTGCCTCCTCCTGTCACCCCGCTGCCCTCACGGACCCAGACCCACACCCTGTATCCCTCTCCCCGTCCCTCAGCCTGTCTCTCTGACAACTCTTGACTCTCTTCTCCCTCTCCTCGCCTCCGTTTCTATTCTCTCTCCTTTCTCTCCTGCTTCCTCCCTCTCTCTCCTTTTCTCCCCCTCTTGCTCTTCTCTCTCTCCTTGTCCTCTCTGTCTCTCTGATATCTTTCCACCCACCCCACCCAAGCCACAGCCCCATTCCCGCCTCAGTTTCCCCACCACTTGCAGATGCAATCTGCCCAGGGTGGAAGAGGACTCTGGATCAGGTGCCATGGGAAAGAAGACCAGGAAGCTCCCAGTCACATGAATCACCGGGCAGCAGCAGCAGAGGGGCCTGCAGTTCCCAAGGCCGGGGCGTGATTTCCGGGTCTGAGGAGCTCTGGAGTCGTTTTTCCCTTTTCTTTCTATGTTACCATGCGGGTAACCTCGATCCCTCGGCCGAGGTAAAGAGCCGGTCTGAATAATTTGGTTTGGACACGGAGGAGGCCCGAGGGAGGAAGCAGCAGTCATAAATGAGGAGCCCAGCCCACTGTGCTGAGCACACCCCGCCCCTCCGTTCACGCAGAGTCTCGCCATCTTGGGCAGCTGAAAGGTATTGCTCCCCTCTCCCCACAGCAGGGACCAGAGTTGCAGCAGCCACAAATCACTAAGAAAAGTGCCGAAGAATGTTCGCCATTTCTTGGAATGGAAATAATAATAAATAATAATAATCTGTTCCATGTATTTAGCCAAGACATGTTCTCCAAGGAGCTCGGCACTCAAATTGATCGTAAGTCCCCAGGGTCTGGATACTTTTTAATTAAAATTTTTATTGAGGAAAATGCAAATAAAAAGAATGACCTCCAGAACCGCATTACTCAAGGGTCACTGCCTAGCGTTGTCTCCGTGTTTGTCCTTTGATTCCTTTGCAGTCTGGGTGGGTGTAGCCTGGTCGGTCTTGCTACCATGCCTGGACACCTGGTCAGCAACGGACTCCAAGCCCCTGCGCTGCCCTCGAGCAGCTCCCTGAGTGTCTGCCTGCCAGACACGCATCACATTCACCATTCTCATCACAAGCTGGGGCTGGGGATTTAGCTCAGCGGCAAAGCGCCTGCCTGGCAAGCGCAAGGTCGTGAGTTTGGTTCCCGGTACCGGAGAAAAAAACCAAAAACAAACAAACAAACAAGCTGGAGCCACCGGGGCCAGGAACATAGCTCAGCATGAGGTTGTTAGTTTGATTCCCAGTACCACCAAAAAAAAAAAAAAAAAAAAAAAAAAAACAAGCTAAAGCCACCTTTGCAGTGATAACCAGGGGCCTGCCGCTGAGTGCTTTCCATGCACCACCTACTTCATTGTGCCCTCACCAAGGCTTTCTGTTTCTGTCCCCATGTTTCAGATCAGAACACTGAGGCTATGGGAGGTTCCAAACACAGGTTTACCTGGCTCCTGGGTACTAGTTCCTCCTTCAAAGCAGGGGAGGGGAGATGGGGAAAGGGAGGGGAGGGGGAGAGGTAGGGGGAGAGGTAGGGGGAGGGGGAGAGGTAGGGGAAGGGGAGAGGTAGGAAAGAGATGGGGAGGTGGAGCAAGGAGGGAAAATGAGGTGAGGAGAGCTGTGGGGGGAGGGTGCTATGCTGAGGGGTGGGGACAGGTGTATCACTGAAGAAATGCTTCTAGGAGAAGCCAGCAAGGGACACAGGACCTGTGGGAGATGGGCTACCAACTCAGAGTCCTACCTCGGCCTTAGTTCACAGGGGCACTCTGGAGAACTAATTACACCCCAGAATTTGATCCAGCTCCTGGCAGTGGAGCTGGGGTGCCCTAGGGTAGAGGAGGTGGTAGGAAAGGGAGAGAAAACTTCTAGGCACTTCCAGCTCTCCGTACCTTTGCAGAGGTGCCAATTTCCAGGGGACACCCAGTGAAGGTTACAGCTACTGGTATCACAGCCCCCTAAGGTGAAAGGGGACAAGTGTCATAAAGGTACCCAGCAACGTGTGCTACACATGATCACCTCGTGAAGAAAGCCACCCCCCACACCCGACAGCATGTGATCCCCGCTTCCATATTTGTGGCTGACTGAAACCCTCAGGACTGGGCCATTCTGTTCTAAACACAGTTGTCAATAGCCTGCTTCTACTCAGAGCAGGCCTATGACACAGACAGCCCAGCCGAAGCTGAGGGGACGAGCCAAGCGAGCCAACCCGTAGGTTAAAGAACAACCATGCAGATGCTCTCAGTAAGGACTGGACTTTGGACGTGGTGGGTCCTGCCAGGCCCTCTAGGCTCCTGGCCACTGCTCAGCAGCGAGCATGTATGAGCAGAATGGCCAGGAATCAGGAGGCAGAGCCCCAGAGAAGCCAGCAGCCATGTGCCTCCCAGCCCTGGCTCCAGGAGCCCAGCTGCTCTGTGGGCGCTATGCCTCGAGACTGCCAGCGGAGGCCTGGCAAAACCCTGCTTTGCCTGTGGCCACTACAGGCCTCGCCTGAGGCAGACAGCCGAGAGCCTGAGCCACAGGCATCTGCCCAGGAAGAAGCACAGATGTGGGGTCCACCAACACACACAGCGTCAGCAGTGGCAGAGCAGAGAACAGGAGCCCATAAGCCCTTGCAGTGGGCACTTGAGCCTGGTGCTGCCCTGTGCCCCCTGCCGGGGCTCAGAAAGCCTGCTGGGAGGGCTTCTGGGTCCTGGCGACAAAGCTCCTTCTCAGTTTGCACTTGGTTGCATGGCCATAGTCTCTACAACGCACAGCATTTCAGGCCCAACAGGATGGCCTGGGAGACACACACACACACACACACACACACACACACACACACACACACGAGTTTTCCCATCCGAAACACAAATCCATATCCCTGCACGTTGAGTTTCCATGTTGATGGGTGTCAATTGCTGCAGTCAATGAAACAAACTGTCTGTGGTGGCGCATTTAGGGGATTGACATGGCTCCACTATTGCAAACAAACAATGTTAAACAACAGCAAAAAAAGCAAGTTACAAAAGGATATGTATGGGATGGTACAGCCTGCACAAAATGTGAAAGCATTCAAAACAGCAAGGCCTGTGTTTGTGGATCCATGCACACGTGATGCAAGTGTAAATCATGCACGGGATGACACAGTGGTCCCTAGACCATGGTGGCCCTGGGAAAAGGAGAAGAAAGAAAGAGATAGGGCTTTTAGTTATATTTGGAAATCTGTGTTTTATAAATACGTGAAAGAAAGAAATGAAGGAAATCTGGCAAAATGTCACGGGTCTTTCGTATTATTTCTGGTAATGTTCTGCGTTTGTTTCTTAATTGACATTTAATGATTTTTTTTAAAAAGTTCAGGTAGGGGCTGGGGATTTAGCTCAGTGGCAAAGCGCCTGCCTGGCAAGCGCAAGGTCGTGAGTTCGGTTCCCGGTACCGGAGAAAAACCAAAAAAAAAAAAAATAAAATAAAATAAAAAGTTCAGGTAAAACCCAACCTCAGCACACCTTGACCCGGCCATCCTCCTGGCAGGAGTATACTCAACGGCATCCCACCCAAGAATGTTCACCCCACTGCTATTTGTAATTACCCCCGACTGGTAACCAATCCCAATGTCTGTGAATGGCTAAATAAGTAAATTGAGGCTGCTCGCACACATTATGCTGAGTGAGAGAGCCAAACAGTGTGGCTCTTTTTATAGAAAGTTCCAGACTGGGGAAAACTTGGACTACTCCGGGGTTAGAGGTCAGGATGGTGCATGCCCATAGGCAGGTAGGGGTGAGACAGGAGCACAAGGGGTCTCTGGGGTGGTGACCATGCTCTGTTTCTCTATCCAGGTGCAGGTCTACGGGTGGGTATGTTCTATTGGTGACAGTTCAACCATTGAGCATTTAGAAAATGTGTGCATTTCATCAGGATGTTATATTTGAAGAAAATCTACATTAACTTTTTTTCCCAAAAAGTAAAAGCTAAGGCACATTCAACATGATGTTCTCTGATGGGGCTATTACATGGAGGCCATTGTTGGACATTAATTTCTCAACTCGAATTAATCTATTGATCACCAGCATTGTAGCATACCCCATGTGGTACATGAAATCATTGACCTGGAATAGCCTCTAAGTTGCAGCCCTCACTGGGGGCAGAAGGCTCTGTTAATGGCATTTCACAGGAAGCAGCAGTGAGTCTTAACATCCCTCCAATGGAATGGCCATTTTTAGCCCAGATCCCATCAGAAAGGCACTCGCCCTAACCCAACGGAAATTAAACTACCCCTCCCCGCTCTTGTGCAATGGAACAACTATAGTCAGGAACCAAGTGGCCAGGTTAGGGGGGACTGCAGGGCAGATCAAGAAAAAGGCCTACCTGCCAAGCCTTCAAAAGAAAGCACCTGCTCAGACACCCCACCGACAAAGGCCTGGGTCCAGCTAAGCTAAGCAGGTGGAGGGGGGGTGCGGACCAGGCATCTGCAGCCTTTCACAAAGATGGGGACTACACATACCTAGTTCATGGGCCCTCTATCTACCTTCCAAGTCCCTGGCAGACATCACTAATCAACCAAGGCCTTGAATCTCACAATCCTCCTCAGTGTCCCTTTCAAAACCCTAGAAGTTAAAGATCTGGCAGAGGCTCTTCCCCATTACCTGGGCTAACAGTGGGTTAGGGGCAAGGGGCAGGGGATCAATGGTGCAGGGAAGAACAGTTGTGATCAAATGCACAACACTCCATGGATCACTGTGGGTTTGACATGTACGTTTCTCCTTCTGTTAATTGAATAGTAAATATATATGCTTTTTATTTCAAAGAGTAGACTGTCACTTTCTGCGGCCCTAACGTAAGGTACCTCTTTGGACCATTGTGACATGTACCTATTAAGCAACAAGACCTACAGCAGCAACCAGGTGCATTCATCCTCCATTGTGAGGACAAGCCGGAGAGAAACCTAGAAATTTCTACAGACTACCCCAGGGCAAGACCCTGCGGCCACTGACTCCTTGAAAGTAACTGTGCAGAAAATACTCCAGAAGGAGCAGGTCCCCAAAGGATAGGGTTGTTGCATTGCACCCTGGGATACTATTCACAGTCAACATTTTGAGACTGGCTATCTCTGGAGCTGTGGGATGGGGCAGCCCTGTCCACAGGTGACTCTGGGGACAGCTGCTCATGGCCCACTCCTTGGAAGGTGGCGAGGGCCCTGGGAAGAGCCATCAGTTTCAGGTCTGGCTCCACCTGCCAGCAGAGATGTGCCTCCTGCTCAGCTATCGTTCTTCATGGCCAGTTCCCAGGGCAGGAGAAGGATGAGGATCCCAAGCCCTCTGCAACCTTCTCAGTCAAAAGCCTGGCTTCTGGTGGAGAGGGTAGTAGCTGAGAGGAGCCTGCAGACAGCCACCTCTTATCACACCACTGTCCCAGGAGGACTAGCAGCTGAGCTCAGACGCAACCATCGAAATGCTTTTTCCGTAGCTGCAGTGGCTAACGGAGCCCTCCTCTCCTAGGGGAGGGTAAAATGGAGATTCAGTCTCTGTTAACCCCCGCATTTAACCTCCTGACGCATGAAGTGCCTCTCTATTCAATGCAGTGCTGCTCCGAAGTGACCAAGGTATGCCACATTGTCTGCCTCTGCTCTGGCCTCTGTTCCTCTCTGGCTCCTCAGAGATGCCCCTTCCTGCCCCTCGCCCATCTCCTGCCCCAGCCCAGAGCAAAAAGCCCCTAAGGACTTTGCAAGTTTCCATTACATTTCCTTCCATTCTTCCACTTTAGACCCAGCTCCTTCAGGCCTTTGTCCTGGGATTGTAAAATGAATCTGAAGCCCGGAACACTCACTCTGGACTGAGTGTCCCAAAAGCAAGCAGGTTGTTCATATGCAAAGGGTCAGAGGGCTACTTCTCCCCCAGCAACCAGGCGCTCTGCCCTTGGGGCAGGATCCAAAGCTTTCTGAATGTCCTTTTAAGCCCTCACCAGGAAGGGCTAGGTGAGGTCATGCTGTGGCCTTCCACAGGGGCCACACCTGCAGCTGGCTCAAAGGTGAAAGACCATTGGCACCCTACCAATACACTGAGGCTTTGATTTGCACCTCATTGGGAGCCATCTGAAGTTCTTGAAGGAGGAGTACAGTTTGTAACAGAGTGATGGGGTGGGTATGCAGGAGAAAAGCCTGGGAATAGTCTCCTGGCTAGAAATTCTGCAGTGCCCAAGACAGAGGCGTGGAAGGCCTGATCCCCAGTAAAAATCCAGAAGTTTCCATGAGGTGAGGACAGTCCGCAAGGTTGAGCAAGCAAAGAAGCCCAAGCAATCATTTCCTTGTGATCCCCTATACACAGAACTGATCCCCCACTGTGTAGAAGGAGGCACAGGTTTAGGGGGCAGCAATCCGGCCACCTCTTCTCACAGGTGAGGAACACGAGGCCAGAGGGCTAGAGGAAGTGATTTTTAATGAGTGCCAGGTTGGAGTCAGTCTCTCACCCAGTACTTTGCTACCTCTCCCAGTCCCCACTCCCACCCTGTCTTCTTGTTACCCTGAGGAGCCATTTTTCCAGTGTCACCAAACATGGCCTAGAGGGGTTCAGGGATGGGCCCCAGGCAGGGCTAGAATCCCGGCTCAGATTCTTGCCTTACAGTACACCACCTCTCCAAGAAAAAAGGGACAGAGCCTCTGGAAACGGGCAGCCACTGGACAGAAACGGCCTTGCTTCAACAAGAGTGAAGGACACAAGCAGGGGAGACAAACCATCCAAGCGTCACCAAGGGTGGGGAAGCTGAGCCAGATCTAAGCCTTGGGACATCAGGCACCACTCAAAGCCCCTGATAAGGGCCACTGCCTGAGGCTCCAACCTGTGCTGGATCCACATGAAGTAAATCTGAGTTTAGCTCTGAGGGAGCTCGAGGTCTGCAGCCACGCACCTTGTGAGAACAGGATGACACTCAGAGGGGAGAAGACCAAGAAGGTTCTCCCCAGGGGTCCTGGCCAGCTGACATGGCTGCCTGCATACTCTGCAGTGGAAATATTCCCAAGGGTCATGTGTTGAAGGCTTGATGTCCAGTTGTTACTGCTAGGGGGAGGTGCTGGAGCCTTTGGGAGGCAAGGCCTCATGGGAAGGTCAGCAAAAAGGGATATTAGGACCCGCAGATGCTCCTCTCTCTTTGCTTCCCAGATGCCCTGAGGTAAGCTTCTTTGCTCCATCACACCCTCCCACCATGACCTTCTGGCTTACCACAGGTCCAAAAGCAACAAAGCCGACCATGGACTGCAGTCTCTGAAGCCATGAGCCAGAATAACCCCCACCTTTAAGGTGATTTTTTTCAGGCTTGGTGCAACAGAAAGCTGCCTAACACAGGTGGGAGGGAGAGAGGGAGGGCAAACGGTCAGGAAGGACCTGCAGTGGATGTGGGAGCAGGGAAGGAGAGATGTAGTTCACTAAGTCCAGAGCCACTGACCCATCAACTGTCCTGGTTTGCCCAGGAACAAAGGTTTCCTTAAAATCCACGGTCCAAAGAAAACTGAGACAACTTGGTCATCCTACCTCTGTCTAATCCCACAGGGAACTCTGATGCATCACCACAGAGTTGTGCCCTCCCTTTGAGGGAAGGAGTCCAGGCTTTTGTCCCTCTGGCAGAGGTCATTTGCTGTATTTCCCACAACCCCTAGGTGGCATGTGTAACCTCCCAGAATCTCCCAGTAAAGTGGGCCCCACCCACCAAAGAGAACTCCCTAAGAAGGAGGTAGCTGTGGGTGGATAGGAGCCAACATCTTCCGACAGACAGGTACACCAGCCAAAGGGGACCTGAGCCAGGACCTGCCTCTTGAGGGGTTCAAC
This sequence comes from Chinchilla lanigera, assembly GCF_000276665.1. Taxonomy (NCBI): domain Eukaryota; kingdom Metazoa; phylum Chordata; class Mammalia; order Rodentia; family Chinchillidae; genus Chinchilla; species Chinchilla lanigera. The sequence continues at coordinate 984,402 of NW_004955566.1, forward strand.
TCCATTAGCAACTGAGAGAGGCAAGGGAATGAGCCACCTGACAGGCAAAGGCCCCAGAAGAAGGGGCCTGTCAGCAAGGGATGGGCTCTGAGCAGAAAAGGAGAGGAGGTGGGCAGAGAACTGGGAAGAGCTTGGCTGGGGGCATGGCCCGGCAGGGCATGGCCTTTGGGGCTCCACCCAGTGGGAGGGTGTGGTCGTGGGGAGATCCAATAGGAGAGCATGGCCCAAGGGAAGAAGTGGAAGGGTTCTGCTGGAGCTGTGGGCAGATCAAGGGACTCATTGCCTGGCTTCTGCAGGTGTTAATGATATCATTCAAGGCTTTCTCTGATACTTCTCACTGCAAGTGAGTGAAAGGCTCCGGGTTCAGCTTGTGGTTCTGTTAATCATCTATAGCATGCAACACAGTAAGTCATATTTATACGCTCCCACCACATTCTACCCTTAACTGAGTTCTGCTAAAAAATGAGAAAACATTCGCCCATTATTTCTTTGAAAACACAAGGGTTCCTTAGGACTCCTTAGTGAGATGGCCAGTTTGATGCAAGGTATTTGCTAACACCTTCTAAAGAAAAGGTCCTGTGGAATAAATAGAGGTGTGATGTGCACCACATCCCTAATACCTATATTAGAGCTGGCCGGAAGTCAATCGGCAAGCATTTATTGAGCTCTACTGTGTACCAGCTGGTGCAGTCCTGGGTGCCGAGTGGAGAAGATGAGTAGCACAAGTTCCTTCCCCTCAGGGAGTGCCTAGCCCCATGGGGAAGCTGGATGTGGAAACAAATTTCAGTCAAAGTGCTGGGTAATCAAAAGAGTAACAGATATCAGGCAGGGTGTTGGGAAGAGAGGACCTAAGGTTTGCTCTGAAGGTCTGATCTTTTTTTTTTTTTTTTAGAAATTAAAGGAGGAAAAAAAAAAAAAAAAGAAATTAAAGGAGGAAAATACTAACAGACCGACAACATTTAGCTCAGCAGCCAAAAGTGCCTGCCTGGCAAGCGCAAGGTCGTGAGTTCGGTTCCCGGTACCGGAGAAAAACCAAAAAAAAAAGGTCTGATCTTTAAAGGTGAAGGGTATATCAGATTGAAGAAGACACTGCTACCTCTCCCCCAGTATCTGTTCTCCCCCTAATTTCTGGTCAGACTAAAGGACATTCAGAATCTCTTTCCCAAACTCCTTTGTTCCTATGTGTGACTATATAACTAAATTTGCTGCATTACTATCAGGGAATGTCCTTACATGGAAGGTCTAAGCCCTTTTTCATCGCTGCCTTCTTCTTGCTAGTTGTTGGACTGTAGGAGTGATAGCTGGAGCTGGAGCTGCCATCTCAGACTGCAATGGAAGAAACTCAGGCCTCTGATAATGTAGTGAAACTGCTTGAACAGTATTGGGCCATGTGACATCAACTTCATACACTTCTATTACATTTCCTGTCACTAATCCTAGCAGGCCAAGAAGTTATGGCGGGGTGATTCCATCCCAAACTCTTGGGCTATGGATTACCCCGGCTCTGGCTTTGGCTTGCGTGGGGAATCCCCCGCCCCATTAGCTCCTCAGTTTCCCCCTGTCAACCCTGCCCAAAGGCAGAGGCCTTTTGGGGCATAAAGGACTTGCTGTCCCCGCTGCCAGGAGTGGTGTCATGCCCCTCCCTCAGTGTAGCCACCAGCAGCCACCACTGACATGAGGAGCTGAGGAGAAGGCCACCCTCGTCCCCGAACTCCCTGGGGCCCACCTCATGGAGCTCACTTCTCCTCCACTGGCCCTGCTTCCTTTGCCACTCCCCACCCCAGGCTTGTCCCAAGGACCCGCCTTCATTTTGTCCTTCCCTGTCTTCAACTCCCCGTCTGTTTCCACTTCCTCCACTTCCCCTTCCAGCCCGCAGCCAGCCCTGTTCTTGGCATGCAGGCCCTGTCCCACTTCGTCAGCCTCTTCCTCCTCCTCCACCTCTCAGCAAATTGGAGCCACAGCAACACCAACACCCTACACAGTGGGCAATTAGCACCTAACGCAATTAGCACTTACTGTGAGCTTTCTGTGAAGCTGACAGAAGCCTCTCAGGGAGCCCTGAGGGTTCCCTCTGGCCTCCTCCAAATGGCCCATGGGGAGGCAGCTTGGGTAACCTGAGCCCTGAGTAGAAAGCAGAATTCCTTACCCCCTTGCTTCTGGCATGCTGTGTGACCTCGGGTCAGCCACTCCACATCTCTGTGCTTCAGATGCTTCATCTAGGAAGCAGAAATCACAATCTTAACTTTAGAGGACTTTTTCGTGGCTAAAGCAGGTTGGCAAACCCTGGGCTCATAGATAAGTGGGGCCTGATGCCTATTTTTTCTAAAGTTTTTTTTTTTTGGTACCAGGAATCAAACTCAGGACCTTGTGCATGTCAGGCAGGCACTTGTGCCTCTGTGCTAGATCCCCAGCCCTTGGTACCTGTTTTTGTAAATGAACTTTGTGGTACAAACACACCCATCTGTGACACACCAGCCCCAGCTACATGTGTACTACCATGGCAGTGTTTTGTCATCATGACAGAGGCCTACAGCTTGCAAAGCCTAACCTAGATACTGTACTGCTCGGCCTTCCTTCTGAAGAAAGTTTGCTGACCCTGGTCTCGGCAAATCAAGTGATTGTTACATCTTATGCCTCAAAAGCTAGGACTGCAGTCTGTCCATTCATTCAGGATTTATTGTGCACCTACTAGATGCACCGCCTAATTATAGATACTGTAGCTGCAGTAAATAACCAAAGCAGACCTCAGCCCATGTTCTCCCAGAGTGAAGGAGATGGACCAGAGACAAACTAATGACATAGGAAGCAATAACCATTGAAGTGAAAATTAAAGATGGCAATCGGATGGACAGAGGGAGGTAGGTGGCACCTCGATTGTAAGTCAGGTGACATAGAGAGGGAATTCTAATGAGGTAGCATGGGAGCAGAGATCTGAAGGAGGTGAGAGAGTAGGCCTCACATATGTCTGAGGTAAAAGCATTCTGAGCAGAGGGAACCACAAGTGCAAAGGTCCTGGGGCAGGGACCCAGCTGGTATATCAGAGGCACATAAGCTGGTATGGCTACTGCAGCAAGGGTGAGAGGCAGAGAAATAGGAAGTGAAGTGAAGATGGTCAGAGGGGACTCGACCCAGAGGGCACTGTAAAGATTCTCACTTTTACTCTGAGAGCCTGACTTCAGTTTAAGGGACACAGACTGCAGAGGTCATGGTGGCTGGTGAGAGTCTAGATGAGGTATGAGAGTGACACAGAGCAGAGAGGTAGAGGAGAAGGTCAAGAGAAGCAGCCAGATTATAGACCTGTCTCCAGAGTGAAACCAACAGGCAGTGCCCTTGTTCCAGAAATGAGAGAGGAGAGTAGATTTGACTCACTCTTGCACCTTTCTCTGCTTGTCATCAAATGGGGACAACGTGCCCTGATGTGACTCACTGGAAATACTCCCTGTCTGAATGGTGAGCATGTACGACACTGCTGGGGGAAGGGCCGTTCCCCCGATGGGCGTTGGGAGCCAGTGACCGGCACAGAGGACCCCCTGCCACTCTGTATTGACGCTCCAAGAGCTCCAGGTCTCCAGAGCCAGTTCCTGGCAAACAGCAGAGGGAGCGCTCCTTAACCTACACCCTGAAGCTTCCTCCTCAGCTCCCTGGGCGTCCCCCTGGACACATGGTGGAGGTGGGCTCTATAGTCCCTCTTTTTGCCCCTGGTCTGACCTGAGCCTCTCTCAGGTAATCTGTGGAGTACGGCAGAAGTGACACTGGAGGACATCTGACGATGGGTCATGTGGCTTCCACCTGACTCTCAGAACGATCACCTTGGGGGATGCTGGGACCATGCCAAGAGCCAGCCACCCTGATACACAGTGGTGGAAGGCCACAGCATGTAGGTGCACAGGTCACGAGTGTCCACTGGGCTCTGACAGCCCCACGCATGCACCCTCGGGACACCCAGCCCGGATGAGCATCATACGGCAGTTCCGATGGGAAGCAGTCAGCAGAGCCCTTCTAGAGTTCCCAGCCCACAGGACTACAAGGAAAGGAAAGCCTGCAAGGCCAAAGACAGGCTGTCATCCTGCAATAATATAGGGACACATTGATTTTGGAGCCTTGCTGCTGACCATCTGTAAATAGATCAGAAGCTGGGTGCTCTGTCTTGGGCTCACCTGCAGAAACAATTGTCACAGGAGCAGTCTTGTCCCACCTCGAGGTTCTTGTCCCCTCCAATACACCCCCCACCATGGGCCACCCAGGGAGAAGGGCCCCTTGGTGTCCAAGGCCCGGAAGGGCAGTGAACATGGCTGGATCTCTGCTCCTTATCTGCAGTCTGCTGCTCCAAGCGGGTGGTGGCATGGGAGGGGTGGGTTCCACAGCCCAGAGTGCGCCCCCAAGGACTGAACGGTGTCTGCCGCGATCCAGAGTGGGGGCCATGGAACCCAATGAGGGAGAGATTTATGTTCCTTACTCTCCATCTGCAAAGCAAAACAAAAATAGCTGAAACGCCAGTTTTCTGCTTTATCGGCTCCGTGAATAAGCATATAAATTTCGATGGCATTTCTGGAGGCTCGCTGAAGGGGAAAAAGCCATCCCCCAGGGCGCGGCCAGCAGCGGCGGCAGCATATGGTTAGCTGAGAGCGGAGGCAGCATGTCTTCGAGCTCTGGAAAAGGTGACTTTGCGGGTAATTTCAGACTCAAGGCAGACTTGTCGCCTGTTTTTTTTTTGTTTTTTAAATTTTCCCCTTTTCCTTAAAAAGAAAGGAGGGAGCAGGGACTGCTCTGGGCCACGGGGAAGCCAAGGGAGGTCATCCGGGTCCCAGCTGCCTGGGAACCCCATGCTCTGGGCCTCTGGCACCCCAGTCACAAGCTCACTCAGCAGGAAGGGGAAAGCAGACCTCGGGCCATGTGCAAAGACACGAGGCAGAACAAGATCCCGGGCTTTCCTCTTCGCAGAGATTCCTTCCTCCAGTGAGGGTACAGGCAGACGTTTGAAGAGGACACTTCCACCCTGCAGGCAGGAGGAGCGCTGGCATCAAATCCGCATCAGCCCAGCAGGAGACGGGTCCCCCACCCCCAGAGCCAGGAGGAGAACAGGTACAACCTGTTTACAGCTGTGTGGGAGTAGGGAAGATCCACAAACTATTCATCTTACTCCATACTTAAGTCCTACAAGGTTCATCTTTATGGCTTACACCAAACAAGGACTTCATCCACTTTAAGGTTATAATTATGCTTTCCTTAATGTATATTAATACATTGGTTTCATATCAGTCACTGACACTTCAGTATAAATGAGTATACAAGAAACAGTTCTGCAGGGAACACTAATGGGGAAGAAGAAGGAAAGAACAGAAAGGCACTGTGCTGGGGGAGGGAAGAATGGGGCAGGATGGGCAGAAAGGTTCAAGGAAGGAATGGGGAAGGTATCCTAAAGACAAAGTTAGTGTCTTTCATTTCACCTAGGGCCCTGCTCTGCTGCCAGGAAGCAGGCTGCCGCAGAGAGAACGCAACAGAGGATACTCGGAAGTGCTACTGTGAAGTGCAGGCTGCTCTCTCAGCCTCTTCCAGGAGTGCCAGCTGACCACAGGTGAGCAGCCTCCATCCTGTCCCTGCCTCCGGGCCACACTGCAGGGACTGCATGCAGTGCCCTGGATACTGCAGAGCAAAGTGAATCCATTTGCAGAATAAAGTTAAAAGTCTCACCTTGGCATGGGAAGCCCATCACAGCCTTCTCTCCCAGCCTTATCCTTGCCTGCTGTCCCCCCCCCTCTGCTTTACTATGTGTCCTGCACCCCAGTTCCCATCCCCAAGTCCACCTGCCATTCTCCCACCTCTCTCTCTGTTCACACTCTGTGCACTTCTTGGATTGTCTTTCACTGCCTATTAAACTCGTACATGTCCTTCAAAACCCAGAGTGAAGCATACCGCCTCCAAAAGGTTTTCCAAGAGCTTTCCATAGACTTCCTCTTTCATTGGCTCTCAGCGGGCTGCTTAAAGGTATGATGTCATATTTTGCCTGCAGTCATAGTTTGGTTTTCCCCAAAGGCATAGCAGGAAACAAGGATCTGGTTAGTGGCTGCCCAGCGAAGGAAAGAGTGTGGAGAGGGAGACTGAACAGGAAGGGAAGCCAATAACAGGAGATGAGCCCTGTAGGCAGCTAGGGTTTAACTGCCCTGGAGAACCCATGAGAATCAGCCCTGCAGGACAAGGAGCCTGGGGCATTTATCTGAACACAACATCTCTCCTTGGCTAGGTGTTTTAGGGCCTTAGCTCCCTCCACCCTATGGCTTCTGCAAGGACCTAGGCCACGCTTTCAAGCAGTGAAACTGAGAGACAGTAGGGTTGCAGCCAGGTCATAAACAGCACCCAATCCTGGGTATTAGTGATAACTCTTTAACTTTCCTTGCTTTTAGCTACCCGAGGTCAAGGATGGTCTGAAAGTGTTAAACGGAAAACTTCAGAAGTCAACCATTCCTAAGTGTTAAGTGCCATTCTGAGGTTTATTTGAACACAAACCCTGTGACATGGGAACAGTTGATCTAAAGGAAACAACTGCTGAGTGACTAACAGGTGGGTCTTGTATACAGTGTGGATCCGCTGGACAAAGGGATGAGCCATGCCTCAGGCAGAATGGAACAGGAAGATGTGAGATTGCCTTATGCTTCTCAGAACAGCTTCCAGGAGTCCATGGCAAATGGTAGTGGTATCCTAATGTGACAGCACAGTGCCCGCATCACCCACCCAGATTCTCATCTCATAGGCATAGTCATCCGACAGTATTGTGAAAACAATAAAGATAGTATAATAAGATATTTTGAGAGAGCCAGATTATACTCACATGATTTTTGTCACAGTACGGTGTCAAGATTGCACTGCTATTATTGTTGTTAATCTCTTTCTGTACCTGCTTTATCCGTTAAACTTTATCATATGTGTATATGTATGTATGTATATATAAGAAACACCATAGCACTGTCCATAACATTAGTTACCCCCACAGGTGAAGGGGGATAGGTATAGCTATTTAGAGGCTGTTTCCCCCATGATACACTAAGAACCTTGAAGCCATGAATTCTGCCTCCCTCTTCTGTATAGCTCTCCCTGGCACAGGTTTTTGGATGGGAAAGCCCTGAGCCATCACTGCTGTTAACAAGGTCTTTACCCAGCACCCTGTACTGTGCTGCACTAGGGGGCTGTGGATGTAAACATGCCCAACAGCCCTGGCCAGGCCACAGATCCAACCCACAAATCTGCAGGAGCGGGCAGAGGTGGGCCAGATGCTTTGGACTATGCACTCGAATAGCTGGAAGTTCCTGTCAGACCGTGGGCCAGCAGAGACAAGAAGACCTCGTGTGCTAGCACTGCACCTCTCATACTCCAGGAAGGTGGCAGAAAAAGGCTGAATGGCAGAAAACTATTGCAGTTTGTGGGAGCCCAGTGTTGGGCAGGTGGGGAGCAGGCTGCTTTGCCAACCCACTTTGCCAACTGGCCAGGCACGGAAGCTCACCTTTCTCTGGGTAGTAACAGCACTCCAGCCTTGCTCTTCTGAGATCTTGGCTCACTCCTCTCCAGCCACACTGGGGTCATGGGTTAAATGGTGGCCCTGAAAATCTACATCTATACCTTAATCTCCAAGCCCTGTGAAGCTGAACTTTTGGAAAAACAGTCTTTGCAGATGCATTTAAGTCATAGGCCTCAAGACAAGATCGACCTGATTATTCAAGTAGATCCTAAATCCAGTGACAGGTGGCCTTGGAAGAGAACAGAGGAAAGATACTTGGAGAGAAAAAAGGGCCAAGTGAAGCTAGAGGCAGAGGTTGGCATCATGCAGCCAAAAGCCAAGGATGCCTGGTGCCACCAGAAGCTGGAGGAGGTAAGGAAGGATCCTTGATGTCACTACAACAGCCTCCAGAACTGGGAGAGGTTTGGTTCCTATTGTTTAAGCCACCAGTCTCTGGTCAGGTGTCACAGCAACCCCCAGGATGTGAACACAACCGGCCCCTTCATTGGTCCACACGCCTCTACCCAGAGGCCTTCACAGCTGCCCTTGTCCATGCTTAGACTGTTCTTCCCTAGATGCCACTGCAGCTTTCTCCCTGCCTCCCTCCCTGCCTCCCTCCCTCCCTCTCTCCTTCAGCCAGTTAAATGTCATTTTCACAGTAAGGTGTCATCCAAGTGCCTCACCTAAATACACTGTCCTACACACTTTCTCTGCATTGTTTATTTCCCTTCCTGGATGTAATTTTCCATGGAATTTGTCACCTTCTAACATACTATAAAATGGGCTGGTTTATTTTTTTTATTGTCTGTAGTTTCTCTACCAGAAGTTAAGCTCCGAGGATTTGGGGACTATTGTTCACAGTTGTTTCCGCAACATGTAAAACACTGTCCGGCTCATTGTAGGCATTTGATAAATATTTACTAAATACAAGAATGCTCTGAATGCAGTAAGAACCTTAAAGAAAATACTAATTCACATTCCACAGTGCTTTATACATAGCTGACTGCTTGTACCAACGTTATCTCTTTTGATCCTCAAAATAGCTCAGGGAAATGACATCCTTGCTTCATTTCCCAGGGAAGGAGGTTCAAAGAAACAAAATAATTTGTCCGAGGTCACAAAGAGGTGGAAGTAAGATTCAAACTCCAGCGTGCCTGACTCCAAACCCCACCCTCTTCCCAGCACATAAATACATAAAGGGCTGTTGCTGTCATCGTTGAGAACATGGAAACGAGCATCGTGTACTTCAAGCAGAACTAATTATAAATCATTTAATATGCATTTAATGCTCAATCTTGTAGGCCTGGGATCTGTACACCTGTATGTGCGAGATTAAAATGGAGAGGGCTTGTTCCTGCGGACTGTAATATTTGCAAAATCATTGCAAGGATCTGTAGTTCAGGCATACTCACTCAGCAAGCGTTCAATCACCAAACAATTGATCACTTGTTATGGAACACACTGCCTGTTCTTTATCCCTTCAGCCCACTCCGGAGGTCACCTGCAGCCTGGTGGAGAGTTCTGGACACTCCGCTGGCTTCTTTTGTTTTTTGCTTTTTTCCGGTACCGGGAATCAAACTCATGACCTTGCACTTGCCAGGCAGGCGCTGTGCCACTAAGCTAAATCCCCAGCCCTCCACTGGCTTCTTGCCTCTAGCATGGCTCTGTCTGCCCCCAGGCTTTCCCTGGCAGCAGGAGTGTGCTCAGACGGCACTGTAGGCGGGCTGGGAGCATGGGGGCGGGTGACACAAAAGTGTCCATCCTCAACGAAGAGGGTGGCAGGAATTGGTATCTACATACCCCAGTCGCATAGTGGTTCAGTGGAGGACAACTCCAGGCTATGTTCCTTATTTCTGCAGAAGGTTCCCAGCAGGATCATGCCCCACTTGCCCACCAGCTCCTTAACGCACTGTGGATTGGCTTTGCTTCCTTCCCTGTCTCACTTCTGCAGCCCCTACTCTCTTTCCAGCTAGACAATTTGCACCCACATCCTTCAGAGAATGCAAACCAGGCCGTTTGCCATGTGCACTGTGCTAGGAGCTGGTGATTCAGAGCAGGGGAAGCCATGGCAAGGTTCCCAGAGTCCCAGCATGCTGGTCCCAATGATCGAGGTTCTGGAAAGTCAGCTCTCTGTGCAGTGCAGTGTTCTTGGCAATGCAGATCAGCTCCTTGAGCTCCAGGGACCTGCTAGAGGCTCGAAAGCCGTGAAGCCGCCTTCCAAAAACATCTCTCAGGGCTGTTAACAAGCAAGCAGGCAGGTCAAGTTCCTCGGACCACTGTGACTCATCGTGCCTCATTTCTGACCCTGGAAAGGGTTTGATCATTTCTTTATCCCACAAATATCTCCTAAGTGTACTGCTGGGTGTGGAGCACAGTGTCCCAAGTGAGTTAGACCCAAAATTCGCGGGTAGGGCACCCTCTGACCCTACAGGACTAAGGTCTGCTTCTGCTGAAGCCACTGGAAGCCCATGGTACAGGCTTCAAAAACATACCCACAAAATGTGTCCTCACAGCTTTTTGGAGTGATCCTAGCCACCGAGCAATTGGTAAACGCCTCGCAAGGTGACTCCCTCAGAGAACAGCAGTAACCCGGAAGTAGCTGTAGAATGCAGCTTTTTAACACAAAGCTTCATTATCTTAAAATTATACCGTTTTTCAAAAGTTACTGAAGTTCAATCAAGCAGACAAAAGACAGGGAAGAAATCACCATGCTCTCCAGAAGACCCTAGAAAAAGCCAAGCTGACAAGCAAACGATGGGAGGCTCCCTTTGCTCAGTTCCCCAGAATGACCTTTCTGCAGGGGAATGAGCTGGCTCCACGCTGACCATCCCGAAAGCTGCACTTGGCTGAGGCCAGCTCTCAATCCAGTGACCTGAGTGACTCCAGTTTCCCTCCTATGCTCTGCTGAGCCTCTGGCTGTCATGTGGGGGTCCTGGTGCTGCAACAAGGGAAGCTAGGAGCTCTCTGGTGCTTTCTGTTTTCTACAGGGCACCTTTAACACCAACCAGGGCACGAGTGCCAGAGGCAGCTTGATCTGAGAGCTCTGTCCAGCCTGTCCTGGCTGAGTACACATAGCCCCAACTGAGGCTGGGGTATCTCCTTCCTCCTGCCTTTACGGAGGAAAGTTTCGGTTTTTGGGTTTTGGATTTTTTATTTTTTTGAAACAGAGTCTAGCTCTGCAGTTCAGGCTATCCTTGAACTCACTATGTAGCCCAGGCTGGCCTGAAACTCACAGAGATCCTCCTGCCTCAGTCCATGTCCTCTAGCCTGAGCCAGAAGAGGCCTAGTGGTGCAGCTGGAAATCTCTTGGGCTATGACCAGCAACCCATGGGTGCCCTCTCCACACCCCTTAAGAACTTCTTGCTTGAGCTTCTGTTTCATTCCTCATGGCAGGGGTGGTGGGGGGACCGGGAAATGCTCCATGGAGATCAAAAGCAAGATGCAAAGGGCTCCTGGGAAGGTCTCAGTGAGAGGGACACGTTTTCTAATCCAGGAAATCAAAATCGTGCATTTCAGGTAGTAATAATGGGATATTTTGCATCTCCAAGAACTGAAGAGAAACAACAGGAGTTCTTTATTTTCTCAGTGCCACCCAGGCTACAGGGGGCAACTTGCAGTTTGTAGTTCAGCAGCAACAAGAGGAGAACACAACATGAGGGTCTACAGTGGGTGCCGTCACACGCTGAGCACGCTCTGGTCACCGGAAGCCATTCTACAGAAAAGCAGCTTGTGCAGGACCTCAGCCGTGGGGGTGGAGGGGTGAGCCAGTTGCCAAAACCAAAAATCTCACACATTCATCCATTCAGCAAGTAAATACTCACTGAGCAGCTGCTACTCCATACCAGGCACTGGAAATCCAGCGAGGAGCAGAACACACTCAGTCTCCACCCTCAACGGGCTGCAGTCTGCAGGACAAAGGACCCCAAAGAATGCAGGAGCTCCGCTGCAGAGGTCAAAGGTGCTATGAGCTTTTCTGGCAAAGGAGTGTGAGCTTATCTGGGGTGAGGAAACTATTCCCCGAGGAAGCAGATTTTGAGCCGAGATCTGAGGACCGTAGGAGGTAACTGGGTACAGAAGGTATGAAGAACATTCTGGACATAACTTGTGACCCTGATGTGACAGATGTAGACAGTAATCCTTGACATAAAAGAAGAGTCATCAGAGGAGGAGGACAGTCATTCAAACTCAGTCCTTCCTGGTCAAGTGTACAGAGCCATGAATGAAATACCACCCCCGCCCCCGCTTCTCCTCACCCCACCCCCACACTTGAGTCTGAAAGAACCTCTAGATCTACCAGAAGTACGGGTAACACGGGACCAGGTTATGACATTAGAAGGATGTATGTGATCAAGAAAAGGCAGAATGAGAAATTAGAGGACAAAAGCCTTGTCTCCTTCCACAAATAAACGGCAGGAGAGAAAGAGGAAGAGACAGAGAGACAGGCAGACAGAGAGACAGAGACAGACTGAAATTTGGAGAGAACTATTTGCAATGTATGGCCTTTATTTGGATCCCAAAGCAAAGAATCCATTTCTTAAAAAATATGACATCTATGAAGCATTTGGACACGTCAACATTCACTGGATGTTTGATACTATTTAGAAATGATTAAAATATTTATAGGTATCATAACGGTATTTCAGTTACCTTTTTAAAAGCCCTGGCATTTTTAGAGATAGATAACAAAAATGTTTACAGGTAAGATGCTATAATGCAGCAATTTATTCCAAAATCAGGTGGCGGAGGAAGGGGAGGGGTAAGAGTATAGAAGGAACAGATTGACCATGAGTGCTGGGTACAGCAAAGTTCATTAGACTATTCTCTTCTACTTTTGTATATGCTTTGCTGTGGTTTGGATACAGGTTCATGTGTTGAAAGCTTGGTCCCTATTGCAGTGATGTGACAGGTGATAGAATCTTTAAGAGGTGGAGCCCAGTGGGAAGTCACTGGGGCCACTCCCTTCAGAAGGGATTAGTATAGTTCCCATGGGACCCATTTAGTTCCCCCAAAGTGAGTCGGTATAAAAGGACAAGCCCAGCCCACACTCTGGCCTCTTGTGTCGCCTTGAGATCTCTCCCTGGGATCCTGACTGAGTTATGTGACCCCCTTGCAGCAATTGTGTTGGACCAGAAGAGAACGTCCCAGGGTGGGCCAGCCCTGGGTCACTCACTGACCATCTAGACCAGACCACAGAGGATGGCAGAGGAGGGTTATGCAATTGGAAGACCAATGCGGGGCAGACAGAACCAGTAGACAGACATTGCAATCACTGAGTGCTGTGAGGAGAAAGAGCCTGCGACATGCCTTGGGATGTTGTGGGAACACTGTTTATCAGTCACTCCCAAAACATGTCCAGAACATGGAACAAGCGCTTTGTAAGAGTTAGCATCAAATACAGCTTCGTTGCACTTTCTCTGTTATCAGTCAAAGTGTGTCCTCCAAAGGGGTATATGGAAGTCCAACCCCTGGTGCCTGTGAATGTGACTTCATTTGCAGATAGGGTCTCTGCAGCTGTAAGCAAATTAACATGAGGTCATCCTGGATTTAGGGCCCAAATCCAATGACTGGGGTCCTTACAAAAAGAGGGAAATTTGAGCCCAAAGCCACATAGAGAACAGCCACGGGAAGACTAGAACACAGCTTCGAGTGAGGCACCCACAAGTCAAGGACCACCCAGGCCCACAGGCCACCATGAGGACCTAGGACAGGCCAGGAACAGAGCTCCCTCAGAACCCCCAGGAAGAGCCATCTCACCGGTACCCTGTTTTCAGACTGCTGGCCTCCGAAACTGTGAGAGTGACGATGTCTGCTGCTTCAAGCCACCTAGTTTGTAGTCCTTTGTTATAGTAGCCCCAGGAAATACATATGCTCTGGTCGTGCCTTGCAAATGACCTCAGAAAACCAGGCATGGTGGTGAGCCCTCTTGGCAGAACCTGTGATTCCAGGACTCTGGAGGGTGAGGCAGGAGGACTGCCATGAGCTCAAGGCCAGCTTGAACTATATGGTGAGAACCTGTCTCAAAAAAAAAATTTAAAAGTGACTTCAGCAAGGGATGGCTTCCCCCTGCCCCCAGACCTCATGACTTCTCTGAGTCCTCTTCTGCCAGGTCACTGTAAACCTGCATGCGCATGCGCACACAGCCTCCATTTGGTATGGACTCAGGCAATGACCACAGCTATAGGTATAAGGTTGGGCGCTGCATCTACACCCCTCTGGGCCACACTGCAGTTGTGGACAAACACCAGCCTTAGGGGCTCAGGGTGGGATCTGTGGCTTCTTCTCTCCTAAGGATGGCTTCGACCTCCCCTTGTTTCAGGGATGGGGAGGGCATAAGTGGGGCAGAGTATATTCTGTCTCAACAGAACACTTGCCACATGACATCCTGGGCCTGCCTAGTCTCTTGTTCTTTCGTGGGAGCCTTTGTAGGCTTTTCAGGGCCCCCAAGTGCACTTGCCATGGTGGGGCATGCTGCCTCTCCTTGGATGAGCAACCCTGCTGCCCACAGTAGGCCAACCCCACAGGGGCGCTCAGTACAGGTCCCTTTACCCTCTTGCAAAGCCTTGGATTCCTCTTGTAGATGTGAGGACAAGGATTCTGGTGCCAGTCATTTATGAGGGAGGGAATCCAAGGAAACACCAGCAGGACAGAAGGAAGGGAGTCAGGGATGCAAAGACGATGGACATAGGGGATGTTGATGGGCAGGCCACTCACTGCTGTGACCAAATGGATTTGTCCCACTGGGGACCTGAGAGGCTGTGTGGAGCACACATCAGACTTGTTCCACCAAAGGACGAGGAAAATGGAGAGTTTACGCATCTACTCCCACCTTACACTGGTTTAGGACTAATCCCCAGTGACATGAGCTTGCTGGCATGTTGGGACTGCCCAGCCAAGCCCAAGCACATATCAAAGTCAAGAGTGCCCATGGCAGAAGATTCCAGGCTTCAAAAGGAGGAGTGTTAAGGTGATACATGGGGAAATCAAGAGCCCTCTTGGCAGAGCCCCTTGTAGAGATGACCCTGGACTGGACCACTGTCCCTACTGTGATTTGGAGCACAGTGCCTGACACTCTTGCACCAGTAACCCATTCATGTACCATCCAAGGGGAGGCACTCACTTTCTCTACAGAAGCAGGCCCTCTCTTCCTCTCTGTCTCTCCCTCCCTCCTGCTTCCTTCTCCCTCCCTCTCAGTCTCCTAGAGAAGGAAGGCATGTATCAGATCCTAGCCCATGTGCCCAGGAAACCGCAGAGGCTAAGAATGATGGGCTTTCCAAGTGGAGTGTGATGTCATGAATTCTGGGCACCCGGGGAGCACCCTTCCCCACCCCCACAGGCGCTTTAACCCACTTTTCTAGGCGGGATCCTGGGGGTTCCCAGCAAGGAATCAATCCTCTCCAAAGAAACCTGCTCACAGAAAATCCAGTGTCTCTTCTCTTCAACCTTTTATATCCTCCTCTGGATTTAAAGTCCTTTAACTGGTTCTTTGATATTTCCTTTGAAAAATCTGCATTTTGGTCTCCTGTTGGAATTTCTTAGCTATTGTCTTTGACACCGCAGGTGAACAGTGGAGTTTCAGGCCCTAGTCTGGACGCTCCACTCTGCAGGTGGCAAAGCAAGTGCTCTTGCTCCCTCCCCCACACCCCACTCCCTACACCTGACTCTGCGAGAGCGGGGGGTGTTGCCCACCTCCTCATCAGGAATTGCCTCTGGCTGGGCACCAGGGAAGCCCATTGGTGCCCTGACAGCAGAATAGAATCTTTCAGGAGACCAGCCAAAAACTGCTCCATAAGTCTCAGGCCCAGTTCAAGGGATCTGGCCAGAAGCCAACATCAAAACTATAGTGGGTTAAATGGTGAGCCCCAAAGGTATGTCCACCTGGAGCCTGTGAATGTGCCCTTTTTTGGAAAACAGGTCTTTGCAGACTTAACTGAGGGACAGATCTCCTCAATTAAGGAGATCTTCCTGAATTAGGGTGAGCCTTAAATCCAATGACAAGTGTCTTTAGGGAAAGGGAGAGCATGCGCACAGGAGGTGATGTAGAAACAGAGGCAGACACTGGCGTGAACCAGCCATGAGACAAGAACCGCCAAGGACTACTAGAAGCCACCAAAAGCCAGGACAGAGGCATGGAAAAACATCTCTTTCAATGACTCCTGGAGGAACTAACCCTGCCTACATCTTGATTTCAGACTCCAACCTCCAGAACTATTCAGGATCAAGTTCCAATGTTTCAGCCACTCCATTTGTGGTACTATGGCACATCCGCCCAGGAAACTGATGAAAAACGACCTGCGCTGGTCTCCCCTGTAGCTCCTGTTTACCCCTTTCCCTTCCTCCTGGAGGTCTCTTTTTCCCCGACCCTGGCCTTAACCTATGTTTCCCCAGGCAGAGCAACACAAGCAATCAGCTCCTGCTGGTCAGCGGGGCTGCCAAGTCCACAGACCACATGGTGCTGGCACAGCTTACACTCATGAACGTGGCCATGTGGATTGGGTTCTGGTTCTGTGGGGCCCAGCATGCTCATCAACTTTCTCCTCCTCACTCAGGCTCTTTTGACTCCAACCTCATATCTCAGCAACAAAGGTTCGTGTGACTCTCCTAAGTGACCAGGGTTCCAATGTCCATTCAAGCAACCAGCAAATTTGCCACAGCCCTGCTAGGTGCCAAGCACAGTGCAAGGCACTGGGATATGATGAGGAACAAGAAAGATGGCTGTCTGCCCTCGAGAAGGTCTTGACTGACTGGCCTTCTCCTTCAGGGACCAGGGAGATACAGATTGAGGTTGGCAACCTGGTCTTCTGCACCACAGGAAACCATTGGCCCATAGCCTTGACACTTCCCCATCAGCAGACCAGACACACAGAAGCACCTCTCCACCTTGCTTACGGCTAGACTCAGTCACTGAAGCCCTCAAAAACGTACAGGCCATATATTCTAGGGTCCCAACAAAAGACACCCAGGGTCCCTGGAAAAAAATGTACGTGGCTCCAAAAGTCTATTACAAAAGGCTGTCCCTTGGTGCTGTTCTGATTGAATTTCACCCTCCCAAAGAAGTCATATGTTGGAGTGCTGACCCCTGTACCTCTGAATATGACCATAATTTGGAAATAAAGTGATTAAAGTTGATCAAGATGAAGTATGCCCTAATCTAATCTGACTGACATCCTTTTAAGAAAGGAAAATTTGGGCACACAGACAGACAGTCAGAGAGGGAAGATGAGGTAAGGACACGGAGAAGATGGCCATCCACAAGCCAAGGAGAAAGGACCAGAACAGAGCCTTCTCGCACAGCCCACAAGAAGCCAGCCCTGACAACACCTTGATTGTGGACTTCTGGCCTCCAAAACTGTGAGACAGTACTTTAAGCCAGCCAGTCTGTGGTGCTTTGTTACAGTAATTCTGGCAGTTTAACACAGTGTGACTTCTGGGTGTGATGATTCTATGAGACAATGAGTCTCACAGGGCAACTGGCCCAAGATAACTACCAAAAGGAAAATGGTCATAGCAAATACAGGGACCCAGAAGCGGATTTTCCTAAGTGTCAGCCTGTCACACAGGCCTGTCAGCTTTCCCACAGATGAGGCAGGACTTGAGATTCAGGTACAGCTGGTTTCAAGTCCAGGCCACTCCTCTTTCCAGCTAGGAGACACAACTCAAATTCTGGGCTTCCTCCTATAGAAAATAGCAACACAATTCATGTCATAGGGTTGATCACATGAAATGTCACTGACACAGAGCCTAGTCCACAGGAGGAATTCTCTGTGGGCTACCTGGGAAGCAGACCCCAGATAAAGATATAAGGGCAAATGATTTATCTGGGAAGGGATCCCAGAAATCTTCAGCAAGGAGGTACTAAAGTGATACAAGGCCAGAAAGAAGACAATGGGGCCATGTTCCCAAGCTAGCTGTCACAGCAGTGATGAGAGTTTACTCCTATGGAGGAACTGAGAGTGATGTAAAACAGGCATCTCAGAGTTATCCTTCCAGAAGGAGGTGGAAACTGGGGTATTTACCCACCCACACCCATCAGGCATTCATTGGCTAAGGGCTACTCTTGGGCCAGTGCTCATTCTTGAACGTATGAGTTTCTATTACTGTTGTAACAGATTTCCCCACAAATTTTGTGGCTTGAAGCAACACAGATCTTTTATCTCCTAGAGATCAGAAATTCAAGATGGGTCCACAGAGCTGTGTTCCTTCTAGAGCCTCCAGGGGGGAATCCACTTCCTTGTGTTTTCCAGCTTCCAGAGACAGCCCACATTTCTTGGCTCCTGGCCTGTGTTAGTCAGCTTTCCGTCACTGTAAGGAAATAGCAGAGATAATTAACTTATAAACAGAATGAAGCTATTTTGGCCCACAGTGTGGAGGTTCCTGTCCAAGATCAGGCAGACTTATTGCTTTGGGCCACTGCTGGGCATACCAGATTGCAGTGGTGACAAGCCTGTGGCAGAGCAAATGGTTCACCTTGGGGCCAGGAAGCAGAAGGGAAAGAAGAATAAGAGACCAGGGTGCCACAATCCCTTTTGCGGGCATTCTTCTAATGACCTAAAGACCATCCTATGGGCCTCCCCTCCTGCAGCTTCCACTGCATCTCCCAGTGATCCCACCCTGGTGACCAAGCCTTTCACACACTGACTTTTGGGGAACACTGATCTAAAGCACCCTGCATCACTCCAATCTCTGCTACTGTTATCACATTTCCTCTGCTTCCATTATCACATCACACTCTCTGAGTCTGGTCCTCCTGCCTCTGTCTTATAAAGACCCACTCGGATAATCCAGGATAATCTCCCACCTCAAATCCTTATTTGAATCATATCTGCAAAGTCCTTTTGCCATAGAGTAATATAATCACAAATCTCAGACTAAGACATGGACCTCCTCAGAGGCCATTATTATTCAGCCCACCACACTAGATCTTTCCGGGGTGCCCCACATGGACAGAGCTGCCTTTGGCGGGTTGGGGGTAAGGGGCTCTTGCATACACGCAGATATATGGAAAAGGTGACTGGATATGAGCCGAGTACAGACCCAAGAAACAGAGCTGTTGTTAGCAGCGCAGAAAAGTGAGGATGTGCAGAGAATGTCACTGAGCTGACAGAGGAAGAGCAGGTGGCTACAGTGGTCTCAGAACCTTCGGGCTGAGAGGGGGAAGAGCAATCTAGTCATCCAAATGATCAAAAGAGCCACACTGACACTGTCTTAGTCACTTCTTCATGACTAAGACCCAATACCCAACACTCACAACTTAAAGGAGGAGAGCTTTGTTTTAGCTCACGGTTTTAGAGGACTCAGTCAATAGTCTGCTGGCTGCAGGGCAGAGGAGCATGGTGGAGGAAAGCTGCTCATGGCATGGTGGCAGGGAAGCAGAGAGTGAAGAGGGAGCTGAGGGAGGGAGACCCAGCCTTAAGGTTACACCTCCAGGGACCCACC
Source organism: Chinchilla lanigera (assembly GCF_000276665.1). Taxonomy (NCBI): domain Eukaryota; kingdom Metazoa; phylum Chordata; class Mammalia; order Rodentia; family Chinchillidae; genus Chinchilla; species Chinchilla lanigera. Next base: position 1,003,324 of record NW_004955566.1, read on the forward strand.
CCTTCCAACCCGTCCCTGTCTCCTAACAACCATTTAGATGAATTAATCCACTGATGAGTATAGCGCCCCCATGATCCAGCCACCTTCCACAAGCCCCACCTCTGAACGCATGCGGATTTGGGGACATTCTAGATCTAAACCATAACAGACACATAAACAGTTTGTGTCCTCACAAAAAGCACTTTATGGTGGGGTGGGTGCGTGCAATTGTTTCCATTCTGTAAGGGAGAAACAGAAGCCAGTGGCTTGCTTCAGACTGCATGGTGAAGGAGAAACCTGCTCCAGTATCTCCTGACTCATAACCCAGTGCTGTCTCACTACCCCTCACTGAGCTACAGCACAGCTTAGAGCAGTCTGAAATGAGTCAGGCCTATGGCCACACCTGAGAAGATGACAGCCCCCCAGTCATATCATCTTCTACCTCTGAGCCTTTGAGTGCCTGCTGGGGTTGCTGGAATTGAGAGAGACCCAGCAGGACTGTGGATGAATCCGATGCTTTATCAGAAGTTTAAAAATGTAGCGGCTATGGTTGAGCATTGTTTATAATCTATCTCTGGTAATTTGCCTCCTACGTGCGTTCATGTGAGATCGGTTGCCAGATCCTGTTGATGATCCCTCCCCAATCTTTCTCTCCCATCTGTCGCCTCTTCTTCCTTCCTACTCTCCTAGCTCAGAGCTCCATCGCTTCCCACCTGGACACAGCAAAAGCCTGCTCACGGTAGCCCTGCCTCCCAAGTGTCCCTGCCCCAGTTCATCAGGCATCCTGATGCCTAGGAAACTCCAGCTCACACAGGTGCACGAGCGGCCCGGGTGCTACCCATCTTCCTCCAGACCTTTCTGGTCTGGTGTGTCCTGGCAGACTTCCAGTTCTCACTCGCTGTGTCTCTTCCTCTCGGGTTTTTTTCCTGAACTGCAAGCTGGAAAGGCCGAGGGGATAGGACCCCCAGGATACAACCATCCAGGAAGGACAGGAGGGGAGCTGGTGGATAAGTACCCCGGGCCCTGGCCACTTGTTGAGGTAACTCTGAGCCACATGTTCTATGGTGTCTTCCAGAGCTCCCCTGTGGGACTGAGTTGCAGTTGAGTGCAGTAGTAGCTGGCTTGGCCACACCCATAATGTTTGTTTTTCCTTCCTTGCCTTCCTTCTCTATTCCTTTGTTATTTCCTACCACCATCTTCCAAATAACTCCTATCCCTGCATCTTCTTGGGGCCTATTTCTGAGGAACCCAAGCTCACACCACTGGCCTGTTCATCTACATAACTGGCCACAGAATTTCTGCCACACCCTCCTTAGCTTGCTATCCAAGGCTATCCAAGCCTGGCCCCAGCCCATCCTTCCACTTGAACTTCCAGCATGCATGTGACACAGATGTTAAAGAGCACTGCTGACTTACTGCTTGATTTCACATTCCTGTGTCTTTAATATGGTAACCCTGTTAGCTGGAGTCTTGCCCTCCTTTTCTTACCATGTTACTTCTAGCCTATAGAAATCAGTTCAACAGCCAGGCACGCTGGGGCACACCTGTAATCTCAGCACTTTGGTAGGCAGAGGCAGGAGGATCGCAAGTTCTAGCCCAGCCTGGGTGATTTAATAAGGCCCTTTCTCATAATAAAAAAATTTTAAAAAGGGCTTGGGTTGTAGTTCAGTGTGAAGGCCCTACATTCAATCTCCAGTACTGAAAAAAAAAATTCAGTTCAGAGTTATGAATAAAACAAGAAGGGAAGAGTGCTGGTCATTGTTGGAGCTGGCAGTGGCTCCATGGGAATTTGTTATACTATTCTGTTTACTTTGTGTACCATCGATATTTTCCATAATGAAAATTTGAGAAACAACACTGTTCCTTTGCGTGATGGACATCATTGGGGTCCTACCCACTTGCCCTCATTCCTGCAGCATCCACGTGCCACTCGCTGTCTGATGACTTTCTCTGGTGACAGAGCATGCTCAGTTCTCGGGCAGGGCAGGGCAGGGTGTCAGGGAACTAAACTCCCCATGCAGCTCTTCCCCATGGATACGTGCAGTAGGTGGGTGAATACCCTGGTGTCCGCACTCTCAAGGGCGACGCCTCTGAGCCTGATCCTCACTACCTCTCACAGTACTCAGGAGGACTGAGCCCCACCTGCTCTTTAGCGGACCTTATGAGGCTTTCTCGTCTTCCCTCTCTGAGTCCCCCGAGGGGATCTCCCTCCAAGTAAAGAACTTGTACTCAAACCCTAGTCCCAGGGCTCTTTAGAGGGGCAGCCAACTTTGAACACCAGGAAACATCACTTCCTCCCTTACTGTGAAGGGAGGTCTTCCTCTCCTGAGCCTTGGGAACACGTCCTACGCACTCTGGAAGATTCGGGACGTGCTGCTTCTTAAAACTGTTTGGAAGGATGGCAGATGAACAAGGGAAAGAAATGAGTGGAGCAGAGCTTTAAGGCCTGGAGACCAGGGTTAACTAAAAACTAAGATATTGCTCATTCTGGATGGACCAAGCCTCAATGTCCCTTCAGTACAGATTGTTTTCTTTTAAGAGTCTTTTCTGAAGAAATCACCATGCTTGTACCTCAGACTAATTGGCCAAGGATGGGCACCTGACTCACAGGGCTTGTGAGTAGGGAGCATGCAAGGGCCTAGGTAGAAAAATGAAATGACAGCCAGGAGCACTGGTGCATGCCTGTAATCTCAGCACTCTGGGAGTCTGAGGCAGGAGGATCCTGAGTTTAAGCCTAGCCTGGGCCACTCAGCAACTTAGGGAGACCCTGTCTCAAAATAAAAAAAAATAAAAATTTTAAAAGAGCTGGAAATGTAGCTCAGTGCAAAGGTGCTGAATTGAATCCCCGGTACTGAGAAAAAGAAAGGAAAAGAGAAAACTAGCCAGGGGTGAGGAAGAGAAGGGGAATCCAGTCACTGGTAGATGGCACTGCTGGTGGCAGGTGCCATGGGAGACCAGTCCCAAGCTCCTACATAGGGAATGGGAGTGACAAAATCTCTCCCAGGAGTACTGCTTGGCTGTTAGTACTTAAACCCTAAGATCCATAGCCCTGAGATCCTCAGTGAAGGTCTTGGGGGTCGTGGTGCATTCTAAGAGAGTAGACAGCATCAACAGGAATCTTTGGCAATGAACAGCTTAGTGGCCTTCACCATGTCCTCGCTCCCAATTTCTATTCTGCAGAAGACCCAAGGACTTTGAAGGCTCTAGCAAAGGAAAAGAATCTCCCAGAAACCACTGCTCCTGCCAACTGGCTCCTCCAAGGCAGCATGAAGTCATCTGAAACGTCTTGCCTTCAAGAGCTGTGGACCAGACACTTGTATGAGTTTATCTCTTGGTGCCAAGGTGGGACTATCTTCTAAGGACAGTTTGGAGAAGGCCATGCAGCTCATACTATTTTATCTTAGGATATTTACCCTGCGAGGCCAGGGCCTTCATGTGCAAAGTACTGCTATTTGGTAAAGCTTCTGTTCTGGTGGCAGCACATGGAAAGATCACAAAGAGGCAGAGAGAGTGGGGTAAGGAATGCTGATCAAAGTACGCAAAATCCCAGTTAGACAGAAAGAATAGGGTCATGGATCTACTGTACATCATGGTGACTACAGTTAATGACAATATGTTACATATTTGAAAATTGCTTGGAAGGTAACTTTTCAGTGTCTCACTGTATACACACACACATACACATACACACACAAATGATAAGTATAGGAGGAAAGCATATGTTAAGCAGCTTGATTTAGTCATTCCACAATTACTATGGCTTAAGTGTCTCCCTACAAGTTCATGTATTAGAAATTCAAATCTCCAGTGCGGCAATGTTGAGAAGAAGGAGCTTCAAGAGATGATTAGGTCATGAGAGCAGAGCTCTTATGAATGGAATAATGTTATCGTGAGAATGGGTTCATTATCACAAGAGTGTGTTTATCACAAAGCTTGGTCCCTTCTTGCTCTCTCACACTGCCTTGCCCTTCTGCCTTCCACCATGAGAGAGAGCAACAAGAAGACCCTTACCAGATGAAAGACTCTGTACCTTGGACTTCCCAGCCTCCAGAATGTAAGAAATAATATCTGTTCTTTACATATTTTGCAGTATCACATATTCTGTTATAGTAACACAAAACAGACTAGTACAATAACATATATACAGATACCAAGACATTATATTGCATACTATGAATATATACAATTTCCGCTTGTCAATAAAGAAAATGTTTTATGATAAAACAAAAAAGAAATACAGAGAGATGCTCAAGGAGCCCCAATTTTTCCATCTTCAGCTCTGTGAGCCAGTAGCAGCATCAACCACCAGAAAAATGAGTGAGAAGCCTCCAGATCATTCGGCTCAGCCTCACAAGCAACACAGTGACACTGAATAGGGTAGAGAAGAGCTGTCCCTTCTGACCCCTGCCCAAACTGCAGATTTGCGAGCAAAATAAACGTTGTTTTAAGCTACTAAGTTTTCCAGTGGTTTATAGAATAGTAATAAGTAACTAGAACAACCATCCCCACCTTGAAAATTGTATGGCTGCTGAATTCTCAAAGTCCTGTTCAACTGTGGCAGAAGCAACACTATGTGTTCACCAATCCTTATTTTACTTGCTCATCCGGTACACAGGCAAACTACATTTCCCATCAGTAGCCTGCAGTAGAGTGAGAACAATGACTGAGTTCTGGGTAGTAAAATGTGAACATCCTGAGATGTGGCCTCAAATTTTCTACCCAGTCTTACGTGCTCACTCTAACCCTTGCTCAGTCCAATGGGCAGAAAGGAGCAGCAGAGGACTCTCAGGTCCTAGAAGACAGAAGAACCAAAAGATGGAAGGAGCCTGGCCTCTTGAATCACTTCATAGAAGACTGCAAGTATCTGGCCAATGGTGTTTGAGGGTTATTTGTTACAGCAACTAGCCTTCCCTGAGTAATACACACTGACCTTACCATTACCTCCAAAGAACTATTTGAGGAAGGGCACAGAAGATACTCTAGATTTTTCACTTTGTATCCTATGATTCTGTTAATAATTATTAATGTTCCTTTCTTGGTTTCTTCCCTAGACTATAGTCCCTTAGGGAAAATTATATGCCTGAATAACTGTGTACCTTCCACAGTCTTAACATGGTTCCCTGCATGCTGTATAGGCTCAGTCATCAACACTACTCCCTGACATTTACTGAACAAATGCTCTGAATTCCATATATTTTTGAAGTATTTAATCTATGCCATAGCACCATGAAGTATCATTATTGCTGCCTCCAACTTCAGAAATGTAAGGTTAAGTGACTTTTCCAAGGCCATTCTGCCAGTGCTGTCTGGTCTTAGGGCCTGTGTTCCTCATCACCACTGCCTCTGCCCAAGCTCGATGCAGACTGACACACACCCTTTCCAACGTTTGGGGTCCATGAAGACAAAGGGCAACCTCATGTAAGCATTTGCCGTGCTCTTTTTCTGACAAGGGCTTTGTGCTAACCCAAGCAGCAGAACGCCAGGCCTGATGACTTTCCCTTCACAGTCACCAACCTGGCACACAGGCCTCCCCAGTCCCAGGGGCCCCAGCCATGCTGCAGCTGCAACAGCAAACCTTCCCAGCATGCCCCATGTGGCCAGCTGGCTCCAGCTGCCTCCTGCACCTCCAACTAGCCACCCAGGCCACCTCAGGGCTGACAGGGAGGCCCACTAAGGCATGTGAATGTGGGCCCTGGATACTCATCCATCACTGCCCACATTTTTCCCAAGGCCAGCTCTGCATTCTGCCTGATGATAAGGTAAATGCACAGAGAGAGATTGTGTGTGTGTGTGTGTGTGTGTGTGTGTGTGTATGCATGTGCACGTGTGCATGAAGGGATTTGCTTGGAAACGCCAACCCCTCACCAAAGATGTTCCCAGCCCTCATTTGTACACACAGTCTTCAAACATCAAAGTGTTTGTTAAGTGTAAATATTTTTATTCCCTCCCCTCCTTCTCTTCCCTCTCCCCTTCCACCCAGGCTCCGAGCTCAGTGGATGCCAGGAGACCCCTCTGACTCAGAGCCAGCGGGGATGGGTTCTGGAAAAGGGCATTTCTAGGTCCCAGCAGGCAGCCAGCAGCTGAGCCTGACAGCCGCCGGACTGGGCTCCCGCAAGCAGCAGGCTCCTAGCTTGGTGCCTGTTTCCATAGAAACGGGCAGGCCATGGGAGCCTTCCCCACACTGGCTGCTGTTCAAGTGCTCCCTGGGGTTGCCTCCCTCCCTTGCCATGCCTGTGCCCAGGCCTGCCCTGGAACAGTGTCCAAGTCTAGAGGAGCTGGGGAGCTTCCCCTAACACTGAATTCCGGGGCACCGAGAGTCTGCGAAGCTACCTTGCTTGGAGGGATTGTTAGTCTCCGGTCCTCTGCTAGCCTTCACTGGGTACTCAATGCTATGTCCACTTAGTTTTCCCACAGTGCCCTCCAGCCTGGCAGAGGTCCCAGAGCCCATCTAGAGAGCCCAGGTAAGGTCACGCTCAGAGGAGGCACGAAACCACCGGGGGCAGCCACTCGTTCTCCTCTGGTAAAACCCTGTTATTAAGTACCTCTCGCTCCATGGTTTCCTGTGCCCTGCAGGTCAAACTGTGCTCTGCCTCTTCATTTCCCTGCCACCCCTGTGCTGCACATCTCTCATTAAACAGAAGCCTTGCAAACAGAGTGGCTTTCTGAGTCTCTGAAGCGAGCACGCTTGTGGCTGTAGCAGAGAGAATGGAGGATGAGCCCGTAGACTGCTGTCTGACTCTGAAGGTTCATTTCTGCTGCCAGCCATCTCCTCTGCCCCTCCTCAGAGAGAGCAGCTCAGGGGGACATGCTCTGACGGTGTTCCAGGTTCTGGCCATCGTCACACTTCGAACCGCAGCCTCCCTCGTAGTTCTTCTGGCCATTGGGAGGCTTGTTCACAGCCTCCTCTGGCCTCCTGTAGATGGGGTCTCCCGAGGCGGGGCTTGATCCAAGCTCTGCAAAGTTCAAAGGGCACTCTAGAAGAAGCTGGGGCTTTGCTGATGGAGCTGACAACTCCTGCTCAGAGCTAGAGGTTGAAATGCCAACCCATCAGCAGGAACTAAACAGCTCTTGGAGCGGGAGGACACTCAGAACTATTGATCAAGGATGCACAGACTACATCTATAATTAGACCAGAAAGCTGCTTGCACATCAGAAAGGGAGAAAGACGTGACCGTGGCTTCACCAAAGCCAGATATGCATCAAGATTTTAAAAACAAACAAACAGAACCCCCATGGCTGAAATGCCCTGTGCTGTTAATTCCTTTCTCTAGAAGGTCCCCTGTGTGTCACACACTTCAGTCCTATACGGAGCAGGCAGATGTTACAAAAAACCCCACTGGAAAGGCAGCGGGTTGATCACAGATAAAGGTCCCAGCTCTGAGGTGGCCATGAGCTCCCAGACCAGGGCAGTCCAGCAGCTGGTACTCTGGAGCCCAGCAAGCAAGTTCCTGTTACCGTTCAGAAGTTTCATTTGCCTTTTGCATCATTAAAAGTGGCAGGAGAAAGGTTCGGTTTTCTGGGCATTTTGCGGCATTTGTTCCTTCTTTTGTATAATGAATCAGATTTGGGAACTGCAGCTAAAATTCGGAGGGGGAGAGTCCATTAGAAAGAAATACTGTTTGTTGGGGCCGTGGAATGCTTGTGGCAAAATGCCCTTCCTAAGTGCTGTTTTTTGAAAACTCATTCCTGCAGTAGGAAAATAAAGCAGATTTCAAACACTTAAGAGATCATTTTCAGAATGGTCTAGATGCGCGCTGGTGTGCTGGTACATTTGCCTCTCATTGTTTTTTAATCACTATTTTGTCAAGTTTAATTGCTGCCATGCTAACAACCCAAACGGGAGTGAAACAAAATAGGGGATATCTATCATTGGTGAGAGCATTTTGATGGAATCCATATCCATTTGCATCTTCTCTGCCGAATTAGGAGAAAGGAAAATAGGAAAGGGTTTCTTGGTTGCTAGCATAAGGATCACTTTCGTTGGTCTAGGTGGGGAAATTCCCAGGGTACCTGGCAAATTGAGCAGGCTCCAGCATATCAACTCAGCCTCTTACAAAGTGAGATCTGGGGTTTTCTTGCCTGGATTCTCCTTCTTAGGGTCTTGTGAATTCTTAAAAGTTCTACAGAGTGACAACCTGCAGGCAGAGAAGCACCCTACCTCCATTGTGCGTGTGATGCCAGGTTCCACACCTGATTCTCCTTTTGGTTCCATTACAGACACAGAGACGCATCACTCAGAGCCCCTTCAGGCAAGGACTTGGGACCATGCGCTCCAATATGGCCAGCTGACAGCCTCCAGCTGTTGGATTCAGCAGTTACCCCAGCTTTTGAGCTGAGGTCACATCCCTCTAAGGGTGACCTGTCGCCAATGACTGAGCAAGATGGTGGTAATCAGGGCTGGCCATTTCTGCACACTGTGGGGCTCCACTGGTGGGCATCTCTTGCTTGAAGCTTCTGCTGGGCCAGTCGCACCTCTTCAAATCTGCATTCCTTTCTGAAGGCTTCCCCCACCTACTCTTACCTCCTCCCCATCCCCTTTCAAGGATGCTACCCCTGTGTTATTACCTTGGGTCCAATTTCATGTAGGTCCTGCTGGAAGCCACTGAAGAACTACACCACCTCTCCCAATCCTGAACTCCATCTCCGTGAACTCCATGCTAGCATGGTATCTCCATCAGCTTCCTGGAGAACCCATCCTGAGACTGATCTTTCTCCCACAAAATGACTTTTTAGAATTTGACTTCTCATTGCATTCAGTGACTATTTAATGAAAATGTACTAGGTGCTTTGCTGAGTACCAGGACCACCAGGGGTTTTAGCAACCAAGAGAAAATGCCAGGCAGCTGTTAGGAGTGACTGGGGTTCAAGGCTGTTGGGCCTTCTGAAGAAAGCTGGTCCAAAGCCTGGCTTCTTGGATGGCCAGAACAGGTGGCAGAGTTTGGATCTAGAATAGTCCCCCAGGGTTCATGCATTGAGGCATGGTCCTGAGCTGGTGGCACTATTGAGATGTCATAGAAACCCTGGGGAAGGGACATGGTAGGAAGAAGGAAGTAACAGGGGGTGTGCCTTTGAAGCAATATCAGGACTCCGAATTCTTCCTCTTTCTCTCTGCTTCCTCACTGCCATGAGGTGAGCAGTTTTATTCCACTGTGTTCTCTCTACCATGCTGCTACACCTCACCATAAGCCCAGAAACAATGGAGCCAAGCAGCCATGGACTAAATCCTCTAAAATCACGAGCCAAAATAAACTTCTTCTTTAAATTGTTTTTCTCAGGTATTTTGTCACAGCAACAGAAAGCTGACTAATAGGACTGGCCTTGCACCTGGCAACCTGAACAAATGCACAGGTTTCTCCTGCAGGTCCCAATGCAGGAGTAAAAGCTCAGTCCAATAACAGGAATGTGGATTGGGAGCCTGTGTGCCAACAGGGCTGAGGCTTACTAACACTCAAAGACTTACCAGGTCTTGGCTTCCCAAGTCCACTGCCTATCAGATCTTTGAAGGCCAAGATGCTTGTCTTGCTGACCACTCTAGGATGTAGAACTGCCTGCCACAGGGCTGTTGCTGGGTGAATATTTGCTGAGTGAATGAATGGACCTCATAGACAGCATTTCATTATGATAACCTCAGTGCTGCCTATTGCCTTGAGGATAAAGTACAAATGCCTTCATGTGGAAGACAGAATGGTCATCATCTTAGCAAAGTGGCTTGGCCCTCACTTTACCTCTCTTAGCATTGATTGTGCCCACCACCTTTCTGCAGGCCAATGAGAAGAGTTCCTATGTCTTCTGGACATAGGAGTTCCTATGTCTTCTGCCTTTGGTCCGTTGCCCCTTCTACCAAGGACAGTGCAGGACTTTAAATGCCAGGTTCCCAGGCAAAAGACTATAAACACCTTCAAGGCCACCTCCAAGAAGGTTTAGGCTAAGGGCCCTCATTAGCACTATCTCATGTGCCATGCAGTGATAATACCCATGCTTATAATGTAGGATTTACTATGTTATGGGCACTATTTTATGCACCATATCCATGTTAACTGAGGCCCCCCACCCTTTCCATGAAATATGTATTATTCTTAACTTCCCTTGGCAGACAAGAAAGCTGAAGCACAGAGAGATCAAGCCACTTTGCCGAAGGTCACACAGCTAGTAAATGCTATGTCTAGGTAATCTGACTCCAGCATTTATGCTACTCCCCAGCATATCATTCCCCTGCCTATGTGGCTGGTGGCTGCGCTGAGGCCTGGTTAATGGAAGAGAGTGTGTCCCAGCAGGGGCAGTTGAGATGAAGCCAGTACTCGTGACTATGGTCCCTAGCAAGCCAAACCCTTGACCACCTCCACCCTGAGAGGCTTCACATGGGTCATTTACACCTGGCACCTCTCCAAAGAGAAACCTAAGCCACCTGCCAGTGCCATCTACTCTTACCTATGAGCAGCCAAAGAGGAAAGACATGGACAGAGTGGGGGAGTGGGGTCAGGGGCCTCCTCGCTCCTGGCCTGGTCGCCCCTGCTTCCCGTTCTGGTGAGTGGCGCCGGTGTGAGTGACATGGGTGAGCACTCACTTGGTGTCAGGCTGAGGGCCAAGCATGGTCTAGCCTCACAATGTCCCCACGACAGAGATGTGAGCATCTTCCTGCTCCTACAGTGCTTACTCAGTGACATCAGGGTCAGGGCACGACTCCAGGGACAGGAGTCAGAGCACTATGCCGACCATTCGGGGTGTAGAACTCACCATGTGCAGCTGACCCTCCCTGATTGTGCTCCCGTCTGCCCTTGGCACCTTCCGCAGCCTCCTTTCCCTTCAGCCAGCCACCCCCATGCCCTTCACACCTCCTCTGAGTGTCCTCTGCTGACGTTGGAGCTGTGCTCCAGGCCCAAGTGCCTTGTGTCACCCTAACCAGCCTGGCAAGAGCCTGGTTCTGCCACCTCTCCGTCAAGCGTCACAGTGAGAGTGGAACAGGCAGACAGACACACACACTGGCCCAGGCCTTGGGACGCCTGAGCCTTTGCCCCCAGGGTAAGAAATAACAAGCGCTAGAGCACATTTGAGAGGAACATCTTCCTCACAAAGATTCACAGTGACCTTTTTTGTTAATGTTGCAGATTTCACTCATTCTTCCAGAACAGGAGCTAAAGTCCAGCCAAGTACAGCCCGGGGTCCCTGGGAGCTTGCAGAGAATTTAAGCTATGATCAGATGTGCTACCACACTGGGCCGGTAGAAACTGACACCCAGACAACACAAAGATGTGAACAAAACTGATACAGTAAGGAGGGACCCCCGCCACAGCCCCTGTTGACACAGAAGCCACAAGTCCTTTGCACACCTGCATTCATCTGCCGCCATGGCAGGTGGCTCTACCCCCCTGCCTGCCGCTCTCCGCTCCTCTGTCCCACAGCCTCCTCCAAAACTGTGGCCTTTTCAAGGCTTGTCCTCAGCCCAGGGACAGGTCAAGCCTCACAATATGTGGTATGGAGTGCAAAATGAAAACTTTAGGTCCCTCGTTCAAAAGGCAGGACACAAGCTTTTCCTTCCCTTCCACAAGCTCTCACACTTGATCTGTCTTGGCGATGTTTATTTGCTATTTCACAAGGGACTCCCTCTGCCAGGGTGTCATCCTCAAGGCAAACACAGAACTTCATTGGAGCCCTGACCCATAGCTTGGTGCATGCCCAGCGCTCCTGTGTCTCTGTCAGGCTCCTGCCAGGGGCAGTCAACAGCAGCAACAGCAACCTGGGGGCTTTGGGCTAGGTGGCCAAGAACCTCTCCCAGAGAGCCTAGGAGGTGACAAACTCCCAGGGCACACATCAGTGTGCCACTAGGCTTCACTTGCAAAACACAATTTCAAAGATGAAATTATTAAGAAGAAATTATTAAGAAGAATGCCCACAGGGCATTAAAGCCCAAACAAGTAGCTCCTTTCTGAATGGGTTATATACTGTGACACTTAACCTCATTGAATTAACTTGATTGGATTGGGAGCTGCCCAAAGGATTAGTAGAGCACTAATCTGGGTGGGCCATAGAGAGTGGTTTGGAGGTCTGTGTCTGGTCCCTTGCCCAGTCCTCTCTGACACTGTTCCTTGCTCTGCTTCCTGGACACCTTGAACTAAGCAGCTTAGCTCCTCTGTGTCCTTCCACCATGATGTTTCTGCTTAGGAGCCAGCTGACCATGGACTGAATCCCCTGAAACTGAGCTAAATTAAACTTCTCCTTTAAGTTGGGCATGTCAAGTACTTTGTCTCAACAACAGGAAAACTTCCTAACCCTGACCAGGGGAGCTCGCTTAGTCATGTGTATGCTTCACCTCTAAAGTGTGAGGAAATTCATAGTCCTGAGCCAGCCAGCAACCAATGGGTAAGAATCATTGATCAGTGCCAATTTGTCCTTCTGAAGCATGTTCTACACTCTTGCCTTGGAGGGCTGCTGTGAGATTGCATTCAGCTGCCTGCAGCAGCAACCTGCCCATTCACACGACCTCTCTTTCCTCATCCAATCTCCATACTTCTGCAATGGTGCTTCGCATACCTGGACCCTTTGCCCTTCTTTCAGTATCTTCCTTAGTTTAAGAGGGAGCCTAGGCTGGGCATGGTGGTGCATACCTGCAATCCCAGCACTCAGGGAGGCTGAAACAGGAGGACTGAAAGCTATATGTCAGCCTGGGCAACTTAACAAGATCCTGTCTCATAATAAAAAATAGAAGTGGGCTAGGGACATAGCTCAGAGAGAAAGCCCTGGGTTCAATCCCCAGTACCTAAAAAAAAAGACAGAACCAAAACTAAGACCCTTAAAAGTTTAGAGAGGGCATTCATTTTCCAATCCTGCTATAACAAAGTACCAGAAACTGGGTGGCTTCAAGCCACACTTGATTCTCCCACAGAGCTGTCAAATCCTAGTGCTGGCAGGACCTTGCTGTCTCCAAAGACTTCAGTGGAGGATCCACCCTTGCTGCTTCCAGCTTCTGGTGGCTATAGGCTTTCCTTGGCTTGTGACTGCATCACTCTAACTTCAAGCTCTGTCATCTGTCATCACAAGGTTGTCTCTCCCTAGACGTATGTGTGCGTGTGTATGTGAATGTGTGTGTGTGTGTCTGTGTCTGTGTCTATGCTCCTCTTAAAGGACCACAGTGCTATAGATTAAGGTCCCAGCATACTCCAGAACAACCTCATCTTAACTAATTACATTGACAACAGCCCTATTTCCAAATATGGTCACAATCGAAGTACAACTTTGGAGGCAACACAATTCAATTCATAAAATGTAGTCATTTAAAAGGTTACAGTGAAGAGGAGACCCTGACTTATGCTTCTGAACAAGACCTCTCAAACTGCGATGTACCTGGGTCCCATGAGGATCACATTCAAGTGCAAATTCTGTTTCAGTGGATCTAGACGAGGCCTGATGGTCTGCTTTTCTAACATGCTTCCTGATGACGCTGATGTTACTTCCTATGCAGGTCAAAGAGAGGAAGTGACTGGGAAGCCTGTGTGCTTCTTCCATGACTTGGTCATAATAAGCCACAGACTCCAATGGTAACACCCTCCCAACCATGGAGAAAGAAAGAGTCACTTACAGCCCTATTTTGTGGAACGTTGGAGGCAGGCCATCTCATATCCCACTGGCCAGTGTGACTTGGAGGCCATCAGGCCAGAGCCCATCTGTCCTTGGTCTGGTCAATATGTGTAAGGGTAACAGTATTCCATAGCACTAGTCTGAGCCATTTCAGCAAGAATTTCTCAGGACATAGCTGAGGGCATGGCACCTGGTAGCATAAACAATTTCCATCAAAAGGTTTGAAAACCTGAAATGTGTTATTCAAATATTGAGATACAGTCATTTGGTGACTCAAAGGGCATTAGGAAGTGGACAATAAACCAAACCAAGCCATACCTACTGAGGGCTGAAAAAAAGCAGCAATTTAAGAAAGGATTTGCTCTGACTCCAGAGTTAACTAGATTTCAGCAAGCTAGGTAACTCACAAGACACTAGCAGTCAGAATCTAGCTCTGTTGCAAGGGGATTTCAGATGTACCTGGTTGTACCTCATTTAGGTTCGAGGATTAGACATGACTAAGTGTATCAGTCAACTAATTCTGTAATAATGCTGACTGACAAACCATCCCAGAACTCTGTATAGATGATCCCTGTCTCACGATGGTTCAAGTTAATGATTTTTTTTGACATTACAATGGTGTGAAATAATATACATTCAGTAAAGCAGCACTTCAGATTTTGAGTTTCTGTCTTTTCTGGGCTCTTGAGGTGCCAGATAGTTGGCAGTGAGCTGAAGTTCCCAGACCTCACACCATCACAAGGAGCAGCAACTGGTCACTCTACAGTGTACATGCATTTTGACTTACTTGTCATAGGCTTATCAGGACTAACTCTGCTGAAGTCAAGGAGCATCTGTAGTTTAATGTAAAAAATTTCATTTTCTTGCTCAAGTGTCTGCAGGGGAAGCTCTGCTTGAAGCTCCTGAGTGGGACTGAATGGCTCTTTCTCACTTTCCTTGACCCACAACTAGCTAGGACAGATAGCAAAAGTAGAAACATGAGCTGCCTCTTAAGGCTTGGACTCAAAACTGACACTTTATCACTACTGCTTGTGCTTCATTGGAAAAAACAAGTCACATGACCAAGCCCAGTGCCAACAGGTGGGAAAACCTATTCTGTCTAACCACGTGGGAGTTACTGAAAGCCGCACAACAGCCTGCCACTTTGAAGGGTGGCCACCTCCAGGCTCTTGACTCCTTTTGCTGATATCCTTTGTCATTACTCCTTGTATCACTCAATTTTGCATTACCTAGTGATGAGTATTCTGTGCACGCTTTGTTCTCGGAACTCAGTGTTAGGCATACAATGCATGAAGCAGCTCAAGTAAGGAACCACGCGGGAAAGTCACTAATGAAGAGGAAGGAAAATCCGCGTTAGGTGGTTAGAATAACTAATGACAGCTACTGAGATTGCACAACGGTGCTGCATTTTAGTAGGATTTAGTATCATTTTAGCCTAAGGTGGTATTAGTTTAGGGACTCAAGACTACACTCAATTTTATTTCCCTTTGGCAACTTGATTTTAGCCAGTGAGAAGTAGCCCTAAGGGATGCTTCCCAGAAACAGAGTATTCTTTCCTAAGACAGAAGAAGGCAGGGCTGGGGCTGGGGAAGGGGCAGGGCCCAGGAGCAAGGAGATGTCTGAAAAATGGGCAGAACTACAAACATGCTTACCCTTCTTCACACAAACACAACCCAGGGAGGGCAAGATAAGAGCAAGTTCTCATGGGGACATATTCCTCCCCGGGCCCCACCTTGGGGTAGAGCCACGGCATCTCACTTTCTCTCTCCAGACCCTGTTGGTTCTCTGCTCCTTCCACTCTCCTGCCTTCCCACTCCAGATCATCTAGAAGGGAACTTCCCTTCCCACTCCCCATTTCAGCAGCGTTGCCCAAGTCCAAGTGCATACTGGGGTCCTGTGAGGTCACTGGAAGTTGCAATAACTAACACAACAGAGAAGGCTGTCAAATGTCAAAGTTAAAGGTTTGGGGTCAAATCTAGGTAGATTCAACTCCCAGCTCACCGTTTACCAGCTGGCGACCTAGGGCAGGGACCTAGAACCTAGGGTAGGTTGTTTAATTCTTTGGGCTGCCATTTCTTCATCTGTCAGTTGGGAATAATAATACAACATGCACAACGAGTTGCTAATACCTGTACCTGATGCAACACTTTGCAAAGAGGTCGGCCTTACCTTGGGGGCTTGACATTCATTCAATAGGTGGAAGCAAGCATGGGTCCATAGTCCCTTATCTAGACAATGGGAACTGACACCTTGCAAAATTCTCTGTTGTTCAGATTTTAGGAAGTTCATACGGTACACCAACCACAGATTACAGGGAAACCCAGCCGTGACTAGGGCAGCACCTCATAATCAAGCATATTAACATTTCTACAGCAAATGCTCCAACAGACACATTAACTGGGGTTAAAAGTGACCTTAAGTAGCCTCCCATAAATAGCCTCCCCTAGCTTCAAGCCAGGTTTTGCCATCAAAGGAGTTTGGGGCCAAACCTCAGGATGGGGATTCTGGGGATTTTATGCTGCAGGTGAGTAGCTTTATTAACAATCCCCAGCCTTCTGCCTGTGGTGAGGGGCAGGATGAGGAGGGGAAAGAGCAGGTGGTGGTGAGCAGAAGGCCTTGGGAGGGAGGCGAACGGTTGGAAGACCGGCCACCAGGCAGAGGCTGGCGGGAGAGAAGGCAGACAGCTCCTGCATTTCCAGTAGCATCATTTTGCACTCCAGAGGCCTCGAAAGTATTCATTCCCAGACCCCTTCTATCAGTCACTGAATAGCTGAATAAATGGAAGCAAGGCAATGAATGAATAAACAAACAGTGGGGAGAGGGGAGCAGCTGGGTTCTGCACCTGAAGACAGATCCCTAGTTGCCAGTTTCCTCAGGGCACTCCAGAAGGTGCGCTGGCAGCCCTGGAGATACCCTGGCAGGAAGTGCTGGTCAAGGTGAGCATCCACCTGGCCACCAGGGGTGGGGCAGGAGAGGCCAAAGCAGGACTGGGCTGATCTCTCAAAAGGACATTGGCCTGGGGGTACAATTTGGCACTTTAGCCTGGGAGTTTTATAAACCCAGGACCCAAATCATTGTTTTTCCTGGGTTTGTTACCGGAGTCCTGCTAGCAGCCTTCAGTCGTTCATTAGTAGTGACACTGTCTGTGTGTCTGTGGGTCTGTGGGTCTGTGCACATGCACCCATGTGTGCTGCACCCATGTGACAACAGAGCAAAGAAAGCAATTGTTTTCTCTGCACGCAGACGGAGCTGAGCTGGGGGAGAGGGAGGAGCGTGTCCTCCTCCCCGTGTCTTTTCTTATTTTGCATTTCTCATTACATCCTCATGTCACGGGGCTGCTGGCTGATTTATAATTTATTGGTTTAGTGTCTCGCAGCAGGGAAAGGATGCTACGCTATATTTTTCAGGGACACTCAATTCAACTTTGGTGAAGCAGCCAGGGCCACAGCTGTGAGGGACACGGAAGAAAGATGTGTTTGAGGAGGAGGCCGGAGAGCACCACGCCAAAAAACATGTCTCTGCAAAATGCTGTCCACCATCAAAGGCACTGGCCTGCACATGGGTTTTGTTAAGCGGGGGTTTTCTAATTGGATTTTGGAAATACAATCTCAATCAGGCACGTAAACGCATCTACAATTCCGGGCACCAGGCTCCATGCACTTGGCAGAGTCCTGCTTTGCTGTGCTTCCCATGGCAAACCCTGAGACTAGGGTTCACGCTAAAGTAATTTTATTAAGTTCTGCCAGGAAAGTGGGATGGGGCACTTTATTCATTTGCTAGGGCTGCTGTAACAAAGTGCCACACACTGGGAGGTTTCAACACCGGAAATGAACTGTCCCACGGGGCTGTGGGCCGGAAGTCCAAGACGAAGGTGTCAGCAGGGTTGGTTCCTCCTCAGGGCTGAGCTGGGTATCTGCTCCCCAGCTCTCCTCTAGCTCCTGGTGGCTTGATGGCCATATTTAGGGTTCCTTGGTGTGTAAGAATGAGTATCAGCCCATCTCTGCTTTTACATCCGTGTAGCCTTCTCCCTGAGTGTGTGTCCGGGTCCAAATTCTTCTTTTGATGAAGACACCAGTCATGTTGGATTAGGGACCATCCTCATCTTGGTTACCTCTTTACAGAACTGCTTCCAAATACGGTCATATTCTTAGGTACCAGGGTTTAGAACTTCACCATATGAATTTGGTTGGGGTGCACAGTCCAGCCCCTAACAGGAAGTTAGGAAGTGATGAAAGGAGAGGACGGGACTAAGCAAAGGTCAATGTCAAATAAAGTCCCAGGGAGGGGAATTTGGGTTCAATCTCACAAGGGATTCCCAGAGTTAGGTCACCTCCAGAGGTATCCCGACCAGAGAAAAAGGAAGCTGAAGTGTTGGCTAATGGAGGCCTCAGATGGACATCATTTCCCATGTACTCACAGCCCTGCTTGCATACAGGTGACACGTGTCCTGGCAATTGGGAACAAATGCGAGTGGAAGACAGTGTACAGAAATGACACCAGAAATGACTAACTGCCTCTGATAAGTCACCTCCTGCAGGCAGTGGGCACATATCCATTCTAGAACCTAGAGGGGACACAAAATCAGAAAGGTGAGCACACGAATTCCCCCCCAAAGTCCTAGGCTGACATTGATCCTGAAAGGCCCATTGTTATCTTTTTTAGGTTTTTATTGATAGTAGATTTAAACAGGATGTGGAGGGGTGGGTGAGATGCAGGCAAACAAGAGAACAGGCTGTTCTTGTGTGAAACAGAGAAAAGGAAATACACTTTGGGAAAAGTGGTAATGATCGACTCTTGGGGTTAGAATCACAGTCTTTGATTGAATAACATGGCAGGGTTTTGATTCAATAGTAATCCGATTTGGGTGGCACACCAATAATAAATTCTCCAGCAAACTGAAAAATTCTGTAGGGTAATGGAAAGCATTCGAACCCCATGGTTTTCATTGAATTAAATATGAAAATGTATCATACAATCGATATTGCAATATTTGATTCAATCAGCATTTCGGGATGGGAACCGCTTTCTCCCATTTGTTTTTATGCTGTCGTGAAATATTTCAATTTGCTTCAGAATTTATTATTGACAAATCACCCTAACAGCCGCTGGGGGTTGGGGCAGGGAGCCTGTCACCGAGGATTGGCAGCTGAGAGATGTCGGGCCCAGAGAAATAGCCAGGGAGTGGAGAATACTCCAATGAAATTCCAGAAAGGGGCTGATTATGTATAGCAGAGGGAGGGAAATGGGGACATTTGCCACTAAGAGAGAAGAGATGACAGGGTAGCTCTTGCTTTCCTCTAAGCAACAAGGGCTCACACTGACAGACAGGTGAGTGGGTCTCCCTGCTCCTCTACTCTCTGACCCAGGTCCCCATGAGGAGAGCGCATCCATGCGGACTCCAGGCATGCTGTCCCTGTACCCTGCAGTAAGTGGCCTGGTGCTATGGAGAAATACCAGTGTGGAGCCTCAGAAACTTGGAGCTGAGTGGGGGGTCTTCCCTCTGTGTGGCCTTGAGGAACTGACTTAACTGCTCTGTGCCTGTCTTTCTTTATTTTGTAGAAGAGTGGTGAGTTCTTACCTTCCTTATTGAGCTGTTGTAATTTTTAAATGAAAGCATAGCATATTAAATTATGTTTCATGCTCTAATCAGCAACTAGCAAGTGGAAGTTATTATTGATACTATTATTATGTCAATTGGCTATTGCTGTGTAATTAATTTGTACTCTAAAATTTAAGACTTCAAGCACTCATGAGTCTCCTGGTCAGTACTTAGGTCCAAGCTGGGCCCTGAGGACCCTGAGTAGGCTCAGAGACATTTGTGGCTAGTTTGGGGCTCACCTTTGGCTGGTTAGTCCCGAGGGGCCCCACTCACAGGTCCTAAGGTTGGCTGGCTGTTGGCATTGGGGGTGACAGGGCTACATGTCTCTCAGAACCCAGAAAACTAAGGGTAAGATGTGACACAGCAGCTGGAATCCAAGAGCAGAATAAGCCCCAAAATGCAGGCATCATTTAAGGCTCAGCTTGCATCACACTTGTGAACCATGGACACCCACTGGCCAGTGCAAGCTGTGAGAAGAACTCAGATGGGAGGGGTGCCCAAAAGTGTCACCTCCTGATACACAAATCTACACCAAGACTATGGATTAAGGAAGGAGATGGATCTGTGGCTCCTTTTGCAAATGGCCATAACAATTATGATTATTGTCATCTTTTCTCTGAAGGTACCTTTTATCACATTTTGTGTAGAGCTGTAGACATGAAACACCTTTCCCACTTCCTAACACTCCTTGAGGGAAGTATATCTTTGCATCTTTTTAATCCAACAAGCTAGGAAATGGTGTAAAAATGCTTTCAGAGTATATCATGTAACTATTATAATTATATAGTGTTATAAAGAAGAAACTTCTAGAAATACATTCACATAGTGAACAGAGCCATCCAAGTGGCAGGTCTCACAGGGGTATTTGCATTTCTAAACTAATGGCAGGAGATAGAAACTCTGGGGAGGATTTTTTAATCACTGATGGGTGGCTATTTTAAACAAGACTCTCTCCCATATTCCTCAAATTGCACCATTAAACAACTTGCAACTCCACTTACAAATGTGGCCGCCCTGGCTGTGACTCCAGGGAAAGGAGGTAGCTGGTAGGTGACAATGCTTCCTGTACTTTGCGGGTCTTGAGGAGGCACCCATGAGATTCTGGACTTTGCCACTCCATGAGCTTTAAACCCACTTGGAAAGAGAGAGAAAGAGTCAGCCAGAGTTCATGGGAAGGGGAAAAGTGTTGAGAACAAGGTCGAATCGGTACTGCTGAGTATGTGATCAGCTCACCAACGTGTATGGAGAAACTACTAGGGGTCAATAACTGTGGACATTACGGATGCAGTGGTGAGCAAAAGTGTCTGCTCTCATGGAGCCCCCATCGCCGTGTCTGATCCCAAGAAATCAAAGCCAGAGAAAGCAAGGACAAACTGCAAAGGGCTCCAAGTCCTGAGCTCTGGGTTAGGTGGTGTGAAGTCTGTTCCCTCTCAGCTTCTTCTGGCCCCAGGCCCTGGAGGCACTCGCAGTGTGCCAGGTAGAGCAGCACGGGTGTCAGCTTCCCAGAAAACCAACCCTGTATGTGTAAAGCAAGCCCAGGACTTGCTAAGCCTATGTACCTTTCACTGTTGTAGGCACATGCATGAGTGAATTCATTTAATCTCCACAACCCCAGTATGGCTGTATCAGTGAGCTGCAGCTGTGTAACAGATCTTCACGAAGTTTTAATGGCATGAAACAATCAGCCCTGATTTCTCAAGTACCCACAGGCTCCCTTCCACTGATCAGGGCCAGCATGGCTGGGCATCTCTGCAGCTCTTTTCCTGGGCTTTCTTGTGCATCTGGTGTCAGCAGGAGCCGATCCAGACTGGCTGCAGCCAGGTGACTCCATTCAACTCTATGAGCTTCATGGTCCAGCAGGCGTGTCCTTATATCTATGGCAAAGCACAAGAAAGCAAGCCTCACTGCACAAGCCTGCTTTAAGCCTTCTGTGTGTATCACAGCTGCTAGCATTCCACTGGTCAAATCAAGTAATATGGCTGAGCCTTTCCTCATGGAGTGGGGAAAGCCACTCAATAGGAGGTAACTTTTCAAAGTTACAAGGCAGAGGGCACGAGTTCAGGAAGAATTCAAGGAGAATTCAGGAAGAATTGAATCAACAACATAATCTGCCACAAAGAAGTAGTATATTTCTCATTAAGCTCATTTTACAAATAAAAGAACTAAGCACAGAGTTTAGGGTACTTGCCCAAGGTAGCACAGTTAGGAATTGATAGATCCACAAACGGACCTCAAGCTCTTGTCCATGCCTCAACCATTTCATTTCTTAACTCTGGCTTAAACCAAAGAGAAATCTCAGAGGATGGAAGTTATAGATCATGTCACTGTCAGAAAATCCTCCACAAATATATTTTTTTCTTGCAGCTTTTGGCTGGCATTAAGCCACAGTGCAGTCAAGGTCAGACTCTTGGTCAAATATGCAGAGTTCATGATTTCAGTGTTACCTTTTGGTTATGGAACCATGCGCTTTAACAATTAGCCATGTTAGGGTTTGACATCTGCAGGAGTTCAAGAGCCTGCTGAGGACACAGGTGATCTGAAGGCCTCTCTCCCTGTCTTTGGGGAGGAAGGGTGTGAGGGTTGGGGTTCTATGGCTGTACCTTCGCATCAAGCCATAGTTTTACTGTAAAACCTGTCTGGGTCCTTTTTTACACAGAAGAGAAAAGGCTGTCGCAAAGTCCTGTCACAGACTATTGCATTTTAGCCTTCTGTTGCGTCACGGACCCTCTGAGAACTGATGAACATGAAGGGCCATCCATTTAAGAAAATGTGCACACCTCAGAATTCTCCATAGAGATATTAAGAAACGCATGTGTGTCCGAGCCCCACATCTGTGATAGGATCAAACTATCATCATTTTAGGCTGGACAATTTTTAAAACAGATGTCTATTTCAGCCCCAGAAGTCTCAGCAAAGAGCTCATAGCTGTTTCACTTTGAACCACAGAACTTCCTAATATACAGTCCAAGGGCAACTTGGGGAAAAAAATGCCCCCGGCTAGATTCCAAGTCAAGAGAGGGCATCATCCTTTGGCAAAGATGCTTCTGTGCCCTATTCTGGCCTTATCCCAGCTACTTCAAAGATTTACCCAGAAGCCTCCAACTCATGTTGCTCCTGTCCCACAGCCATCAAGAAGGCACCAGCACCGTGGCCTCAGTTTCCCCAGAAAGCCACACATGCAGGATGACTCCTTTTGGGCCTGAGTCTAGCTGAGGAAGTCTTAGAGCTTTTCTGCAATGTGAGGCAGTAGGATGCAGACATTAAGGGCATGGATTCTAAGACCACAAGCACAAAGACTTATACCAATCTCTTCTCCTTCTTTTCCTTCTCTTTCTCCTCCCTCTCTTTCTGTTCCACCTCCTCCACCTTCTTCTCCCTCTCCTCCTTCTTGTCCTTTTCTGCTCTACTTCTTTTTCCTCCTCTTCTTTCTCCTCTTCTTTCTTTCCTCCACCCCTTCCTCCTCCTCCTTTCTTCTTCTCCTCTTCTTCCCCCTCCTTTTTCCTCCCATCTCTTCCTTCCTCCCTACTTCCCTCCCTGCCTCTGTCTCTCTTTCTCATCTCCCACATCTCTCCTTCCTGCCTCCTCCAACCCTGCCTTCAGTCCCCCTCCCTCAGCTCTATTTGTTCCTACTTCTGTGCAATTTCATGTGGGCCCCATCCTCCCCTGCCACAGACAGGTTCCCTCCACAGAGGAAATAATGGCAAAAAAGAAGCAGTACCTACTCTCATTCTTCACCAGTGTCCATTTTCCATCTCATGAAGGCCTCCTGATTGGCTGGATGAGGGTAACATGACCCCTTAAAGCAATTGTGTTGTAGCAGAGGAGAGTATCCCGGGACTGGCCAGGCCAGGGTCCGAATACCGTCCCCTGAAAGACTATGGAAGATGATGGAAGGGGGTTCTACAGCTGGTAGACAGGTGCACGGAAGACAAGAACAGCAGGTAGACACTGCAATTATTGAGTGCTTGTAGGAGAAAGAGCTCTGTAAAGCTCCTTGCTGTGCTGGCTGTTGGGACAGGATGCTGTGGGGATACTACTTATCACACTGTCATGTTTCTCAAACATTAGCATGCTTCACAATCTCAGGAAGGGCTTGTATAAACACAGATTGCTAGGCCATGTCCCCAGAGTATAGATGTAAGAGTGCACATTTCTACCAATGAAAACCACATTGGGAAAGAGGCCCAGATGAAAAAGACAATGGTGGTCCAGGCAACACTTTAAGAATTACTAGCAAGTTGCCTATTACCCTCTCTAAAAAGACTTATAGAGAAAATTCTATCTGACCTCAGTCTTATACTAAGATGAGTGTTACTTTTGACCAATGTGTTTCTTTTGATTTGTGTAGACACAGTGAATCTTATAAATCATGCAGCCCTCTCTGCACTGGCTGCTGGAAAGCTTGGAGCAGAGCATGCAACCCAGTTGTATCTTGTCTATGGAGCTACAGAGAAACACCTAGAATATTGTTTGACTAAATATCTGGGCTCTCCAAGGCCCAGTCAAGTTGACACATACAACTGACGATCACAGACATCCTTTTTAATTGGCATAACTATTTTATCTCCTAACTGAATCCCTAGTACCAAGCCCCCCATCTGTCATTTGGTAAGAGCACAGTAAATGTTGAAAGTGAATGAATGATCAATGATATTTTCAGTGCCCTGAAAGGGAGGGCTTTGCCATTTAAAGGAACCTGAGGTTAGGTCTCTATGATGGAAAGTGGGGAATTACACCCTAATTCTCTCAAAGATTCTCACTTTAATTTATTGAGTCTCTTTAATGTCTTCAGTAGAGAGCTATGATGGTTTTGACTTTCTTTCCTTTTCAAATAACTGAGGCTATGATGGAAATACATACTGTCTTAGTTACTTTTCTCAATGTTGGGACAAAATACCCAACACCTAAAGTTAAAGGAGGAGAGGTTTATTTAGCTCACAGTTTGTAGAGGTTTCAGCTCATAATTGGCTGGCTCCAAGGCAGGGTGGCTTCACAGAGAAAAGCAATTCATGGCAGGCAGAAGATAGCAAAAGCAAAAAGCAATAGAGAGAAGACTCTTTCTGTCCCTTACATTGTACGCAGGATACCTGCCCTAGAGCAGTGTAGCATTCATACCCTTAATCCCAGCATTGGACCACGAATCAGTTACAAACTCTAGATTCAGCCACCTCTGAAAAGCCCACCCTCACGACTGCATGAGGCTTTGGGGGAACATCTAGGCACAAACCATAACACATACTTTTGTGAAAAAGACAAAAATTTCACTCTCTATTCAACTCTAAGCCTCAGAATCCCTGGCTCTCAAGGATCCTGTCCAGATGGTCTGAGAAGACTGGACTGAGACTCCCACATACAAATCCCAGAGGTAGACTGCACCTTTTGTGGCTACAGTTGCCATATGCCAGGTCGAACATTCATCAAACCCAAAGTAGCAAGTTTCCACTCCCAGGTCTGGCACTTGCCTTTGGCCTTGCCAGGAGGGATGGGGGCACACGTTTCTAAAGATACCCAGTGATGATCTTTCTCCAGCTGACAGCCTCATATAGTTGAAGTTCCTGGCTGGTTACATTCAAAGGTGGTTCCGACATAAGTACATAAGAGAAGGCATTTGAAAAGATTTTTCGGT
Source organism: Chinchilla lanigera (assembly GCF_000276665.1). Lineage (NCBI taxonomy): Eukaryota > Metazoa > Chordata > Mammalia > Rodentia > Chinchillidae > Chinchilla > Chinchilla lanigera. The sequence goes on from NW_004955566.1 coordinate 1,028,100, forward strand.
TCAAGTCTTAAAGTAGGGTATTCAAAATGTGAAGCAATTCTACATGGAAGATGAAGAGGATAATCAGGAAGTCAGCAATTCTCAGCTTTATTGCACTGGGCCTCAGTTTTCTCACCTATCAAATGGGCATGATCTAATGGTGCTGTGATTATTCAATAATATCATGAGGTTGTAGGAAGCACAGAGATTTAGGAACGAGACAGACAGGAACTCAAATCCTGGCTCCGCCTCTACCGACTATCAGACGTTGAGCCTTGGTTTCCCTGTTGTCAGTCCAGAAATGATGGTTCATCCAGCAGAGAGCTGGGAACAGGGGCATTAAATGACACAGAACAGCACTGAGAAACCATGTGCAGTAGATGCTTTGCCAGTTTCACCCCTTCTCTTTTTCTATGGGTGCCAGAGAAGTGGAGTGTCCCCTCCTAAAGACCGGTTGGTGGCAGCATCAGCACCCACATCAGCAAGTGAAACCAGTTATGCCCTACCTGGTATCAGTTAGGTGCTGCCAGGCAGCAGCCCCATCTCCACACCCCTGGGAGATTCAGATAAAGAGACTTTGAGGTAGGGGACACACACAGAGGTGCTGGTAGGTGGAAAGAACCATGAGGGGATGTTGAGGCACCCAGACACTAGGAACACCAGGGAGCCGTTACCACTCTTAGGGATCAGAGCAGGGAGTAATGCTATACAGAGCCCAGGGAGAGGTGGGACCTTGGAGGGGCCTTCCACAGGAGTGGTAGTGAGTGAGAGGCATTGCCTTCCTCCTAGCAGGGAGGCGAGCAAGGAGGGAGTAAAGAATACCCAGACCTCTTTCTCTCCTTCTGCCTCTGATCGCTTACTCCCAAGGGGCTGAATCCAACTGAAAGTTGACCTTCCCATTGGCTGAATCCAACTGAGAGCTGGCCCACCCATTGGCCAAGCCAGTGCTCTGGAATTCAAGAAAATGGTTGCAACTGAATCTTGGATGGCAAATAGAGGACAAGCATGTAACTACACCCTGATGTTTCCTCTGAAGACACTTCTGGACATCAGCTGCTCCTTTCACTCCTCTTTGCTATCTCAACTCCTATACTTAAATGATCCTCTTACCTCGGCTTTCCATGTAGGTGGGACTGCCGGTGCTCATCACTGTGCCCTGCTAGCTGCTCCTTTTCAGCAGTGGCTCTTACCCGTGAGTGTGCCTCAGCAGCCTTGGGAGCCTTGCCAAACACAGATGGCCAGGCCTTCTCCCCAAAGTGGCTGATTCTATAGGTCTGGGGTGGTGTTGGAGAATGTGCATTTCTAACAAGCTCCCAGGCAATGCTGATGCTGCTAGTCTGGGGCCACACTGTGACAATCTGCTTTATACCATGACGTTTCCGGAGAGCAGCTTCCTGTCTCCCTTACTCAGTGGTTAGCCAGGTACCTGGTCACCTGCAGGGCAGCTCCACCGCCAGCAACACCGTCCTCTCCAGAGCAGCAGGCAGCCAACAGCCACGAGGCCACGATGCCACGAGTCCTTCCAGACACACTGCCCTCACCCTGTCTCCGTCGCCTGCCTTCACTGTCTTTCTCCGCTGCCTGTTGCTTGTTTGGGCTCCCGGCCAGCCTGCCTAGCTGCCCTGCTGTAGACACTGCACTCCCATACACGTGCACACACTCGCGCACATATACACACTTGCATGTGCACGTGCATGTGCGCCCCCTCACAGGCGCGCGCGCACGCACACACACACACACACACACACTCCAATTAGCTGTCGCACCTGGATGCCTGGCCCATTTCCTAGGGGAAGATGACTCAACCATTCCTTGGGGCCCTGCGACATCCTGTGCTCAGGCCAGGAGGTCACAATTCCTGGTCATGCGACATTGCCTCTCTGCAGGCAGCCCTGCCACTCAGTGACTTCCCCTAACATCTTTGTTTTAGGGGAAATGAACACAGAATGCTGCTGGGTCCCTGCCAGACTCGAGCCAACGATGGCCACTCCCCAGTCTCCTAGTGGGCTGAGACCTAGGAGAGAACTGCCTCCTCACCTTCCTTGAGTCCTCACCCAGCTCCTCCTCTGCCCCATCCCCTTCCTCCGCTTCCGCCTTGAAAATGTCATTCCCACAGCAACTCCTCTGTTTGTCTTCACAAAGCAGTGCCTCTGATTCGGGTCACAGATGAGAAACCCCAGGGTGTTTCAGCAGTGGGAAGGGTGTGTTATTTGGGCCCCTTCTTTTTGGTAACCCCCACTCATGTTCACACAGCTCATGCCCCTTCCCCACCCCCACCAAAGGGAATCCAAGGACCAAGTGCTGACCAATCGGCACAGCCTGTTCTCCTGGACACAGAGTGTGGGCCAGGCTGTGCCTGCGTGCTGAGGAAGGTCAGTCAGGCCACCTTCCCTAACGGGCCCACAGACGTGGAAAGGGCAGCCTGCTGGAGCCCCCTTCCAAGGCTTGTGAGAGCCAAGCGCATGCAGCTCTTGAGTAACTTGAAACTGACCCCCATGAGAGTATCCGTGTCTTGGAGAAACCAGCAAATGTGGTAACTCATGAGAGAGAGAAGCTGTTTCCCCTAGGTTGCCAAACTGGGAGGTACTGAAGGCAGCCATTTCTTGTACTGCATAGAGAAACTGCCATGCAGCAGCAGCAGCAGAGAATGAAAGCAGTGCAGAGAGAAATCAAGTCAAAACTAGCCATAGAGAAAGAGCTGCCAGTACTGCGTGTCCCTGGACCCAGCCATGTCTGAACTCCTCGCCATCCCAGCAGCCTCAAGAGGGGCCTGGTGAGTGCAGTCCTGAGGTGAAGCCTGCTCACCTCTGCATGTCCAGACCCAGAAGTGGACACACACATCCATATCCACTCCACATCCACACCACGCACACACTCCACATAAACACATCACACAGGCACACCACATACACATCGCACACACATCAACACATACTGCATATACATACCACAGTCCCTCTGATGCACACAGACATGCATAGACATATGCACATATGTACATACATACATATACATGCACTTGCTGTGGCATATGTGCATACTTGTATACTCAAACACACGTGTACTCATTTATTCACATGCATATGCATCTGACTATAGCTCCTTGTAAGATTCTAGGTCATAAAGCAATCCCTGGGCATTGCCCACCTTTCCCTCCTCACTGATTGCCGTCTTTCCCCTCCCACCACACCCCAATCCAGCCCAGTTGGACCACTCTCCCCACCCCTCCTCCCACTGCAGGCTTGTTTTCTTTTCCCAAGAGATTTTAGGTTCTCATCTGTCATCTTAGGTCATTAGTCCTGAGACAGAAGGCCAGAAAAGCCCACCCCATACAGCCAGCCCATTAACTAATTGCAAAAGGTGCCCGCACCGTATCATATTAATCCACGGAAGCAGCCCCCTCGCCCATGCCTCGCTTCCTGAGTTGTGCTGATAAAAACGACAAGCCACCTGCTACTGCTATGGATGACGTGGCCATGATGGATGATCCATGTCCTGAAAGGGTGGGGGTCAGCCACAGAGACTCGTGTGTTAGGTCGAGAAGAGAGTTGAGAGGTGGATGGGAATGAGTGGCCAGCTGCCAGGGTAATTGCTCCCCACACTGAGCAGGATCCAAGATTTCCTGTGTCCCCAGATACCACTGCCAAGGCCTGTTGGGACAGGTGGGAAGGCTTGACAGTCCCTCAGCCCCCTCCCTCCAGCAACTGCTCACTTCAGCCATTCAGCTGCTGGTCACTGAGTTAGCAAGTTCAAGGACATTGGCTTTCCACTGACCACCCACAGGCTGCGGGCAAAGCCCTTCTGAAAGAGAGCCTTGAATGCAGGAGTGCTGTAGGAGCTCCCCCTCCCCCGAGAGCAAGGCCACATGTGCGGGAACTGTCTGATGGCCTATTTTGCAGCGGGTCGGCCGGTGAGCATGGTGTGAGCGTGCATGCACATCCCGTTCCTCCACTTCCAAGATCGGAATAAATTGCCTGATTGACAAACCTCTGTAGTTCATGGGCACAGGGCCTGTGGGTCAGCCGTGGCTCCAGCTATAGTCAGCTGACCTAATCCATTTATCATATTTAGAACTATTCCACTTTCCATATGCGGAGTTAGGGCCTCTTGGATCTGCTATGCAAATTAGACATGATGGTTTGCAAATGAGCAGAGGCTTGGCACTTTTTAAAAATTATCATTAAGAATGTGGCCACCCTGGCACTGGGTAGGAAGAAGGAAGCTGGAAGAAATAAAAGCATGTGATCCAGAGCTCCCTTCCTTCTGTGGCTGATGGGCACACCCCTATTCTCCCAGCCTTCCCACACCCCCATACACTCCTGTCCCCTGACATATTCCCTCCTTCTTTGGTGGTAAAGGGTCACAAGAGATTCCCAGAGTAGAACAAGACAGCCCTGCCCGCAGAGGCCCACAGGGTGCTGCTTCAGCAACAAAGGACAGAGATTCTACTGTGGATAAGTAAGGTCTCTGCATGGTAATGTCTCTGGCAGCTGTCTCTGGGGGCAAGCAAGCATCTGTAGCCTACTCTATGGGATAATCATGAATCGGTGACCCCAGAACCAGCTTTCCATATCCCGAACTTGAGTTGGAACAGTGAGCAGTACGCTATAACCCACCACCACGCAACTTTACAGAACCTTCTTTCTCCCTCATTCGATCCTCCAACCCCTTCTGCCATAGATAAGTGTGTTCAGAATGACAGCAAGCTGAGCCTAGCTCAGTCTTGAGCCATGACACATAGCTCAGAAGTCATTGTGCCAGCCAGGTGTGGTGGTGCATGGGTGTAATCCCAGAACTCTGGGAAGCTGAGGCAGGAGGATCACAAGCTCAAACCCAACCTGGACAACTTAACAAGACCCTGCCTCAGAATAAAAAAAGGGCTGGGGATATAGCTCGGTGTTAAGGCCCTGAGTTCAATTCCCAGTACTGCAGGGGAAAAAAGTCACGGCATGGATGAGACTAAGCAAGCATATCGAACTGCATCTTCCTCAGGAAACCCCCAACAGGACATTTACTGTGCAGGCTGCGGCAGTGCAAGGAAGGTCCCACAAGGCATCCTAGAGAGTGAGTCACCTCTGTCAAGCCAGATGCATACCAGCAGGGGAACTCAATGCAAGAAACAGCTGGGCACTGTCACACGAGCCTCCTGCGCACCGTGATCAGGCCTCTTCCACAGTTCCTGCTCGGGCTTCTGACAGCCTGCTGTGTTGTTTTCTGGGATGACATTGTGGAAAGAAACCTCATTTCAGTTCAAAGTTCTGCAGATTAATTGGAAGCCAGTGTCTTGCTCGTTTTTTTAATACACTGGAGAAAAGAACACGTAATCCCATCTTTTCCAAAGGCAGAGCAGGAGACTTCAATAACAAAGTTGTATTTCACTTGGCAATCGGGGAAAGCTGCCCTTTTTTTATTCCAAGTGTCCTTGTTTATTGTTCTGTTTCCAAGAATATGCAGAAGAGACATCTCCAGGGCAGCAGGCACTTTTTTAGTAGGAATTTCAAAAATGGCATTCAAAACATTTTGCCAATGGTCAGACAAAGGTGGGCCAGTCCCCGACATGAAGATTGTGATGTCTGACATCACGAATGGGATGGCATACTGTCCCAGAAAAATAAGACAATGTGTGCAGAGGTTGGAACCAAATTAAATACAAGATCCTGAAGAAGACAATGCAGATTTAACCTCACAGTGCCTGATTTGCCCTACGGAGCCATGCAAGCCTTCGCCATCCATCTGGTTCGCAAGGAAAGCCCACGTCCCCTTTGAGTCTTGTCTTAAAGTGATTCACGATAACCAGGCAGTGTTTTTAATTACCGTGTTCCTGTTCACTTCTGTATGGTCCCGTTGTCATCCTTCCAGCAGACACTTACAAATATGACTTCTTCGGGGTTCCCTGTGATCTGCACAAGGACTGCAACAGCTAATGAGGGCCAGGCAGGCCCCCAGCCAAGGAGACTGCCGATTATCAAGCCAAGAAACATCCAAACTCAGAAATTAATGAGCTGGCAGGGAGACCAAAACAGATTAAGAATGTGGAACACAGCGCGAAGGACACAGGCCACCAAGACGACCTTAGGAGGGGGCAGGATGGGGAGACCAACTTTCGTTCTATCAGAGCAGAGCAGAGCATTCGCTATTGACAAACAGGGCAGAGGTGGTGAGGGGCGCGGGATGGAGCAAACTGAGCTGTTTATGTGGAAGTCTTTCTGATCTGGCTGCAGCCCATCAGGGAAAGGATGTGTGGGCCACAAAGGGGTATATTTGTTCCCTGGAGTCTCTTTTTTCTTTGGAAGCAAAGGACGGAAAAACCAGCTCGCTCCCCTGTGTTGTAGTCCCTGGCTGGGATGACCCCATCCACCTGCCCTCCCGCCACACCTCTCTGCAATTCTGCCCCACCACTCCAAGGCCGAGGTGAAGTCCATCCCCTCCGCTGCACTGCCCTGACTGATGGCGCTTTCATTCGCCAAGTCAGGCTTCCCTTCCTTCCAGGAGCCATGCACTGGGTCAGATGCGGGGAGATGATTCCTTGAGGGTGAGAGCTGCGCTGGGAGAAGAGCTGGGGAGACTGCCCTGGGGATGGATGGCCGCTCCAAGGGAGCGGGAGCCTCACTGGCACCAGAGATTCAAGTCATCGTGTTCTGCCTTGCCACCTGCTCTAGCTGAGTTGTCTTGAGCTGAGATTTTATTCCAGAATTGCTTTAGACACATGCCTTGGGGCAGAGACAAGCAGATGCGCACCAGAACTGGTTCCTCTTCCTGGGCACTCGGTGAAACCTAGTTGCGAAGCCCCCTTTCATCTTGATGACAGACTCACTTCCAGGACACTTTCGGGTGAAGCGGAGGAGGAGGTTACAAGTGAGGGTCCTCTCTGTCTGTGTCTCTGTCTCACTCTGTCTCTGTCTCTATCTCTGTCTCTCTCTGTCTCTGTCTCTGTCTCTTTCTCTCTCTGTCTGTCTCTATCTGTCTCTTTGTCTCTCTCTGTCTCTCTGTCTCTGTCTCTGTCTCTCTGTCTCTCCCTCTGTCTCTGTTTGTCTCTCTGTCTCTGTCTCTCTGCCTCTCTCTCCCTTCCCAATAGAAGCCTAGGTCCCTGTCCCTGAAATCATAGCCTGAGCCGAGTTGAGGGTCTCCAAGCAAGGAGTTTAGTGACAGAGCGCTCCAGAAGAAACCTGCAAAAGAGGGAGAAAAGCATGAAAAAGAGAAGAATCTCAGCACATAGGTAGCTTGAGATGAAGGTTAGCCCTGGATCCCACAGGGAGATCTGGCTAGAACTCCATGCAATGGCTCTGTGGAGTTGTACCCACTTGAGGCCTAAGAGCGAGGCACTGGCTGCATCCCTCTATCAGTCAGCCGCTGGCCGTGGACAGCCCTCGGGCTACAGACACTCTCGGGCATCTGTGGAGGGAGTGTGCCAGCTCCAGGCAAGTGTCTGGGTAATGGTGCAGCTGTGAGCAATTAGCAGCCACCACTTAGAGCAGCTGTGGGATGATGCATCGGTGCGGTGAAGAGAGAGCGAGGAAGGAGGCAGGGAGCAGCACACACAGTGGCCCCGAATGACTGTGTGGAGTGAGCCTCGGCTGCTGTTCTCTGGGATATGAACGGGAAGGGATCCTTGTACGGTAGGAGCCTTGACTAGCCTTGAACGTGGGTTGTTCAGAGTGATGCCAGCTGGGCCTGGCTCAGTCCCGAGCCATGACCCATAGCTCAGAAGTCAGTGTATAAGCCTGGTGTGCACTTAGGGAAGCTGAGGAAGGAGCACCACAAGTTTGGGTCCTGCCTGGCAATTTAGCAAAACCCAAATTAAAATACATATAAAGGGCTGGAGATGTAGCTCAGTGGTAGGACGCCCCTGGGTTTGATCCCCAGTACCACCAGAAAGAAAAAAAAAAATGAACTACATTCAAATTTTAAAACTTTTGCCCTACAAAGTCACTGTTAAGAGAAATGAAAACCAAAGCCACAGACTGGGAGAGAATATTTTCAAATTATATATCTGATAAAGTCTTGTATCCAGTACACATATTAGAAACCCTTAAAATTCAATAACAAGAAGTTAACTCAATTTTTAAAAGCAGGCCAAAAAAATTAAATAATCATTTCATCAAGGAACATATACAAATGGCCTACAACCATGTGAAAAGATACTCAGCATCATCTAGTTCTCAGGAAAACACAGCTCAAAACCACACGACAGCATGTCACACCCACGAGATGGCTGGAATCAAAAAGGGAAATGGTGACAGGGCTGGCGAGGAAGTGGAGAAAGTAGACGCCTCATCTGGTGCTCATGGGGGGTGTAAAACAGTGCAGCCTCTTTGGAAAACAATTCGGCAATTCCTTAGGACACTACACACATACGTTTACCATTCGACGCAGAAATTCTACTCCTCGATATGTACCCAAGAGAAGTGAAAAGATATGTCCACACACAGACTTGTGCTTGAACGTTCTTAGAAGCATTATTCCCGGTAGCCTCAGAGTAGAAACAACCTGAATATTCACAAACAGATGAATGATAAGGAAAATGTAATCTAGCCACACAATTGAATATTACTCAGCAATGAAAAAGCACAAAGCACTGATACCTGCTCCAGTGTGCACAACGCTTAAAAACATCATGTCTTTTAAAAGAAGGCAGATAAAGACCACACAGTGTGTGAGTCCATGTGAGTGGAATATCCACAAAAGGCAGGTCTGTAGAGAGAGAAAGTAGAGTAACATTTGTCTGGGCTGGAGGAAGAAGTGGTCAGTGCATTCAAATGGGCACCAGGGACCCTCTAAAGGTACTGGGGATGTTCCAAGGCTGGATTGTAATGATGGTTGCGCAAGTCAGTCAGTAAATTTACTAAAAGGTCCCTGAACTGTATGCTTAAAACAGATGGATTTTATAGTATGTAAATCATACTTCAATAAAGGTGTTTTAATAAAAGCCTTCTGCATACATTTCTCCATCTCCAAGTCTATTTCCAGGGAACCCGATCGAAGACAACATATATTGCACTTGAACAGAAATGCCTATTACCTTTTTATCTCTAGCCAAATTCGAGAAAATTGCAGTTTCAAGATGACAAGCCCAAAGTGTGCCCGAGCACACAGAACCCCTTCCGCCTTCCAAGCTCCCCCTTTATGTCAGAGCCGCCATTGCTGTTCCCTTCCAGTGACACCAGTTCTAAGTAGGACCCAGTACTGTAGCTCCTCCCTTGAAGGAAATAATTACTGCTCACACAAAGCAGAGTGGAGAGGGCCCATCGTTTTTACTTACAAATTGCTCTTTTAGATAGACGTCTGTGTTTGCTGCTGTCATAATTCTTTGGTGGAAAAAGGCCAAATACCTGGCGGTATGGACAGGGCTGGTATAAATTACCTGCATTTGGTGGGGAGTGAGAGGCGATGGGTTGGCAGCAATGAGCCCATGAGACAGGCTAGGAAACGGAGAAAGGAAGAGGGGAAAAGACGAGTTGATAAACAAGGACTCCGAGTTCATCCCCACAAGGCTGGCTGCTCATTGCTCAATGTTGCGAGACACTGACTTCTTAGAGGTTTGCAGTAACAGCTCGCTCGAGCTGGAAATTGCTGCGAATGTGCGTGCTACCCGAGGCTGAGCTTGTAAAAAGAGTTCTCTGGCATCCGTGCCTTGCTGACAGGTCTGGGACATGACGTGTTCCTTTGGGGTGGCTGAGTCTGAGCCCCGGGAACCCTGCCCCCAAGCTCTTACCTACAGGACCGAACATCCACAAGCTGTCCCATCTCCTCCCCTCCCTCCGCCATCCCTCACCTCTGAGTTCAGGTCCCAGGTATAATGCCATTCCCTTCCCTCTGCCTGGAATGTCATTTTCTTATTCATTCATTCCCCAAATATTTATTGAGCATCTATCAAGTGCTAACAGAGCTACCCCGGGGCTAAGCTCTGTACAAACAAGCCAGGAATAACATTCCCCACCCACAAGAACCTCCAGATGTCCAAATTAGGTCTCTGTTGTGCTCTGATGTCATGTAAAGAAAGGAAAATCTTGGGGACAGAAACAGGGCATGGTCCAGGAGGATAGTCTCAAGAGGCTTCCAAGGAGAAGGGATGCTTACACAGTCTCTGAAAAGGACACTTGCTCAAAGGCCAGGTATTAGATTTCATGGGAATGAGCAATTTAGGCAAAGCCCCAGAGCATTGCTGTCCCCTACAAGTATCTAACATGATGACATCGTTCTATGTGCATGGGATCCAACACAGTAGTCACTCTCAGGCACTTGAAACATGGCTAGTGAGAAATGGAGTTTTAACTTCTATAGCATTTTAATTCATTTTCATTTAAATTGCAATCTGGGCAAGTGGCTAGCAGCTACTGAAGAGGAGAGCACGGCCCGAGGCACGACACAGCAGGGCTTTTTCACGTCAGTGTCAGCCCTTGCTTGAGAAAGAAGCTCAGGGGACCCACGAGCTGCCGCTGGGAACAGAAAGAAGCCAAATTGTGGAGGAGCCTGACAGCAGCACGAAAACAAGGCAAATCGCACAGCCAGTGAGCCAACCCATGCCCCGTCTGTCTTCCCACCATTTGGAGTCCAGGAGTGGCAGCGTCAGCAGCCCGTAGCTGGTGAGAAGGGTACTCGTCCTGGGCAGCATGTGCAACCAGACAGGGGAAGCCCCAGGGCTGGGGGCAGCACCACTTGTTTTACTGTCCTCTCCAAACGCAGGCCCAGAATTACCTGATCTTCAGATGTTTCAAGAGAAGCCAGAAATCATGGCTCCTTTAATTTCTTTCTTTCTTTCTTTCTTTTTCTTTTTCTTTCTTTCTTTCTTTCTTTCTTCTTTCTTTCTTTCTTCCTTTCTTCCTTTCTTTCTTCCTCTTTTCTTTCTTTCTCTCTTTTCTTTCTTTCCTTCTTACTTTTCTTTCTTTCTTTTTTTGAGACAGGGTATCACTATGTAGTGAAGGCTGCCATTGAGCTCACTATGTAGCCTAGGCTGGCCTTGAACTTGCCTTGACCCTCCTGCCTCAGCCTCCCCAGTGCTAGGATTACAGGTGTGTGTGACCACACCCGGCTCCAGTGAAATCTTTCAAATCTGAATGTTGGATATATTCTTTAATGCTCTGCAGGTCATGGAAACCTGGTCTTGGGGCCAGAATTTGATCTGTGAACTATAAGTGTGCAGCCGATACTCCCCTCCCTACCTCTTTTGTAGCACCTGTCATTCTGCATGCACCTGCGTTTATAAAGCCCATCTCTCCACAATGGGTTCACCATGCCTCAGGAATATGGTCCAAAGTCTTACTCTTTCATCACTCCTAGGACCCAGTGCCACACCTGTACATGCTCTGTGTTTTTTAGGCAGTTAATGAATGAATGAATGGATGACCTCATTCATTTGTGCATTGATTTTGCCAACCCAGGCGGGAGCTTAAAGAGGCAGCAGCAGCAAAGGAGTTAAAAGGCAGGAAATGAACTAGGCTTTGGGATGAAGCCCCATTAACTGCCATCTTACCAGAAAGCCTCTTCCCTGCAAATCTTCAGGCTGTAAATTAAGATCTGAATTGTTGTTTTGAGCGCAGCTTTGTCCAAACCACAGATTTGCAAACACTTCTCTTCCCGGTAGTTTGAGACCTCACGACAGTCTTGTGCTATTAAATCTTGCTGAAAAGTGGACTGAGACCACTAGGTCTCTTATGAAAATTGGCAGACTTGTGGCAGGCTGGTGTGGGATTTAGCAAGATGCTTCTACCCCCGTCGCCAGAGAGAGAGCCTTGCCATAAAGAGGCCCCAGGGAGGAGAATCTCTGACCTCGAGTGACCTTCCCCAGAGCTGCAGCGTGGGGGCAGGAGACGGCAGGTGGCCCCCGAAAGTGGAGGATCTGACTCCTCGACCGCTTGTTTGTTCCGCTCCACATTCCTCCGGCAGCTTAGGTGTAGTCATTTCAACTCTGCGCTCCTCTTGTTCCAGGCACTGGCTGGGAATAAATGCTGTCCAAGGTGCGCAGCTTTCTGAAGCCAATTGGACCTCCGTGTAGTGCTTTCACACTGGCCTGAGCCAAGAAAAGCCACAAGGGGACTTCTGGAGGACAGCAGGATAGGGCCACAAGAAACACAACGGTGCTGACCTACCCACACTGCCAGCCAGCCCAGCAGAAGCCCACGGTCCCCTGCTGCTAAGGCACCGATGAGGAAACCGAGGCTCAGGGTCCTTCAGAGCTTTGTTCAAGGGCACACCCGGACTCCCCAGCCAGCCCTGCGCGCTCAGCCTTATCTTACACCACAGTGCCCCTCGCTAATCCATATATCTCAGCACGCCACAGTGTCCTCTCCAAGTCACTGATGACAAAGGCCATTTTTCATGGAGGATATAATCTGCTAAAATCTTCTCCTGCATTCCAGGGTAAGAGTGCCCATATTTCACCGAGTGGGTTAATCACAAATATCAACTGAGGCAGTAGCAAGACAGACAGGGGAGGGAAGGCAGCCTCACTGGCCAAGGAAACTTCTCAGATGGGACCTGCTTTGCTTGCTCTGTTCATCCTACAACAAAAAATCCTAAAAGCTTACAACATTTAGCACAACTCTTTTAAATACCTGTATACAAAATAATATTCCCTTTCAACTGATGAACAAGGAAAGATAATTGATGAGTTATTTATATTGGTCTCCAGTGTCCAGCACCACCATCATTGAGATGAAATGCTGGGGACAGAGTGAGATCCCTTAATTACTCTCGCATGTGTGGCATGTTGCAGGGAAAGAAAACATAATGCAAAGTGCTTACATAGTTCAGCAGCATAATAGCTTGATGAAGATTTCCAAATTTTTCAAAATGTCATTTCTTTCCAAAAGATGGATTATTTCTGTTGGGGTTTAGTCTACCTAATTATTCCTACCTTGATTACTTAACTACTCCAGATATTTCATCCTTCCCCCCCCCCCATGCTCTGAGTGTTAGAACAGAGGCAGCTTATTAGCAGAGTAGATCAGCCTGTTTCTTGCCCAGGAGGCCAGGGCGTGGATTCCTTCGGGCACTGGGAACCTCTCCAATCTGCACCCTAGCTGGCTGCACCTCTGCCCACTTGGTATGGCCCGGCCTTGTCCAGGTTGCCAGCAGCCAGAACGCTATGGCATCTTCCAGGCCAATGCCCACCTCACCCTCACCTGGAAGCAGAGCTGTTCAGTCCCCTTTGCCGTGTACGCAGTTCTGGATCACACACAGCCCTTGAGCACCGGCTCCTCCTGTCTCTAGAGGCGTACTTTTCCAACTGCAGCCTGGAGCGAGAGCTTGTTCAACTCCAGTGCCGGGGCCCCACCACAGTATCTGAGCCACAACCTGAGAATCTGCATTTCTAACGTGTTCCGGGGAATACCCATGCTTCCCATCCCAGGACCGCGCCTGGAGGACACGGCTCTTAAGAGGTTTTTTCTTGTAAAAATAATTTACAAATTTAGTGTTGTGATTAGTGACTGCGTTACAAAAGAAATCGGAACCTAAGAGCATTTATTTGACTTTGTGAATCTGTCCGGAGTCCAGATCTGGGTGCAGTGAGCAAAAGAATACCTAGGCAAAAGGCGAGGAGCTCATAGTGGGGGAAGGAGAGGGGAAGGAAAGAAAGAGGGAGGGAGGAAGAGGAAGACAGGGAGGGGCGGGGAGGGGAGGAAAATGGCAAAGGAGAAAGGAGGAGGGGCAGAAGGAAAGAAAGGATGCGTGCGGAAGGAAAGGGCAGCTTCTAGAACATCCCTGCAAGGTATGCTTCTGTAGAGGCTGGGAGAGGGCACAGTTCCATGGCTGCACTATGGCTTTTCTGCGCGCTTCCCCATCGCGCGGGTGTCAGGGGTCGTTTCGCCAACCCGCCGTGAGTCATTCTTCACTACCTCGGGGGCGATGGGCAAAGGGCAGGCCGGGAGCCCAGGGCCTGCCCCAGGCGCACCTGTCACGCCAGGGAGGGAGGCCCGCGCCCTTTGGCTGATCCCACTGCCTGGAAACGAGCCAGACTCTGCTGCCTTTGAAAGTCTGTTCCTTGGAGTAATCCCTGCTCGCTAGGTTTAATTGTCTCGTCTCTTTTTTTCTGGTTTATGAAGCCGCCCCGCCTGAAGTCCGCCCCTTGCGCAGCGGCCCGGAAAGGTGGGAGGAGCGCAGGCGGCTCGGCTCGGCTCGGGGAGAGCCGGTTCCTATTTCTCCCTTATAAAGAAACATTTGTTGGGAGCTGATGAATTGCGGTGGGGCAGGGCCCGGCATGCCGCGCACCTGGGATGCTGTCTGTTTAGGCATCAGACGTGGCCATAGATTTTTGCCTGGCGCTTGGGGAGACCAGGGGGAGGGGGAGCGGAGGGGCGGGGGCAGCCCTTCTCCCTCTTCTACGCTAAAACCTCTGAGACCTTGCTACTCAAACTGTGGTGGAGGAAGCAGCAGCAGCAGCAGTGTCACCTGGGAGCTTGTTGGAAATGCAAATCCCCGCCCTGCCCAGACCTAGGGGGATCAGAATCTTGCATTTTAATAAATCTTAGTTAAGGGAATCTTTGAGAAGTACGACGGAGGGGTCGGTGGCACAGGATAGGTTCAGAGCCCTGATCTCAGACAAGGAAAGGAAAGGGAGAAGGAATAAAGACTCGGCCCGGATTTGGGAGGGAGAGTGGAGGACTGACTCTGAGGCTTGCCCAGGATGGAGAACAGGGAAATTACCCAGTGGAATGAGTAGGGGGAAGGTATTTGACCTTGGGAGTAACACAGGCAGGGCACGGCTCAATTTGTCTGCAGAGGAGAGGGGTAGAAAGAGAAGGACTGGGGTAAATGGGTACCACTCAGGAGCCCAGAAGAGGTGGGGTGCTGCCTGCTATGACCTTTCACTCCTCCTGCCAAAAGCTTCTGAGACCCAGACATTGGAGCAGGGACAAAGGACAGATGAGAGGACAACGCTGACCGAAGCTGAGACAAAGTCGTGCAGGTAAGAAGCACCTGGGAGTTTGACACTTGGCGAATGACAGTTTCATGCAGGAAGAGAGAGAAGTCACATGGTCATAAAAGTGTGCCCTGGCATCTGCACAGTCACCCAGAGGACACTCCTGTCCTGGAGTGCCTGGGAAGCTGCCGTGGCTTGGGCTGCAACATCCTATCAAGGCCCAGGTCGGCCCCGGCAGTGCCCAAGAACTAGTCTGCTCTCCAGTTTCAGCACTAGGAGAGGGGAACCAGGGTGCTGAGGGTGTTAAAGAGCAGGCAGTCCACAAAGAAATGGTTAGAATTTAACATAACTCCTTTCTTGGCCGGGTCTGAGCCTCTCTGGCCCTCACTTCCTGTCTGCCCTGCTGCAACATGGTGGCAGTGAAGAGGAAAGGAGACAAGTTAGCTGTCATAAAATCTAAAGGAGATGACACATTTGCAGGCTCCCCCCAGGGCTGCTTCTTCCTGCCCAGTCGGCAGGCAGTTTTAGGCATGGAGCAGACCGACCCATGGCAGAGACGCACCTTCAAACTCCTGCTTCCCAAGTCAGTAGGGAATCACAGGCTGGAAGATCTCACTGGCTGCCATTGTCTCCACAGGCTGTTCCAATCAAGCGAGTCTGTCAAAACAGTGTGTATGTGTGTATGTATTTATGTGCTTCTTCGTCTCCTTCCATAAAAGTTTCCAAGTGATTTGCAGAAATCGTAGTAAATTAAACTCAAATAGTAAAATAAAAATGCAAAAGTCATGTTCAGTTCCAGTATAGATAAAAATCAGTAGTCAAGAGCGATAGGAATGGCTGCATGTAATAGGAAGGTGGATCAAGTCTGGCCCTCAACCTGGGAAGCTGAAGCCCAGGGCCAGCACAGAACTGTGGCCCGGCCACATCTTGGGTTCCTGGCAGGGGCAAGGTGAGAGAGGGTGGCTGGAGGAAAAGAGCAGGACCTCGCCCTAGGCTATAGGTCATAGATGCAAACGCTTATGATGGCTCCACTTTGTTCTACTCCTGTCAGGACTACTCCAGTCACACTCTGCTCAGTTCTAAAAGTCACTTTGGAAGAGTCACAAGCAAACAACACATTCAGAATGATCTGATTGTGAACATGCAACTTAGAACAGAGTAGGTGCCAGCCCCTGGGTCCAGTCCCTGAGAAAAGCACAGGAAGAGAGAAGCTTTCCACAGCCTGTGGGATCTTGGAGGAAATTATGAAACAATTTGGACTGGGTGACAGTCATTTCTCTCAGCAGCTGAGAAATGAATGCCTCCATCTTAAAAGGAGAATCCAAGACATTCATCACAAGCCACCTGTCTCTAAAAACCTGGTAACATCAAACCAGAAGGTAGACAATTACTCATCTAAGAATGTCAGCACCTTAGTCTCTATGATTCTCTTGACTCTTCCCTCATGGTTACAAGATAGCTGCTACTGCTCTTGCTGCCATGTCAACATTGTACAAAAGCTTTCCCAGGAACCCAGTAACAAAAATCTGCTATGGTCCCACAATGTGGTCCATTATCGGGAATAAGGGTTGGGTCAGTCAATCAACAGTGTCTGCCATGGATGAATTTTAAATTTCAGGTTTGGCTGCTGAGGCTGCAGAGAAAAAGGAACACTTCTACATTTTTTATGGGAGTGTAAACTACTTGTCTTGGTTATTTTTCTCTTGCTGCTGGGGCAAAATACCCAACACCCAAAATTAAGGAAGGAAAGGTTTATTTAGCTCACAGTCTGTGGAGGTTTCAGTCTGTAATCAGCTGGCTCCAAGACAGGGTGGCATGGTGAGGGGCAACAGCTCAAGGTAGCAGAAGACAACAAAGCAACAAGAGCAGAACGGGGAGAAGCAAGCCTCTTTTCCTCCCTTATATTGTACACAGGCTACCTGCCCTCAGATAGGTGTAGCATTCATACCATCTCTGTGCCTTCCTCTTGTACAGGCTCTGGATGTTTACAGACTGAGGACCCTGGCACTCTGCTGAGTCACTTAATCAAACTTTTCAGATTGACACAGTGAACAACATCCTAGAGGTAATGGCATGTCCTTTACACCCTAGGATGTAGAACTGCTGACTTACTTAGTTCAGCTTCTGAACTTCTCAAGATGACACAATGTATCGACCATTACACTGTACAACCAATATGGAAATCACTGTAGAGATTCTTCAGAAAACTAAAACGAGAAATTCCATTTGTCCCAGGTATACCTCTTCTGGGTATCTTCCTAAAAGAGTTAAAGATATCATATCACAGTGGTACATGCACACCCATGTTTATAACAGCACAACACAATAGCTAGCTCTTGGAAGCAACCTATATGTCCCGCAACAAATGAATGAATAAAGAATAGAGAATGGAGTACTAGTCAATCATAAAGAATAAATCTGAGTCATTTCTAAGAAAACAGATGCACCTTGTGACCATAATGTTAAGTGAAGTAAATTAGGCACAGGTTATATATAGTATAGTTTTTCTTATATGAGAAACCCAAAGTATAAATTATTTAAAGAGAATAATGAAAGATAGATGATAGGAGACAGGGAGATAGACATGTGGAGATGGGAAGGAAACTGGGGACAGAGGGGAGAGAAGAGGGAGGGGAAGAGGAGGGGAAGTAAAGACTACCAAGGTGCAATACATGTAGGTGCATCTGTTTTCTTAGAAATGACTCAGATTTATTCCTTATGATTGACTAGTACTCCATTCTCTGTATCATAAACACATACTGACCAAAAAAAAGGAAAAATGTGTCAGGTTTGGGAACTTGAGTGGATGATGGGACCATCCGTGGAGACAAGAAATGAGAGGATTAGATTTGCTAGGTGCTGGAGGGCCACTGCAGTGTAAGCCAGAAGCTTCCACCTTGCATGCTGGGTTTCCATCCTTCATCAGGCTTTCTCTGGCTCATGGGATGCTGTTCCACCCAGCGCAGGCACAGAGATGTTAACCATCACCCTTGCCCAGTATCCCTTGACCTGGGCAGATAGGAGCCACTGGGTAAAGGCACCAGCCCTGGGGCATGTGGGCTATCCTTTGTGGCCCCTGCCTGCTCTTACTCTGTGAATAGTGCCTTAGCAAGAAGCCTTCCTTGAAGCAGCCTCCTAGGAGTATTTGAAGTCAATGCTTGCTTCTTGAACCTGGAGGGAAACTGAGTCAGAAACAGAAGTTGGTAGTGCCCAACCCACAGCCCTCAGATGACTGGGTGACCATGTGACTCACCCCCACAGTGCTCTGGCTCAGCTTACACAAGCATCCTTTCACCAAGCTTTTGATTGTTCATGATCACTTTGACCTCCCGGCATGCTATAGCATCTTTAAGTTCAATTGGATTCAGATCTGGTTCACACTGACCTTTGTGAGATGAGTTTCTGAGCCTACAAAGCAGAGAGCTATGGCAGGGTGGACAGACCACCAAGGAAGCTGAGTCCAGCCAGTCCTGCTCTGGTCACAGTACTGCCCTACTGTGTTTCATGTGCCATTTGAATTATATGCACTCAGGACCTAACATCATACAGGATGGTGGACCCAAAGTACTGGAAGGAGCCTTAGAGATTTTCTGCCTCAGTGTGAGCTCCTCATTTAAAGGTGAGAGTGTGAAGGACCAAAAAGGCTGGAGAACTCGCCTTCACGTAGGTAGAGAAGGAATGGGTCATGACAAGTCTCCAGGGCAGTGTCCTTTGGACCATGCCCCAGTGCTCAGGGTCTACACCAGTGCATCTTGATTCAGAGGTTTGGGAGTCATCTTTGACTGCATTCTCTGCCTTCCAGACATACTGGGCATGGATTGGGCCACCACAGTCTAGAAAACTACAGTCCCACATTGGAATCAAATGCCTGCAGCTCCCAAGCTGGCACTGCACGCTGGTGCCTCTCAGCCATGAGGTCTCAGGGGCAGCTGCCTGCTTACAGCCTCCACTAAGCACTGCCCTAATGGGGCACTCTGTGGTTGCCCCACCCTGCCAGCTGCACTGGGCACTGCTTAGTGGGAACTCTCAAGGGCAGCACCCCCCCCGTGACAATTCTCTGTCTGGGGTCCATCCCTCCAGGGCTCGTGCACTCTGTGTGCCTGCAAAGTTAGCACCATGTGGCTACCACCAAGTTTACCCCAGTGCCTACTTGAGTCCACTTGAGCCACAGCTGGGGTGACTCAGAAGCACTGCTCTTGAGTTCAGGGAACAAAAGCTGGAAGCTGCCCTGGGCAACAAGCCCAGAAGCCCTGTGGGCACCTGGTTCTGTCATTGGAAACCATTCTGCCCTCAATACCCAGCCACCCTGGGTCTCAGCATCTGTGAAATAGCTTCTTGATCATTCTTCCATTGTCTTGATGAACAGCTCTTGGCTTCCACCTAGGCAAGCCATATCTCCGGCCACACCCTTCATGGCCTCTCCGAAGCACACTGTTGTTCTTTATGCAACCAAGCTGAGAATTGTCCAAAGCTTTAAATTCTGCTTCCCTTTTGATTAGAAAGGCCATCTTTAATTCCTTTCTCTCTTCTTATCCTTACTATAATCAAGAGAAGTCAAGCAATGCCCTGAACACTTTGCTTAGAGAATTCTCCTGCCAGCTATGTTAGTTCATCACTCTTAAACTCTGTCTTCTACAAACTATCAGGACACAGTTCCTTGCCACGTTGCAATAAGGATGGCCTTTCCTGCAGTTTGTAATAGCTTGCTGCTTTTTTCCATCTGAGACCTCATCAGAATGGCCTTTGCTGTCCATATTCCAACCAACCATCTGATCTTGGTTATCAAAGTAATCTCTAAGAAGATTCAGGTCTCACCAGAATTGTTCTGTAGGGTCAGTTCATGGTAGTAGCCCATAGGCTTTTTCTAGACTGCACCTCCAAATTCTTCTAGCCTCTACCCATTATCAGATTCAGAGCCACGTTCACATGTTTAAGTATTTGTTGCACCATTGTTACTGAACTTTAAGGCTCATGCTGCTTGCTGCTCCTCAAAAGACTCAGAAGTCAAAAATTTGGGAAAGGCAAAGGATTTATTCAGCCAGGCATGGTGGCGCATGCTTGTGATCGCAGCACTCTGGGAGAGGGAGGCAGGAGGAAGGAAGACTGCAAGTTGAAACCTAGCCTGGGAAACTTAGTGAAACCCTGTCTCAAAAGGAGGTGGGCGGCTGGAGATATAGCTCAGTGTGAAGGCCTTGGTTTCAATTCACATTGAGACAGAGAAAGTGAAAGGGAAAAAGGAAGAGGAAGAGGAAGAGAAAGAAAGAGAAAGAGAAAGAGAAGGAAGAAAGGAGGGAAGGGAGGAAGGGAGGGAGGGAAAGAAAGAGGGAGGGAAAGAAAGACAGAGAGAAAGAAAGAAGGAAAGAAAAGAAAGAAAGAAAGAAAGAAAGAAAGAAAGAAAGAAAGAAAGAAAGAAAGAGAAAAAGCTTTATTCAAAGCTAGCAGCTCTGAAGAAAGTAGAGGGGCATGTTTGTTGCTCAAATCTATCTCCCCACACTTGGTTATGTGGAGTGCTTTTGTGAGAGGAAGAGGGGATACAATGATGTAATGGACAGGAAATCCCACACTGGGCAGTAAGGGGCTTCCTCAGAGCAGCCTGTTTTGTCCCACAGGCAATTCTCAGCTGCTCTCCTTCCTCACTGAAGTGATTGGACCTCGACCCTCTGGGTCCACCATCCTCACATTCTTTTCAGACAGACAGTTACGTTTCTGACAGACATGTTACTCTTCTGCGTCCACTCGTAGGAGTTGAGGAAAGGAGGAGTGTTTACAGAGGCTTCTGTCTAGGGATTAGAATGCCAAAAGGAAGGATTATTAAGGGAGAAAACAGGTAGGGGAGGGAGGGAACTCTATTGCAAACATTTTTTTTTTCCTTAGAAAGCAGAGCAGCTACACCAACACCTCATTTCTCAACACTGATTTCTGTCTTAGTCCAAATATTTGAGGTTGGGTGATTTGTGAAAAGCAGAAATTTAATGCTTTCACTTCTGGAGGCTGGGAGGTCCAAGGTCAAGGTGCCCACAGTTTAGTTTCTGGTGAGGGCCTGCTCTCTACTTCCAAGATGGCGCCTTCTTGCTACATGCTCCAGAAGAGACAACAGCTGCGTCCTCATATGGTAAAAAGAATTGAAAGGACAAAAGGGGTGAAAGAGATTAATGATGTGTCTCTTCACATGGCAGGAGGTGGAAGGGCCAAAAAAACCAAATGCTGCATGGACCTTCTTTTATAAAAGCTTTAATCCCATTCATTAGAGAGGAGTTCTCATGACCTAATTACCTCTGAACAGCTTGACCTCGTAATACTATCACATTGGAGATTACATTTCAGCATGAATTTTGAAGGACCACAAACATTCAAACCATAGCAAATATTCCCTATCATGGTGTTATCATGAGGATAAAATATGATATTACACAGGAACACTCAGCTCAGTATCCAACAAGAAGTAGGGACTAAGTAAATGTTACTTACAGTTAAATAGGTGTCTCAAAGCGTTCCCCAGAGGCAAGTTTAGCACCTCCCCCTCCACTCTGACCTTACTATCTTCCTGTGCCTTGACACAAACCCTTTTAATGTCAAACACAATGTAATAGGTGCATTAAGTACCTCCGCCTACCTGAGGCGGGTGGGTCACACACCAGCTGCTCTTTCAATCCCTCTCCCTGCAAGCTCTTTCTGGCACAGCAGCACGTTCCACCCATGTCTGGGGCAAGTTAGAAGTACAAGGTGCTTAACATCTTCCAGATGAGCCCTCAAATAATGAAGGCCTAGGGCTGGTGGAGAAATGCTGCAATTTCCTTAAGCTCAGTGAGACAGTTTTAAGGCACGCTCCACACGGTCTCTGAGAGGGCCTCCCAGGGATGAAGCCCCAGTGCCTGTAGTGGAAATCCACTCAATGAAAGCACCTTTGCTGGATTTCCTACCTCTCCTATCTTACTTCTCACTATGCTTCCTTGGCGCACTTTCCAAATAAACTATTTGTACTGGGACTCTTATCTCAGGATCTGCTGCTAGGGGAGCCCAAACTAAGACCAAGAACAACAGGTGGAAGGGAACTACACAGAACTTGGCTGAGCCCACACTGGGATTCCCCTGCCTGAGCAGGCCCAGAGAGCTGGAGAGATTCGATGCCAGGTGCCAGGGTGCTTCCTGGAGAGAGTCAGCCTCAGGGAACAGAGAATGGCGAGCAGCCACATGGCCCAGTGCCAGAGAGCAGAGCTGCTTCTGAGGACAGAGCAATCCGTCACTAAAGCCAGCCTCCTCCTCAGCCCAGTGGAGATCAGTCTGTACCCACAGGCAAAGGGATTTAGAGAAAGAGCAAGGAAAATCTGAACTGTTGCAGCAGTGAAGCACATCACTCCTGTAGCACTGATGGCCATAGAGAAAGCAGAGATGACCCAGGCCTCTCAACCTTGGACACTATCAGGCTGCTCTAGTGACAAATGCCCACCCCCAACTGCCATCCTGACAGCACTGCAGACAGACATGAGAGTAGTTTCTCAGGTGTCTGTCTCCAAAAACATCTCCACTTCACATCCATTATGATGCCCATTGTTAGAGAAAGAAAGAGAGAATAATGAGTGTTGAAAGGATGCGGAGAAATTAACACCCTGTGCACCGCTATAGGAAGTATAAAAGGTACAGCTGCTGGGGGAAAGAGCACTTCAGCTCCTCAAAAACTGAAGCACAGAAGTACCATAGACCCAGCAATTCCATTTTTGGATGTATACCTGTGTTATTCAGCTTCTTGTTACAATTTTAAAAATGCCTGAAGTAATGAACTCACAAAAGGAAAAGCTTGGTTTTGGCTCACGGTTTTGGAGGTTGGACTCTAAAATGAGGCAGACCCATTGCTTTGAGCCTGTGGTGGCAACAGCAGAGATCTTCAGCAAAAAGAGGAGAGGAAGCAGCTTAGGTTCCGAAGTCCCCTTGGAGGGCACGCCCCCAGTGATCTGGGGCCCTGATACCAGGCCCCACCCCCTGAAGGTTCCAAAACTCTGAAAGCATCACCCGAGGAACCAAGCCTTTCACACATGGGCCTTTGAGGATCGTTCAACATTCAAACTAGAGCGATGCCCAAAAGAATTGAAAACAAGGTTTGAATAAATACCTGTACACCCACATCCACAGCCACAGTATTCACAGTAGCTGAGATGCAGAAACAATTCAAGTGTCTATGAGTGAATGAATGGATAAACAAAATGCAGTCTGTCCATACAATGGAATATTCCTTAACCCTCAGAGTGTATGAAATGCTGCAGATACATGCTACAACGTGGATGAGCACTGAAGACATCATGCTAAGTGAAGGAAGCCAGATAATTACACTTATCCGACATACCTAGAATAGTCAGGTTCATAGTGACAGACAGTAAATGGGTACTTGCCAGAGGCAGAGGGTAGAGAATGGGATGTCAGGGCTTAAGGGACACGGAATTTCAAGTTTGCAATTGGAATAAAAATGTTCAAGGAATGGACAGTGGTGATGGTTGTACAACAATGTAAATATAGTTGGTGACACTGAACGATACACTTAAAGTGGATTAAAATGGTAAATTTTATGGTATGTATATTCTGCCACAATTTGAAAAATTAAATACCTCCAACATTCATGCCAGCCCTCTTCTCATCATTCCTGCTTTCCTTAAGATAGTGGATCTACACTGGGATTCCTGCTTCGCCCCTTGCACTCAGGAGTTGTCAACCGGTTTGGGATCCAAACTGACTTTTAACACCTGTCTTGGGTTGGATTCCCTTGACACAGAAGCAAAGGCAGGAATTCTTCTGCAAGTAAGGGAGACATTTTTCTGGTAGGGGCGAGGGAGGCAGGAGAGTAGTAGGGAAGAAACTAAGCAGAGATGTGGGCTCACTGGGAACCTCCGCTTGGTCCTACGGGAAGCTCTGGAATATGGGGCTACTGGAGCTTCACCCACCTTGAGGTAGGAGGGTGGTTTTTCCATGCCATCATCAGCCAGTCATTGGCAACTGGCCACCCAAGACTGAGGGGTAACTTCCCAGGCATTCCCTAGTAGGTGGCACCTACGCAAATGAGCGCAATCGTCCAGAAAAGGAAGCATCCAGGAGTTGTTTTCAGCTGGCACTCCCAGCCACTAGGAGATGGGTGCGCCAGCCCCATAGAGGGAGCCTGGGGCATCGGGAACTTCTTCCACATCCTTCTAGAAAAGGGGTTCTGGTCTCTTCCCTCTCTCCAAGCCTGCATACCTGAAGAAGAGCCACCTGTGTTTAGTAGAAGCAAGTGTCAGGGCTGAGTCCTCCTACCATGTATATCATCTGGACAACTGGATTTATCACTCTCAGGCTCAGTTTACACATCTGTGCATTTCAATAGAAAAGAGACAGTGGTGATTATTCTTCTGGATTAACCAGGACTCTCCAAATAGAACTTCCTTCTTCCAATAACAGGTCTAGCCTACTCCTTGCATTTGACACAGACCTAGGCAGTCAAAGTATCCCATGCCTCTGACCTCTCAGGAATAGGGTTGTGACCCAAGTAGGCCAACCAGAAGCCTGCTCTGGGATTGGTCCAGCTGGAACCAACAGGGAAGACCCATCACCCAGGAGGATGGAGCTGGCTGTGGCCACATTCCCCACCATCTGTAGGAAGTCTGTCTGCCAGAGGAGAGGGAGGCCCACATGTAGAAGAGAGAGAGAGAGCTCAGCCCACATCCTTTGCCTCCCTAGACCCAATCATGCCTATGACCAGATCCATTCCTCTGCTTCTCAGGTATAGGGGCCAATAAATTCTCTTTTTGTCTATGTTTATCTGAGCTGGATTTTTCCCAATAGCAAATAGAAGGCAGATGACTACTACAAGGAATGCCTGCCTTGAAGGGTTGTGGTGTGGATTAAATAAAGTAATATGTGCTCAAGGAGGTTTCCAGTAATGGTCACTGTAATTCTCAGGAAGCCAATACAAAACAGGGCAGAGAACCACTTCCTCTGTCATCTCATAACATTATCTCATTGGACCCTCAGGCAATGAACAGATATCTTTCTCATCCCCCCACTCCTCCGACTCAGAATTTAACTCAAAAAACCCTTTCTGCTGACATTGTTTAAGGCCCAACTTCCCCATTAGCCTTCCTGGCCCCACTCTTAGAGCTCTTTGCAACTGTTTTATGTTCCTCACTGGCTAGGTGCCAATTTTTTTGCATGATTTTTTTTTTAATTCTTCAAAATATTCTTCCCCATGTGGCAGTAGCTCTTCAGTGAGTACATCTTTCCTTCCTCCTTGGGCTCCTCTGTGATGGTTGACTTGAAATTGTATTTTTAGTTCCTCCAGAATTCTTGGCGGTTTTTATAATATCTCAAAGTATAAGTTCCTGCCTCGGTTTTCTCTAAAGCACTGCTCCAAGTGCTTCTGAAGAGGCTCTGCATTCATAGCACCTCACATTCCTGACTCCACACCCAATCCAGCCAATCAGCACCTCGGAGGCACAGCCCTGGGAGTGGGGTCTGTATCAGCCCTTGGTGATGTGCATGGATGCCCCTCCCAGCTGAGAGCCACTCTTTCAAGCTTTCTGAAGGTAGAACAGCTCACCCCTGTGACCCTCTTTCTCAGATGACAAATTCCCATGCTTCCAAGATCCCATCCTTCTTCCTCACCATTGTTCCTTCTTGGTTTGAATTAATTCAAGAGTAGCAGTTCCTCTCGTCATTCCTCTACCTTACAGGAGGTGAAACTATCAACAAAGCAAGCCATGCCCTCATCTGGATGCTCTGCTTGCAGCTGACAGGAGCTGAGCAAGCCAGTTAGTGGAGCCCCTATCCATACTTCCCTTGCCTCTGGCCAGCTGTGTGGTCCCAGTCAGGAACCCATCATCAGTTTCCCCCATCTGGCTCAGCAGCCTATAATATGCTGCTCCAACAATGTGACCTCTGTTCTACTTGCCTTTGATCTCCACCCACATGGTTTCCAACACAGCCCCACCCTCAAGACTGTGGATTTCCACGTGGGTGTAAATCTTTTTATCATATGTGGGTCCTCCACCTCCTCTTCTAATGGTTTCTTTGTAACAAGGTCAACCTTCCTATATCTGCCCCACCCACAGTCCTCTGCTGAGGATGTTCCTTCTGCTTAAGTGACTTTGGCTAGAGATAATTGGGCTGGTATTTTAGTTTAGTCCTCTCATGAGTGCAAAATGAAGCCAGAATTCACATGAAATTGTTTACTTAGGAGGTGACTCCAAGCTAAACCAGTAACAGAGTGCCAAAATGACACAGAGAAGACAGTCAGTGCATTGACAAGCAAGTCACCACTGTGCATGACTAGGGCTCGGTTTCACTGGAGATAAGCCTAGAAGACAAGCCTTATAGTTATCCCACCAAAGAGGCAAAGGAACTGGGGAGTTTGCACACTAACTCTTATCGCACACTGGGCATTTATAACCAGCCATTCTAGCTAGCTACACCTCCCAAGGCACAGTAATGCCCAGAGGAGCCCTCTGGTAAAGAGATATGTGGGCTGCCGGTTGGCAGTGTGGCCTGCATGCTCTGAAATGGGAAAGGCTAAGGGGCTATGGGCAAGGGCTCTATGCCAACCTCTGCTGTACCAGATATGAGTCCCCTGGCAGAAGATACTGATGATAGAGTCTCAAAATGCTTGAACCAGATGTCCTAGCCACCATAAAAAGATACCTGAAACTAGTCAGTTCATAAAGAACACAAATTCAAAATCAGGACACTGAACAGGTTCAGTGCCTGTGAGGGATGTCTGCTTCTGGTGGCTGTGTCCTTATACAGCAGAAGGTGGACAATCAAAAAGGGATAAAAGTTTGGTCCTTACCTGGCAGAAGAGATAGAAAGGAGCAAAAGCATTCCTCAGGTCATTTTCTAGGAACCCTAATGCCAGCCTAAGAAGCAGGCCTCTCAAGATTTAGTCACCTTCCAAAGGAGCCTCCCTTCTTGATACTGCCATATTGCCTTTAAGTTTTGACATATGTATTTTGGAGGACACATTTAAGCCATAGTACTAAGAGACCCAGACCCTTCTGTGTACAGTATGATTGCTTGAATTGAGAAGTTCCATCAAACTGAGATGGAGTGGCCAATTTCCGCTACACGGATGCCGACGAGTACACACAGAAGAAATTCATCATCAAAGACATAGAAAGTACCAGGAAGCTAAAAGGGAAAAGGAAAAATACAAGAAGGTGTTATACCAAGATGGAGAAAGAGGTCATCATCCTAGCAGCCTGTTAGCTTCTTAGCAGTGCCAGCCCACACCTCACTGCTATGTCTTTTTAATACAGGCCTCTTTAATGGATCTAGTGTAAGTAGGCTTATGTTACTTCCAACCAAAAAGCTTTGACTAAGATCACCTGTGAGATGTGTCGACTGGTGATGAACGTATGGCACACATGCCACAGCTGGCTATTTATTACCACTGAAAGCTCTAAAAGATTCACCACGACAGCTCCATCCTGACAATGCCTTAAACCAAGATTCCCATCACGGTGTCCATCTCTTGTGTGAAATCCACTCCCCGACCTGAGGATTTTTCTGTGCTCAGAGGAGGATCTATTTCCTGCTACATCTTTGCACCAGTGAGGTGCAGGCAGGCCAATGCTGTGACTTTCAGATGCCATAGGATGCAGTATGATCATGTGGTTAGCCAGACCCCAGGGGAACAGGAGAGGACCACATGAACTCAGAGTCTGAGAAGTTCCTGTGGGATCTCTGCTGCACTGGTTTGACAGATTTTGGGATTCAAAAGAAAAGCTGAAACTCTGTAGCTCCTGGTCTAGCTTCTCGGGCCCCGGGAGCCACACATCTGTGAATAGCAACTGATACTCAGCTATCCCAGGCTTAGGTCTTTTTTATTCTTAAAGCTCTTCATCTCTCAATTCAGACACCCAGATCCTAGTCTTGATTCAAGCTCTGCTCGGTGGATCTCAGCCAAAAGCCCTCGATGAAGTCAGATTCTGTGTTTTATTTTTCCAATTTGCAAATGTAGCGCTATGGTAATACAAGTTCTTTTAGTTGGCTAGAAATTCTGCCTTAGCAGCATTTAATTAATGCATTACCTTAGGAGTTTCAAATATTTCTTGGAAGTAGGTGGGAAATTAATACAAAACTAAATAAATAAGCATTTTCGTTCTTTAAAGCCAGTATTTTCAACATGCAGCAAATGCTTACCAGAGTAAAAAGTCAATTCACTGGCGCCTACGCAGATGAAAATTCTGAAGTAATTGGGATGTATTTTGGACACTGAGCTTTTAAGAAAAAAACTACAAATGAAACAAACAGCACAGCTCCTTCCAGCAGGCTCATATTTTTGAACCATTTGGTGATGGACTTTATTTTGTAACTTAAATCATAAAATCAACACGTATTCCTATGAAGATTTCAAATGATATAAACAACAAATGAAAGTTCTTTCTATCCCTTTCCCCCTAGTCTCAGCCTGGAGATATCTTCTCTTAATAGTTTTTTCAGTGTTCTTCTAGAATTTTCATGTATATACACATATATTACTATGGAGAGGATCTTATCACGTTTCCCCTAAAATAAGCCCTAACTGGAAAATAAGTGCTGGTTGTTGCCATGGTAATGGCCAGTGCCATGCAGAAAATTATACCTCACTGTTCTCTTGCTAGGTAGCAACTCCGTAAGGCAGGTAAGACAAGAATAGGCTGATTGGGGCTGGCATTTTTGATCTCTAGTTTTGAAGGCTGATTATTTTCCAGTTAGGTCTTATTTGGGGGAAACACAGTAAATAATCTCCAAAGGCCCATGTCTTGAAGGCTTACACCCCTTGATGGTGCTACAGGGAGAAGGTGGAAGCTTTCAGAAGTGGAATGTTATGGAAGGTCTTTAGGTCATTGGAGGCATGCCCTTAAAGGGGTGAGTAGGACTCCATCCCCTTCCTTTCATATTTTACTTTTCTCCTTGGCCATGAGGTGGGCAGTTTTGCCCTACCACATGCTCCCACTGTGATATGCTACCTGGCCCAAAAGTAATCATAGATTGAAACCTCTGGGACTGTAGACCCAAAATAAGCCTTTTCTCTTTAGAAGCTGATATCTCAGATATTGTAACAGAACGCTAACCACCACATATATACATATCATGAATGTAGTTGATCTAATGGCATCAAAAGTGGCACGCTATGTTAACCTGAACATAATATTCTATTGATTAACCTTTTTTTTGGAACAGAACTGAGGTATCTTTTTGACAGTATGTAAACTCAGCCTCTTTCTTTTAAATCTATGTGGAAAGAATTGATGTTTAGTCTATGATGCCCCAAATTACAAAATGCTAAGTCATCAAACATGCAATAACATTTAGGACACTGTGGTACTTAGCTTTTTCTGTACAATCAACTACCCCACAACTCAATAACTTAATCACCATTTACTTAGCTAAGTAGAATGGCAGTTTGGGCTGGGATCAGTCAGATAGCTCTCTTGGGCTCAGGCAGGTTCAATCACATGTCTGTGATCAACTGAGGTCACAGGAGTGACTAGGTCCCTGGTGTCCCATCATCCAGTAGCCTAGCCCAGGGCCCATTCACATGGCAGTGGCTGAAGAGCCCTCAGGAGCATAAGAAGGTGAGCTCCAGGTCATGAGCACTTTAAAGGCCTCTACTCATGCCATGTTTGCCAAGGTCCCCTTGTCCAAAACAGATCACATGGCCAAGGTCAGAAGTAAGGGGTAAGGATCGCTTCTCTACCTCTTGACGCGAGACTAGAACGTGCAACCATTTTTTTTTTTCAATCTGCCACATATATTTGGTAGGACCTCATTTCAACAGGAAACTAAGCAAATTCTTACCCTCACCCTAAATGTCTTGAAGACTTCAAGTTTTGTATGAGAAGCAGGAATGAAAACAGTCTGTTCTGCCGAGCTGGGTCAGTGTGGTTCCAGGATTCGGGCTTGGAGCTGTGCTCCAGTCTATGCCAGCAGTCATAGGGAACATACTCATTAGAAGCAGTAGAGGCCACAAGGCACTGGGGTCTTCTAGCAGATGATGCTGCAAAGGGTATAATAAGCACTTGGAGACTACATAGAAACAGCACCCCAGCTACTTGCTTTTGAGGTTTGGTGATTTGGGTGCTAATTACAAAAAAAATCATAATGGTATGAAATCTTGAAATAATATCAGGATTTCACAGAATTTTCTTTACTGTATTTTTCCTCTTGCCTCTACAAGCCTTTGCAGCATGATGTCAGTGGCATTTGTGGCATGTACACACGTGGGAGGGACAAGAAGAGAACCTAAGACAAAGAAGCTATTTGAGCTTCCATACAGTTTTAGAAAACTCAGCACAGAGGTCAAAGTTTGGAAGTCAGGCCTTTCAATGACAAGTGCAGAGCCTTTGAGAGAGCAAAGGTTTCCTGCATGCCAAGAGGGTAAAAAGCTAAGGTGCCCAGAGCAGACACCAGAGCACCAAATGATAGTGCAGGAAAAAAGCATGCTCCTGCTCCGAGGTAGAACAAGGCTCGGCCAGCTGGCAAGAGGAGTCAGCAGGAAGAAATTCCACCTTACATGCTCAGGGACATGCCACACAAGAGGCCTTCGCTCATCAGCAGCTAACCCTGGCTGGCCCCTGGGGGCTGGGACAAGACAAGTGTCAGGGGAAAGAGCAGAAGAGGCTCTTAGAGATGAGAAGTGGCAGAGATCCCATCGAGACAGTGCCCCAGGGGTACAGGTGATGGTAGGAGGTGTCTCAGGGCTGGAAATGAGGAAGATCTCAGACAGCCCCCCATAGCTCAGCTTGGTGCAGAGTGTCTGGGAACAGCCAGGACGGTTTGGAGAGGTTCTACAAGCACACAAGGACATCGCCGGGTGAGGCAGGCACACTGGCAGCTGCCGAAAGGATACAGATGTTTTTGGCGCACAGGCAATGGGGCTGGCGCTAGTGACCAAACACCCATGGAGCGTGCATGCTCATCTACAGCCAAGAAGGCAGGATGGAAACCAGCCTCTCAACAGAGGCCTCGCTCCCATGGCCAGACAGCGGTCAGCCCACCCAAACTTAGAGGCACTGGAAGTTGAGGGCAGAACCCTATGAGGAGGACTAGATCAGTTATTCTCCAAGTGAGTAGAATTGAGTCCAGATAAATTTCTGTTCAACTTCATAGAAGTAAAATAAAATATTATACACCTAATTCAGTGATTGTATAATTCGGGCTAAAATCCCCTCACTCCTAGTACCCCAGTTCACCATTAGATTTGAAAGAAGGGTCATTTGTTCACTGCTGGGTGATAAACAGGTATTTACTAACTGTAACTGTAACATAACCAATGAAAATAATTGTAACATAACCAATGAAAATAAAAGTCATTCTGATTACCAACCTGTTGGACATGTTTGGCCAACGCTTTGAAAAGCCAAGCTCAACCTGAAAACTATCCTTGTACTGCAGGCACATTCTAGCATCTTGAGTCTGAAAGTAATGACACACTCAGTGGGAAAAGGAGACCAGTGGCCAGAGAAGAGAAGTGACTGAAAAGAGGATCAGTGTCTCAAAGCTTGGTGGAAGATGTACCCACGACTCTCCACCATTCATGCCATGGCTGTCTTCCCGGCACACATGGAGCCAACTGGTTTCACATCACCAATGGATCTCCTTTGCGCATTGGTGCTAGATTTAGCTTCTCTTGTTGTTGTTTGTTTGTTTGTTCAGCACAGTTGCTGTGAGCCAGACCTACTTCAGAGACCATTTGTGGATCTCCATTGCCTAACACTGTGGTCCTTGCTTCTTAGTAAAACCCTAGTAGATAACACAGCTAAATGAGGAGCGCATCACCTAGTTTACTGTCCCACCATACTGGTTAGGACTAGGTTGGCTCTAAGAGAAAGACAACAAAACACACAGAAAGAATTTTATTTCTTGCTAACATAAAAGAAATCCATAATAGTCATTGCACAATTTGTCTGGCACTCTGCATCCAACCAGCTAAAAGGAATGAATAAGTTTCTGAGAACCAGTGCTCATGGGAAAAAAATCCCAAAATATTTCTTCCTGATATTCAAGATGCCTCTCAACATAAACCCAACTTCCCTTTCCAGCTTCCCTTCTTCTGTGATCTCTCACCTGCCAGGGCTATTGTAAGCCTTCTTGTGCCTTTCTGAAGTTTTCTCAGTACCCTCTTATACAACACCAGCTATGGTTTGTGTCTGGATGTCCCCCAAAGCCTCATGCGGTCATGGGGGGCAGGTTTTTCAGAAATGGCTGAATCTAGAGTTTGTGATTGGTTCAGTGTCTAAAGCTGGGATTAGTGGTGTGAGTGCTACATGTGCCCTAGGATGAGCAGCCTGCAAATAACATAAGGAAGGAAAAGAGGCTTGCTTCTCCCCTTTTTGCTCTTGCTGCTTTTGCTGTCTTCCACTGCCCTGCCTTGGAGCCAGCTGATGATGGACTAAAACCTCCACAAACTGTGAGCTGAGTAAACCTTCCCTTCTTTAACTTTGGATGTTGGATATTTTGTCCCAGCAATGAGAAAAGTAACTAAGATAACACCCATACCTGCCCCCACCTAGGCATCTATCTCTTCAGCCCCCTTATTCTAGAATGGCACTGTTCCATTTCCTCTCTAAATCCTACCTTTCCTTTATGGAACTGTAGTAGGCATTCCACAAAGCCTCTTCACGTCCCTGGTCATAAGATGGAGAAATGGAAGCTAAATAACAATCAAATTAGGTACATTTCTAATACTTAATGTGCCAGACCCAAGGAAGGCAAAATGATGCACCCCTGTCAACCCAGAGGACAATCTCTGACAGTGGAACATAGGGCTCTATCTTCATCAAGTCAATGCACCATCGTCACTGACACTAGTAAGAACCCTAGTGACACTGTGATGAAACTTTCAGATACCACAAGGCATGAAAGAAGAGAGGGTATGGAGTCCATCATACTTGAGTATTTACGATCTCTGATTCCAACAAGACAAAACTGAATAGGAATAAATGCAATGGCCTAGTAGGTCAGTGGCACAGGTCCAGAGGTTAGCAAGCATGTATAAAAAGCTTTCTGATTCTACTCACAGCAAGTTCACTGAAAGCTGTCTAAAAGGGTCATTTGGTCTTACCTTGAATTAATAAAAACACGGTGTCCAGAAAACCAGATGCAAGACTCTAGGTCTTCATTGATCTGATCAGATCAAATCTATGGCAGGCTGTATTAGTGGCCTTGTTTTTTCAGCCCTCCATCATCCATGCCCTAATGCATGTCACTTTAAAGGCCTTCCCACAAAAGAGTCAAAGCTCTCTCCCCTTATGGCCTTAGGTTTGGCCATGTGACTTATGTTAGCAGGCTTGATATGACCAAAAAAAAAATTTTAAACACTTGTACAGGGCTCGGGATTTAGCTCAGTGGCACAGCGCCTGTCTGGCAAGTGCGAGGTCCTGAGTTCGATTCCCGGTATCAGAAAAAAAAAAAGTCTAGTTGGGCTGGGGATTTAGCTCAGCCGCACAGCGCCTGCCTGGCAAGCACAAGGTCATGAGTTCAGTTCCTGGTACCGGAAAAAAAAAAAAAACTAAAAAAAAAAAACAAAACAAAACAAAAACACTTGTACAATTGGACTTGCTTTCTTTTGCATATTCCATCTTCATAAGAAGAACATTCTGAGGCTAGCCCACTGGGGGCCTAGGAGGAAATGAGAAACACATCATGCAAACAGAATGGCCCCAGCCAAGCCAAGCCTAGATCAGATGACCTCAGAAATGTAAGAGAATCCAGTTAACATTGAAGAATTGCCTAGCTGAGCCCAACCTGGATGAGCTGGCCTGTAGCTGGTCCCGGGCTTCATGAACTAGCAAATGATTACTGTTTCACTCCCCTGGGATTTTTTGTGTTGTTTGTTACATAGCACTAGCTAACTGAAACAAGAATCATGTCGTGTGCAGTTCTGACAGTCATAATTGATGAGGGACACTGAGAAATTAGAATGCATCCAAAAGAGGCAATGCCAGCCATGGGGACATCACAAGGCCACAGGATATAAGGAATAGCTTATGACACTAATATCATTTATGCTAAAAAGAGGGAAAGACTTGTGGAAAATATGAACATGTTTACCAAATATGTGAAAAACTGTCATACAAAAGAGTTAGATTCTTCTCTGATCCTAATATTCCTTCAAAATTCATGTGTTAAAATTTAATGGCCATCTGGGCATACTGGCATATGCCTGCAATCCCAGCACCTGGGAGGGTGAGGTATGTGGATCACTGTGAGTTCGAGGACAGCATGGAATACGTAGTGAGTTCAAGGCCAGCCTGCACTACATAGTAAGGCCCTGTCTCAGAAAACAAACCAGCAAACTTAATGGTCAAATGTGAGAGTGGTAAGGGGGGGTGTCATTAAACTGTAATCTGCCTGTGGTGATGGATGACTTTGTTCTTTGCCTGTTGTGTTTTTGTTTCCAATAATACACACATTAACTTTTTAAAAATAAAGGTTTTTTTTAAAGAGGTAAGGCCTTTGGGAAATTATCTCATGGGAGTACTTAGGAAAGAATTTGAGCAAGTGAGTTTGCTCTTTTCTGCTTTTCACCCAGAGGTCCGCCCCAGACCCCGGCACCTTGATCTTGGCCTTCCCAGCCTCCAGAGCTGCAAGGGATAAACTCCTATTGTTTATAAATTATTCAGTGTTCAATATTTTGTTACAGCAAGACAAGTGGGCTAAGACAAATTTCCTCCTCCTAATATTAAGACTTCTAAGACCTGTTGAGAGTAATTGCAAAGGTGGATTCTACCTTTTAAGCTATGTGAGATGGAGACAAAGGTTGAGAAGTTGTGGGGTCTTTGCTACAGATATTCAAGTACAGGCAACAAGCCCTCCCAGGTCTGTTTGCTGTGGAGGACACCCAACTGCAGAGAGAAGTTCTCTGCGGCGCCTTCCAACCTTGAAATACTTCTCAAGACTGCCACAAAGCATGCACTTCACCACTGCCTTCCCAAAAGTGTTTATTGCCTGGTCACCTCCCTGCAGGTCCCTGGCTTCCTGTCTCTGCTGCACAGCACCTGGCCCGGCCCCCTCTGGGGCTGAGGCAAGTCCTCAACACCACCCT
Source organism: Chinchilla lanigera (assembly GCF_000276665.1). Lineage (NCBI taxonomy): Eukaryota > Metazoa > Chordata > Mammalia > Rodentia > Chinchillidae > Chinchilla > Chinchilla lanigera. Next base: position 1,062,983 of record NW_004955566.1, read on the forward strand.
CCCTTGGCTGCAGCTGAGATCTAGATTCTCCTTTTGCTGTTGAAGACAGCACAGTGCTCACCGCACTTGGCTCCACAGTGCGGAACAGTTCCTGTGCTTTTCCTGAGCCACCAGAAAAAAACCCAGGTTTGTGCGAGCTCGTATCCCCACCAGCAATGGTGTGACGCTCTCTTCCCTGACATCACTCCCGACCCTTGGTCAGCTGGACCCTCGGGCAAAGCCTCCTTCCCCAATCCAAGCCTGGCTAAGAAAGACGTGCTTTTTTCTTTTCCTTTTGTTCCCCAGTGCTGCAGTTGAACCCAGGGCCTTGCACAGGCGCAGAAGGTGCTTAGCCACTGAGTTGCATCTCCAGCTCTAAGAGTGACTGTCTAATATTAGTGACCTGTAACCTAGCAAGAACTGGAGCCTGCATCCTACCCCATCTGCCAGTACCCAGATCTGAGCACCGTCTCTAGCCTTGGAATGAACCACAGTTGATCTTGCATCTGGGGCAAGGAATTTACAATCGGCCTGCGCTTTTCCTTTGGGAGCCAGCCTGACTTGGGTTCTTCTAGCCTCCACCTTTACTTTCATAAATAAGGATTTAAATAGAGTGGGACATTCTACATGTGAGTTACTGCCTCTGACACCAGCCCAAACAAGCAGCTGAAAACAGAACTATTAGTCAACAATCTGATATTTTGAAGTAATTCCACCTACTTAGCGATAGGTAGACATAGTCTTCAGTCTGGGTCTTGTAAAAGGTCGTTTTTTAAAAATGTACTAACAGCAGAGCAAAGTCAGGGTAGGGAGACAGACACAGTGCTCCAAATTAGCAGCACAGCTCCTGTCAAGCCTGTTCCTGTGAGAAACAAAGCCCAATGGTCGCAGCGAGTGTGTGGCCCCGGCTTGTCAGAGCTATTGATTGACTGCTCGCAATATTGCAGGTGATTTAAAGAGTTCCCCGCCACCTTGTTTGTTTAATGTCACCTCCATATGAGAATGTCAGCCTCTGACATGTTTGACTTCTCCACAGGACAAATGCCAAGGTACGTGCGGTTGTCCCACCGACACAGATTGTTCCTTACTCTCCATAACAACGATGATGACGACAATTTCAAAATCCTTAATTTAAAAGAAGCATTAACTAATTCTTTCTCCTCTCCCGATCGGTGGCCTAACGTGACTCTGGCACAGAGCCAAGAAAGCCTATCCTGCTCATTTTTCTTCTCCATACTTTTAAAATCTTCCAACTCCGTGTCACATTCAAGTGAGCATGAGGTTGGAGGGGGCAGGGCTCCAGCTCAGAGAGGGAGCAGAGACTGTCAGGGGCCAGAGGCTAGACTTGGCCAGCTCGAGACAAACACACACTCCAGACAAAAAGAGGAGAGGAGGAGGCACAGCCAGAGACAGCAGAAGCAAGAGAGATGGGAAATAAACAGCACAAAAGGCTAGAAGAGCACGAATTAGTGCTGCAAAGAGAGAGCGGGGCGGGTGGGGAATGCAGGCTGAGGAGAAGCAGGAAGGAGGTTGAGAAGAGCAGAAGGGAGAGAAAAGGACAAACAAAGAGAATGATGGAGGGGCAGGAAGCCAGCAGGGAAGAGTCTGGAAGACAAAGGAAAGAAGGGGGAAGGATATGAGGTGGAGAAAAAAGAGGCAGGAGGAGAAGAAAAGAGCAGGAAAATGGAAGTAGCATAAGCACTTAGTGCCTGCTGGGCTTTAAATGTCTCCTCCAAAATTCATGTTGGAATTTAGTTGCCACTGTGACAGTATTAAAAGGTGGCAGAAGGCCACAAGAGCACACCAGAGACAGAGAGAGGAAGCCAAACTTATCCTTTTATAACAAACTCAATCTTGAGCTAACTAACCCAGTTTCATGATGATACAACTAATCCATTCACAAGTGTGGAGCCCTAAAGACCAGTATTAGTCAATTTTCCAATAGTGCGACAAAATAACTGATGCCCCCAACTTAAAGGAGAGATTTGGCTCGTGGTTTCAGAACAGTCAGTCCATGATTAGCTGACTTCAAAGCAGAAACATCACGGCAGAAGGGTCTGTTGGAAGAAAACTGCTCAATTTATGACAGCTAACAAGCAGAGGGAACAGGAAGAGAGCCTCCAAAGAAAGGGCCAGAGATCAGATCTAGTCCCCAAGGTCAGATTCCCATGACCTACTGAGACACACACACAGAGATACCTGCTTTATTAGGTATCTCTCAAACCAATCAAGTTGACAGTGAAGATTAACCATCATATGGCCTAATCACCTCTTAAAAGTTTCACCATGTTATGAGACAGTGCAAAGGTCAGCTACTAGTGTTATATTCTGGGACTTCCAAGTCTCAGAACTATGAGCCCAATAAACTCCTCTTTATAAATTATCCACTCTGTGGTATTTTGTCATAGCAGCAAATAACAGACTAAGACATCACCCAAAAGTGCCAACCAGACATGGCTGATTCTTTCTAACAAGGAAAAAAACCCTCCAACTCCAACCTAATTCGTTTGGTTTTTTGATGTTACTGTCGGCATTTTTTGAAACTGAGTCTCCCTATGTAGTTCAGGCTGACCTTGAACTCATTATGCAGCTCTGGTGAGCCTCAAACTCACAGCAATTCTCCTGCCTCACCCCTCAAGTGCTGGGATTATAGGTGTGTGCCACCATGCCCAGTTTAACCTGGTTTGCTGTTGAAGCATCATACCTTTTGGCACTTTTAGAGCAAATGTTAGAAAAAATTAAGTTCAGTTTTCAACTGAAGAGCATTTTTGTTGGCTAAAGTAATGTGTTTATACCTTCTTATAAAACAAAACAAAGTCTTTGTGTCTAGACAAATGGGGAAAGGCAGAATAGGGATTTCATCTCCCAGAGGACATTTGGCAATTTCCTCAGACATTTTAGGTTGTAACAAGGAAGGAGGGGGATAGTTACCACTATCCAAGAGATAAAGGCCAAGATGATACTAAACAACCTAGAGTGCACAAGCTAGAACCTCACAACAAAGAATTATCTGACCCAAAATGCTAACAGGAAGTTGAGAATTTATCAGCTGGTGGCAGCAGCAACTCCAGAACCTACTTAGAAAGGTAAATTCTTGGTCTCAGCCCAGATCTGTGGCATCAGAAATATTGAGGTGGGCCCCTATATTCTATTTTAAGCAGCCCTACACAGGATTCAAAAGCACACTCAAGTGTGAGAAACCCTGATATTATAGTAGCCTAGTCACTATTCCATAGCTATTTAATTAAAACCAAGTAATATTAAAACTTTAGTTCTTCTGTCACATGAAGGGATTTCAAGTGCTCAGTGATGACCCATGATGATCATATTGTGAACAGCAGACACAGGCCATGCCTATGACCTACAATGTTCTAGAGCTTTGTTCACCAGGCCTTTGTCTTGAACAGAAAGAGCCAACAAACACGTGAGCTGAGGATGCTTTCCCACTGCACTGCATCTGAAAGTACCCAGGCCAAGGTTCGGAGGACAAGATGGAGGTTTGGGTATCAGATTTGCATATGAATGGCACTATTGTGTGGAGATTTGGGGACAAGTTACCAGAATTTCTATTCTTTTGCATCCTATATTCCTTTGGCACTCTAGTGAGGTCCACAGTCTTAGTCCATTTTCTGTTGCCATAACAGAATACCTGAGACCTGGTGACTTAGAAAGGGAAAGGGCCTATTTTGGCTCATGGTTCTGGAGGCCAGGAGGTCCAAGAGCATTGTGCCAGTGTCTGATGAGGGAGTGACAATGTGGCAGAAGCTAGCAGGACAAGTGATCATGTGTGAAAAAGACAAAACATGAGGGGTATCCTCTGTAACAACCCATGCTCATGGGAAAGATGTGAACTCCTCTTAACCCATCACCTCTTAAAGGCCCCACCTCGCAACACCGCCACAGTGGTAATGAAATTTCAACACAAATTGCAGAGGGGACAAAGCACATTCTAGCCACGGCACCCGTGGGCTGCTTCAAAAAAGAAGGCTTGTAAATGCACAAACCAAATGAAATTACAAAGAAAACCAATTACATTGAAATGTAGTTATTAACATAAAAAAACAGTTGTGATATTATACGTTTCTTTATTAACACAGTAATTAATAAGATAGAGTGGCAGATCTAATAACCACTGTAATTTCAAAGAAATGATAAGTGAAAATGATATTTTGAGATCTGCATAACAACGGTAATATGATATGAAATACCTGCGATTTCTATTGGAGACAAGGTCTCAGGTACGGCTAATACTGCCATGGTTTGCTGCCTGCATTCATAATTAAGAGAAACGCTAAATCTCATTAGAAAGTGAGTAGAAATAAAGAAACAATTTTTTGACTATCCAAGTTCACACAGCCTGATGGGTGCGGAACCCCTGGCAAAATGGTTCCACTGTTTCCCACTGGGGAGATTCCGTTCACCCCACTGGTGTACTGTGAGCAGACAGAGAGGGGACAGAGTCAGTCACAGGGGAAACACTAGGAGCCACGCCTGGGAGCGGCAGTGTGCAGGGCACCTGTGCCCTCACTGCTGGCCAGCACCTTCCCGAAGGGCTGACTGCGGTGCTCACGTTCAGTGTCCGGCACACCCAGCTACCTCCACGATGAAACAAGAAAACGGATACGAGAGTGCACCGACGTGCTGCAAAAGGAGTTTGCAGTGCTGCAGGCAGAAGTATTATGAGTCCTGGACCCAAAACCATAGGGGCCGTTCCTCCTCCGGCAAAGCTGGGGAGAGAAACACCAGCACTCGGAGAGGGGTCTAATGGCATCTCCAAGACCTGAGGTCCCCGCTTCAACACCAAAAACACATCTGCCCATTTCCACAGCAGACTACTTCTCACCCCTCCTCCCACCCCAGAAAACCCAGGCAGATTCTGGGAGTGCAGGCCCCCCCACCCCACCCCCGCCCAGCTCATTCACATGGAGGCCTGGCAGGCCCCCAGAAGGGAGGCAACAAAATCAAAAATAGCCTCTCCTCCAAGGGAAAAAAAAATTAAAAATAGATTCCAACCCACATGAAAATTTGGGTGGAAAGAAAGGAAAGGAAAACAAAATGAATCATCTTTATGTGTTTTGCTGAGCGAGAGCTCGTTGCCATGGCTACGGGGCCCTGTGTGCTGGCCTGGTCTTTTCCAGCAAGTTCAAGGCCCACCGAGGAGCCAATGGGGGCGGTCCCATCCCCAATATGTTATAGCCATCGGATCTATGATCTCCCAACACAGTTGCTGCCACTGAGCAGGTTGTATTAATGACTGTCACAGTTAATTTAGTGTTTCCTTCCATTGTGATCTGTCTATCACTATAATTGAGCAAACGAGAGAACTTGTCTGAGTCTCCTGGGAGTTTAGGGAAATCTTGCCTGGTTTTGCAATCTAGACAGTCAGAGGAGGTTATGCGAACTTATGGGGGAGCAGGGTCTTAAATCACAGACTAGGAAAGCCTGCTTTCCAGCCAGTATCAGCTGCCTGCCTTCCTGGTGGGCTTGCTGTGCACATGAAAGCCTTCAAGAAAGCAAGAAAAGATAAGAGACTCAGTGAGGTCCCACGGCCTCAGTGGCTGTGCAACAATTCCAGGACTGTGGGCTGATCCTAGGGCAGGTGAGCTGCTTGGGAGATAGTCCTCTGGATTAAAAAGGGCTGAGTTCATGGGGTCCCCGTCTCAAAACTGGAGTTTAGGACCTTATCCTAAACTGGAACAGACAGCTTGGGGTTTTGGTGAAACCTCTTGTCTCACATGCACTTTTCTAAAACAGTAGTGTTTTGCCTTTCAGAAAATCCAATATATTAAAAACTCAAACTCACAAAATAAGCACAGTGAAAAGGGAGGAAGAAAAGACTTGTATTATAAAGAATTCTTCACTTCAGAATAATTGGCCTGATAATGCTCCACGTAGGAAATTAAAGAGACACGTCCATTAAACTCACGTCCATTAAACGCTATATCTGGGCTTAGCCTAGATCTTACACCACAGGGGGAAGCATAGATCAAAATAAAATATATTGATGATAAGTGTACTTAAGTTGATAACTATAAATTTGGTAACTGTATTATGGTTATATAAGATAATAATCTTAGGAAACACTGAAGTATCTAAGAATAAAGGGTCAGAGATATGCAGCTTCTATGGTCTGAATGTTTGTACCCCCCATACCCAGTTCATATGTTGAAACCCTACGGCTCAGTGTGATAGCATTAGCTGGTGGGGCTTTGTAGATGTGATGAGGCCATGAGGGTGGACACCCCAGGAACAGGATTAGTGCCCTTACAAAAGAGACCCCAGCAAGCTAGCTTGTCCTTTTTGCCATGTGAAGACATACCTAGAAGATGCTGTCTGTGAACTAAAATGCAGGTCCTCACCAAACACCAAATCTTGCAGCACCTTGATCTTGACTTTCCAACCTCCAAAACTATGAGAAATACATTTCTGTGGTTTATAAACCACCAAGTTCATGGTATTTTGTTATAGCAGCCTAAGCTGCAGAAGACTAAGATGGTAGAAGTCATATTGCTAAAATTAAAAGAGTACCCTCAAACAGTAGAGAAAAAATACGTATACACTTATCAACCCTTGGTATCTGTGGGGGACTTGTTCCAGGACTCCCCAAAGATGCTGAAATCCGTGGCTGCCTAAGTCCATTACATAAAATGGCATAGCATTTGCATATAACCTGTGCCGTTCCTCCTGTATACTTTAAATCATCTCTAGATGACTCACAACACCTAATACAATGTAAATGTTATGTAAATAGGTGCCATGCTATTCTGTTTGGGGAATAATGACAAGAAAACACTAAGTCTCTACATGTTCAATTCTGACACAACCATCCACACATTCGGAAACCCTGGATACAAAGGGCTGGCTCATATGAGTATTCACATACATGTGTATATAAACAGATACAGATAGAGGGTGCACAAGTGATAAAGCAAATGGAATAAAGTGCAAAGCGTTAAAAATAGGGGAATATGGATAAAGCACTTCCTAGAGTCTGTCTCGTGACCACTCTTACCAATCGTGTTCAGCAGTCACACACGAGGCTGTGTGACTTCCAAGGTGAAGTTCAGCTTCTACCTCGCTCCCTCTGGGGACACTAACTCTTAGAACTCAGTCACCATACTAAGAATGCCGAGACCACGTGGAGAGTCCACAGCCAGCTAGGGTCTCAGCCGACTACAGCCTGAACTTGCAGGCACGCGAGTACACAGCTTTCTGATGGCCCCATCCCTCAGCTTTGGAGTCTCCCAGCTGAGGGTGCCGATCTCCTGAAGCAAGGAAAATCCATTTCCACCATGATCTGTCCAAATTCCTGACCTATAGAATCTGCGTGCACTCATGAAATGGTTTTAGGCCATTACATTTGAAGGTAATTTGTTCTGACGCCCTGGTACCTAGAACATCTAGAGTGCGGCTGGCCGGGCTTTACTGAAAGAGGGCAGCAGCTGCAATGAATGCATGCTAGGGCACGGGCCTGGGGCCCAAGCAATAACCACTTGCCACTAGCCTCTAGCACACAGTGGAACACATGCCAGCAGGTGTCCCGCTGAGAGCTTAGCACTGAGCAGCTGGTAGATGGTTCTCAACAGGGCTTTCTAGAATTGGCAGTGGCTTGGACAACTTTGTAGAGGAATCAAATAAAACGCAGAGTGGATTTAAAAGCACAAAGTTTGACATTAAATAAGTGTTAAAATATGCATCATCTCTACCGATTTTCAACTCTGGAGAATTCCAATCATGACAATAATTAATATAATGGCTTTATTTATTGCCAGTTTTCCTTGGGATCATATTTATTTCATTATTTTAAAATGTTTGAATCATCCTGGCAGGTTGGCTACGAGAAAAGATTTTGGAGAATATACTGCCAGAACAAACAAAAAAAAGAAAGAAAGGAAGGAAGGAAGGAAAGAAGGGAGGGAAGGAAGAAGGGAAGGGATGAGTGAACATAAACTAACATAGTTTATAAAATTAGTAACATAAAGAAAAACTGACTGTCTGCGTCCTTGAAAAATAAGTTGGCTTTAGGTAATTTGGGAGTGAGGTCAATTTTTAAAAACACAAACAAAACCAAGCACTGAGCAACTAAAGCAGTCAGGCGATGCGTTCTAATGAACTGGTTGCCAGTCTGCTGACCCAGTTTGCATTTGCTAAAATGCCTGACGATGCCCGAAGGAACAGTGTCGTTGGCCTCAGTAGCTTCACTAGTGTGCGGCAGGGAACGGCCTGTGCAGTCACACACAAGCACATGTTCTCTCCCCACCCTGCTCCGGGAAGAGCGCATGCCCTCTGCTTGGACTGGACACCCTTTCTCATCCCCACTAAAGTGAGCCACAGTACTGGGGTGGGGGCAGGGAGCACAGAAAATGGGCAAATCAGGAAAGACATGATGGAAAGAGCCTAAAGTGACCAGCTTTGGCATGGGGGGTGGTGATGCTGGGAACGGTTATGTGGATGATCCTCTGCTCCTGAGAGTCATTTTTTAAAAATCCTTATGACAAGCATATGAAGGAGATCTTTGTAATCCCCAGATTACAGGTGACAAAACAGAAGCTCTGGGTTTACTATCCCCAGACCACAAAACTTAGAAAACAGTCACAATCAGATATTAATAACTAATATTGTTTGAATCATTCTTTACTATGATCCCAGGAAGTGTTTCTAACAACTTAATTTGCATTACATGGATATTATCATTTGAAATTTAGAAATAAGAAAAGTAAAGCTAAGAGAGATCACTGGCCCAAAGTCTTATAGCCACACTGTAGCCAGGTGCTGTGGTGCACTTGGGAGGCTGAGGCAGGAGGATTACAAGTTCAAACCCAGCCTGGACAACTTAGCATCTTAGTAAGACCCTCAAATTTTTATTTTTTTTTTAATTTAAAATGGCTGGGATGTAGCTCAGTGTGAAGGCCCTACATTCAATCCCTTGTACTCCCTCCCCCGCAAAATAGCAACCCCTTGCATTCCCCCCAGATTCTCCCTGGGTCAGAACTGAGAAACAGGACGGTGCTGCTCCAGGGCTGTGGCTGAAGCAGTGGGTGGATGGCCAGAGGAGTGGCAGGGCTAGGCACCCCGCAGGGAGGCCAGTACTAATGGGTATAGTGCGCAGTGTCCCCTGAGACCCACACAGAGAGAGAATAAGCCAAAGCAGCGTCTCTGTGGATGGCAGGCCCAGGAATTCACAGCCTAATGAACTAGATCATGAAAGCTCATTTGCGTGTTCGATAGCTCCTGCCATTTGCTCAGGCTCACTTAGGGTGAAAAGAACAGGGAAGCCGGGAGAGGGCTCATTTTTCCAGCTTTCAAAACCTGGGAAGATTGACGGAGAGAGAAATCCCAGCAGGCCCCCAGGGAGGCAGGCGTGGCTCAGGAAGGCTGAGAGTAGGGAGCCCCGAGGACCAGCACCAACAACTCGATTGATGGCCTCCGCCATCCATCGCCAACATTCACCTGCGCTTGCGCGGAGCAGGCTTCTCTGCCGACTGTTCCTAATTTAATTTAGTGAGAAAGTAGCTACACATAGTCTCCCGTGATCTCCCAGCATGATTACACTGTAAGAGAGTGACCACAGGGCCCCCACAGAACAGCACATCTCAAACGACCTGTGGTGAAGCACCAGTTGTTTCAGATTTTTCTGCTTTTCCAATCTGTCATAGAAAAATCTTTGGTAAGATACAACCAAGCAGGATCACTGGGGGGGAGGGGGATGGAATTTTAAAATCCCAAAGTTTTAAAGGTCTTTAGATTCAACAGACTGAAAATCACTCTGAAATATTGTTACAGAAGTTCTTAAATGTGTACTCTCAATTTCTGCACTACCTTGTCACTCCTAGGTAACAAATAGTTGCCAAACGAACCCTCCTCTAAGGACCACGCTTTGAATAAGGCTGCCGCAGAGAATTCTCAGATGCTTGGGCAGAACCTCCCAGCCCTGGTTAGTTATCCAGTCCAGGCAAGGATGTCTTCAAGATGACACATCCTTGCTGAGCTGGGAGAGTAGCACAGTGGTAGAATATTTGTAGCATGAACAAGGCCCTGGGCTCCATCCCAAGTGCTGAAAAACAAAAGATCCCCTTGAAGAGGAGCTCAGTGGCAACAAGCTTGGCAGGACAGGGAAGGAGAATCTCATCCCCCTCACAGGGCAGAGCTGAACAAGCCACCCAAGTCAGAGAAACTTCTTGTTGCCAACAGGAACCGCGAGGTCCACCTCGGATAGTTCCTCTCACCCACTGGCAAACGGCACCTTCTGGAACTGAGAGGGCATCTGGAGCCACTGAGATCCGGACACAGGAGCCCTTATTCCAACACCTGCCATCTAAGTCTGTTTTCCTTTTCACACTCAGCATGGGAGGGGCTTACGACTCTCTTTCTCGACCAAGCCATTCACAGCCCCATGATCTAGAGGCGGTGGTGGCGAACCTATGGCCCAACTGCCACAATCAGCTGTTATCGCTAAAAGCACCAAAAACTTTGCCATCACTAAGCTGTCCCTGGCCCCAGCAGCTGCCAGCAACAGAAAATCCTGCTATGACCAGTTCTGTCATTGCCAGTAGATGTCACTGCAGTCTGACCTCAGGCTGCCAAAAATGAGCCGCTAATTTTGGTTTTGAACTTCTAGAAGAACCATGGATCAAAAGGCACCCAGAAGACACATTCCTGTGCGCTTTTTTTTTCTTTCTGTGTGCCAAACTTGCTGATTGTTGGAAAGGTGCTTTATAGATCTCTGTTTTACCATCTGTAAAATGGGCACTTTCTCCACGTTCTCTCTCTTTCCTCCAGGGAAGAGATGGGATTCTGGGTTCCCCTCCTCACAGTACCTCAGTTATTTCCTCAAGCAGAGGATAAAGTCAGAGCACCCCAACGATCATGGACCTACCTTGCATTTGCCCTAACACGTATCCAGAACCACCTCCACCTATTCCTGTTTCCATAGTAACAGAAAGGTCCAAAAAAAACCTCTAACAAAGTAAGACACCTAAGAGGCATAAACAAAATATGTGATGGTGTGGGAGGCTGTAAAGTTTTTATTGCCACCTGTTTGGGAAGACCTGCATAATTCAATCGAGCTCCTGGCATTTGCAAGGGAAGCAATCACCCCAAAGTTGTGGCAATAAAGCCTTTATAGCCCCCCCATGCTGGCACACTCGATTTCTAGGTACAAAGCCCCTGTTTGATAAACTTCCGCTTCTCACATTTGCATAATGGAAATGGACGAGATTTTAAAGCCAGGCTGTTGGGAGGCATAACTCGAAACTCTCCTGCAAGTGAATCACGAGCTCGCCTGGGTGGAAGTGGCTAGGAGAGACACCAAACCCTGCCAGCAGGCCTGCCAGGCCGGGCAGGGGCTGCCAGGAAAGATTCTTCCCATTCCCTTACACCTAGGTCAGGCCAGGCTTTAGTTAAAGGCCACTGGGCTCCTCATTCCAAGTATCTAAATGTCAAAGTGTCCTCGTGGTGAGCACACTTGCACAGACAACTTGTTTGGGGCACAAAGCGTGGTTCAGCCCCAAGTTCACATCTGATATGCTTTCCCATCAGGCCCCCCATGTCCCTGGCATCCTCCAATCTCCAACACCCTCTCCCTCAATCTGCCGCCCACCGCCCATCACTCCTACCATTCTTTGCAGAGCGTAGTCTTTAAGGGCGGACAGGGCAGCAGTGGCTGCCCCGGGTGCCTCCCCCTCTGGGCAGATTACCGCAGCCCTGCCGGCACTCAGTGGTAAAAGTTTGAACGTGTCTGCAGAGCTTAATCAAATGCTAATTCCGTGTGGTGAAAGAATTTGCTGGAATCTGCAAGGGGGCTCCTGGCAGCAAGAAAATGCGTTGATTCACTCCCAAATCTGCTTTGCCCAAGCCGGGTGCGATTTAGACCGTAAAGCTGCATTAAATCACAAAGTGCTGTGTGGATCACACAGCCATCCTTTGTGTCGTTAATGAAGGGAAAAACAGGGCTTTATTCTGAAGCTTTGTGTATAATCAGATGCCATGTTGTAAAGCTCTGGAAAACACACCAGAAATCATAATTGGGAGGAAATAAAAGGGTTAGTCCAAAACAGCATATGATTTAAATAAGAAGGAAAAAACTGCCCCCAAGATTTGTGCGTTTCAAGAATCAACTTTTAATTCATTCGCAGGGAGATTACAGAAGGGGAGGAGCAGCCTTTAAAATAGTATGAAAAGCTAGTTTAGATGTAAATGAGAGATAATGGGCTTTCACCAGGAAATAAGCAAGGGAGCCAAGTTTGTGCCCAGGGCGGGGGAGGGGGCATCTTGGCCTGCAAGGCCCTGAAGGTCCCTAGTCCTCGATGCTGCTGAGAACTCAGTGGTTTGCAGCTTGGAACTGGAGGGGAGCTTTCGTGGCACAGGGTCTGGTCACCACGAGTCCGAAGAAGAGAGGTGCTGGTTGCCTGTGGTGGTCCCAGGGGCTCCAGGGCTCGGCTGACGTGGGGGCAGAGGGCCTGGATTGTTGCTTTAGCACAGAAACTCTCCTTGGTGTGAACATTTTGAGATCACTAAGGAAAAGGGTTGGGGTCTTTACACTTGTCTTACAGCTGGAGTTAAGGAGCGCTGCGTAGAGCCCTCCCCAGCCCTAATTCACTAATGATTTGCTTATTAGTTCGGATCAGGGAGCCAGCTTCTGGAGAGATGTGAATTGGCATTGATTTAATCCTCTTCCCAGCACACGCTCCTGGCCCAGGGTGAAGCTGCGAGGGAGGGGGGCTGCCAGCCCGTTCAAGAACAAGTTGCCGCTTCTCCTGCCTGGCTTTGTCTGCTTCCTGTACCATCTGCTCCCAAGCGGAGGAGCCCTGGATGAAGGAGCCGAGCCCAAGAGCCCAAGCTTGCATCCCAGACCTGCCTGACACCGGCTGCTGCTGCTGAGCTCAGTGCCCTCCCTGGGGAAACACAGGGTATGGCTGAAATGCTGCAGAAGGCCCCCAGCTCTAGCAGCTCTCAGAAGCTGGAGAAGGACCTCTAGAACATTTAAGGGGGCATAATTCTAGCCACCATTTTCTCAGTGTTCTGTGAGCCAGGTGCTGCTCTGTATATGATATCACTTAAACCACACACCAGCTTCTCGGGTAGATACCATCAATGCGTGGGGGAGGACGCTGAGCCTCAGAGAGGTTACACAACCTGCCCTAGGTCACACAGGTAAACACTGGAACCCAAGCTGTGTAATTCGAGTCTTCAGTCTTCACCATCTCTATACATGGCTTCATCTGAGCTGTTTCAGGTGGCACGTGCCTTCTTCTTCCCTGATGATCCTCTTGTCAACTAACGTCAAAGCATTTCTCTCTATCCTGACTAGGTGATTTGGCAGAAGGGAGGATGCTGGAGCTATTCTGGAAGCCAGGGCCTGGTGCATCCTAAGCACATACTCTGCCATGGAGCTCCACCCTGATAGTCAAGGACATAATGTTCAAGAACATACTGCCCATGGCCATCTCAAAGACTGGGTGCCGTGTTCTGAGCATAACAAGAAGCCCAGCCCAATATTTGCTCCAACCTGAGTAGCCCCAGCTGTAGTGGTAGGCCCAGCTGCATACCTATGCTCAGGTGGTATCTCTCATATCCATCTTGTCCTTCTCTGCCTACCAAAAGCCTATCAATACCCCCGAGGTTTAATGTTCTCAGTGGGCAAGCTGATAGCCAACTTGTATTTCTCTACATCTCTGAACACGGTAAGCCCTTGAAAAATAATCCCCAACTGACTAATGAAGAAAACACTAGGCTTGTGGTTACTTTGGAAATCTCTGGCACTATCTTTTTCAATCCCCACAAGCCTGGCTATTCCTCAGAAGAGATCCATTATAGATTTTACTCTGTTTCAAAATGCTAAGGGGAGTGCAAATAGACTGAGAGTTTCTGAGAAATCCTTGCTGTTAGCTGGTCTTCAAGTTGATTCCAAAAGAGTCCTACCAGCATTTATTAAACTCCTAGTGTGTGCCCAGCCACAGTGCTAGGCAATGAGTATCTCAAAGTGAATAAGGTAGAGACGGTCTGCCTTTTCACCTGGAGTGATATAACTGGAAGCAGGCACTATGTGTGTCTCCCCAGCTCGGCAGTAAATCTTGTAAACACTGATATGCCCAGTGTTGCTCGCTGTTCTGTCTCCATCCTGGAGCACGGTGGAAAGCATGCTCAGAAAATGCATCAAATATGAACATGGAAAGAATACTACCGTGTTACCGCATTTAATCTTTACTCCAATGCACCGAATTGAGTACAATGATTCCATTCTAATGATGAAAACAGCTTGGTGGTTTTATACCAGTTTCAAGAGACCATATGGAGGGAGGGAGATGATCAGACTCATCTCTGTCTGGCTCCCAACTTATTTACTATACCCCTCACCCTGGCCTCCCAGGATCCCCTCCTGAGCTGGTAGAAGATGGGGCAGAAGGGTATGAGCCAATCCTACCCCAAGTCTGGGTTACCGCCTAAGAAACCAATTTATAGCCCAGTTTTAAAAGAATTGCTCTGAATGAACCCACCTAGCCTTAGGTTTCTAAATACCATTTCCCATCAAAAGGAACCTGCCTCCCTGAAGAAACAGATTACAGGAGGCTAAACAGACATGACAACTAAATGCAATATTGATCCTAGATTGGATTCTGGATCAGGAAGAGAACATGCTACAAAGTACAGTATAGGGACTCCTGGAGCATAGACAATACGTTAGGAGATATTTTTGTATCAATACAAATTCCTAGGTTATGCAAATGTTCCTGTGATTATGTAGGAGAACGTTCTTGCTCTTAGTAAATACAGGCTGGGAATATTTACAGGGGCAGTGTCACGATGCGTGAAGTTACTTTCAGGTGGGTTGGAAAAAGATAAGAAAATACAGGAAATAACAATCCAGAACTCAAGAGGTAGGGATTATGGGTGTTCATTATATTATTCCATTTTTCTGAAGGTTTTAAATTTTTCAAACTAAAACTGGAAAAGAGAGAGAATTCCTCAGAAAGGCCTCAGAAAATGTTGCCACTCCACCGTGCCGGTGTGGAGTGGAGGTTGGCAACCACCAATGCGCAAAGATTGGTCCCAGTAAGGGGACAGCAGCTGTAAAAGTGGATGCATCTGTCCATTCTTACAAGAACACTCGCAGGAAGCTTCAGTGGAAACCATCCATTACTATAGGGGTTTCCAAACCTGAAAGCAAATTAACTACTGCACACTGTTCAACCCAGAGCTGTCCACAGGAAAGCTGTGCGTGGTAAGCCGGCACGAGATGGGGGCAAGACTGAGGTGTCCTGGCTCCCCTTCAGAGACTGGATTCTGGGCCGCTTATTATCTCGGGTGACACCTAAATGTCAAAAGGCAAAGATGGAGCCAGAGCACAAAGCTTGCCTGTGAATACAAATGGAAATGGGCTTTAAAAATAAAGCCGAGGTTCAGGTTTCAATACTCCAAATGCCAATCAAAAGATTCATTTATTTTTTTAAATATGTGGGTGAGCATTGAGCTATATGTCTGAAAGCTGGCTATCCAGGAATAAGTACAGAATTATCCTGCAGATTCTGAACTTGTCTGCCTCAGCTTTCATTTAGCTTTGAGTTTGTTTCGGTGTGCTTCACTTTGGTTTGGTTTGGTTTGATTTAGTTTGGTTTGGTTTGCTTTGCTTTGCTTTGCTTTGCTTTGCTTTGCTTTGCTTTGCTTTGCTTTGCTTTGCTTTGCTTTGCTATGCTATGCTATGCTATGCTATGCTTTGGTTGGTTTTTTAAGAATAAAGCAGAAGCAGGTGTGGCTATAATAACAGCACTCTGAGAGGCTGAGGCAGGATCACAAGTTCAAGCCCAGGCTGGGCAACTTAGCAACTTAGTGAGAACTTGTCTCCAAATAAAAATTTTAAAAAGCACTGGTGTTGTAGCTCAGTGCATAGGCCCTGAGTCCAATCCCCCATACATATAAAGAAAAAAGGAGGAGGATTATTCATAAATTTGAAGGTTTTTTAACTGAGGATATATTTGTGAAATTTTTTCAAAATAAAATTTATGGTGAAAAGAAATGAATTGCCTAGACTTGTCCCCCAAAATATCTGTCAAAGGTAAGTCAGAAGAGCAGAGATATAAAGACTCTTTGTAGTTAAGGAAAAGGGATGGGGACAAGGGTGGATTTTTAAGTCTAAAATGTTGCCTTAAGTGAAATAATGATTAATGACTGGATGAATTTTACGTAAACAATTTGAGGGAGAACCCAAACCTAGGAGGCTTTCTAAAGACAGCATGCCTGCTAATATAATTGTAATGCATTGGCCTGTAAGCTTTTTTTTTTCAGTACTGACTGATCTCAGGGCCTTTGCACTGAGTTGTACCCACAGGTTTTTTGGTTTTGGGGTTGTTTTGTTTTTGTTTTTTGAGAGAGGGGCTTGTTAACTGGCTGAATTGCCCAGGTAGGGCTCAAGCTTGTGATCTTCCTGCCTCAGCCTCCTAGAGTGCTGGAATCACAGGCGTACACCACTTCTCCAGGATGGTTTCTAATTTCTGTTGCTGAAGTTCTAGTGATGCCTTTAGTACTGGATGGTGTTGCCAGCCAGGTAAGTTCTTTCGCTTGACTCAAAGAGAAATCATGAACCAGCAAAGTGCAGATCCATTGGTCACTGTGATGCCACTGTTAGTGCCAGACATTGCCAGCTGCTACCAGATGACTCTGCCAGTGGCTGCTCTCAGCTGCTGCCAGTGCCACTGTTCAATGCCAGCTAGTGTGGGACATTTCTGGTCAACTCTGCCAGGTGCTGCTCCCTGCCGGTGGCTGCCACTCAATATCAGCTCGTGCCGGATGTCCCCCGTCCACTCTGCCAGTTGCTAGTCTCTGCCCCGCCAGCCACAACTGCTCAACACTGGCTTGTACCAGACGCCACCAGTTGCTGCTCTGCCACTGCTGGCCGCCACTACTTGATGCCAGCTAGTGCTCGGTGCCGGGGGTCAACTGTTAGTTACTGCTCTCAGCTGCTTCTGGCCACTGCCGGCTCGTGCTGCTCACACCGATTGACTCTGTTGGTTACTGCTCTTTACCAGCAGTTGCCATTCAATGCCAGCTTGTCCCAGATGTCGCCAGACATCTCTGCTGATTGCTGCTGTCTGCTGCTGCTGGCCGCCACTGTTCAGTACTGCCAGTGCTGGACACTGCTGGTACACTCTGCCGGTTGCTACGCTCTGCCAGAGTTCACGGTTCAGCACCAGCTTGGGCCGGACACTGTCAGTCAGCTCTGCCAGTTGCTGGTCTCTGCCCCTGCCATCCAATGCCAGCGTGTGTCAGATGCCACTGGGTAACGCTGCCAGCTGCTGCTGTCTGCTGCTGCCAGCCTCTGCCAACTTGTGCCCAACACCCATCTCTGCCACTGCCAGCCACCACTGTTTGACACCAGCTGGTTCCGGACACTGCTGGGCAACTCTGCTGCTTGCTGCTCCCTGTCTCTGGTCTCTGGAGCTCACCAAGCTTAACAGCCTCTCGTGTTCCTAGCTTGTTCTTTTAGAGAGACCACTCTGTCCACACTACTCAGGATAAGTATTCTGAGTAGACTTATAAGGCCTTCCAGACACTGGTAGAGACACTATGTGAGAAATGAATGAGAGATAAATTTACAGGACCACTGGGGCGAAGCTTAGCACAGGGGGTCAGTACACCAGAGGCAACCCTGCTACAGACTAATCCAAGAACGTGTAAGGGGCAGGCCGCTTATATAGTAGCTGCAGGCCTGCAATTGGTTCACATCGGCCTGAACTTCCAATCAAGCCTTCCGATCCAAGCCTACTGATTGGTCCAAATTCAATTCTACTGCTCTGGTTCAGATTCAAGCAAGGTAGACATCTTCCAGAATGTGTGCTCAATGTCCAGGACAGCGGTGGCTGTCATGGTAGCCATCGGACGGAGCTGTTTGATTGACGGCTGGCTCTCACGTCCTTATGAAAAATAGCAAGGCAGAAACCAGGGAATTTTCATAGGGCCTAGCTGTGTTAATTATAGCTTATCGTGGTTTGGGGGAGGTTGGGAATGTTAATAATGGGCCCCATCTCTCCTTGATCTCTGCCACGTTAAGGGTTTTCCTACTGCTTCTTCAAAGAGGGACAGTGGCTACCACAGCAAAGGGGTGCAGGAGAGGCATCAGGGCTGACAGCCAAACAGCACCTCCTATTGGAACAGCCGCAGAGCTGTCACAAGGTAACCGTAGAGGTGGTGGGAGGACACTAAGACCAAGACAAGCTGTCCCTGTCCCTTCTCTTCGTCTGTCTCAGAGGCAGAATTTTCTCCTACGACCTGGTGATTTCTGACAACGTAAGTCCATAAAGCAGATAACCTGGTTCTCGAATGGGAGGGTCCAGTTTAATTTGTGAGGGAAATCCTCACTGCGGGCACAACCACCCTGGCCACCTCAGGCAGCCAATTTGAGACCTGAACATAGGCAGAAGTCTCACTAGGGGTCAAGGGAGCAAAAAGGTCTCTTCTTCCTGACTGGGCGCCATTTCGAGTCTCCTGAAGAAAAACCAGAACAAGGAACAGAACTGAAGAGAACCGGAAGCAGATCCTGTCCACAGAAGATGCTGCCATTTGGAAAAATAGGGACAGCCCTATTGCTTGGGCCTGGGGTCATTGGGATTTTGATTCTGCTTTTGCCTTCCAAAAGTTTTCGCAGAAGGGCGGGCAGGCTGAAAGAAAAGGGTCTGGGTGGTGTTGAAGCTTTGGGATTTACTCAGGTTGCCTTTATGGTGTGTTGTAGTCTCTTGTTCTGCAAATGTGCTATGTGTGCACCAGAAAGTGTAACTTGTTGAGTGTCAGATCCTCCTCATAACCTTTAGTTACTGTTTGTCAGGTGTGTGAGCCAAATCTCAACAGCTGTTTTGTTGTTGTCTTTTTTTTTTTTAACCCATGCTGGGGACTGAACCCAGGATCTCACATATCCTGGGCAAGTCTATAGCCCACACCTTTTTAAAATTTTGAGATAAGGTCTCACTAAGTCATTAAATTGCCTAGGCTGGGCTTGAACTTGGCAATCCTCCTGCCTCAGCCTCCGAAGTAGCTGGGATTGCAGGTGTAGGCCACTATGCCTAACTTTTTTTGTCCTCTCCATCAATTTTCAGAGAGAGAGAAATCTTAACATTTTCAAACTACACTTCCTGGTTTGTTTTATTCTGTAGTTCTACCCACTGTTGCTTTAAATACTTAAGGTTATGCTGATAATTGCATAAAAGGTAAATTCTAATGAAGATAAGTATTTCTGTCTCTTTTGGTCTCTGCTATATTCTTCGACCTAACAATAATCCCTAACATATCATAAGCATTCACTGTTTTGCTACACGAATTAATAAATGTGTGTTCATAATTATCATATGTTCTACAACTATTACTCCTTTTTCTCAGTATATACCATCCCCCTTCGTCCTTTATGGTACTGTTGTCTTGAATTCTATTTTCTCTGATATTAAAATTGTTATTCCAGTTTTATTTATTTTTTCTGATATATCTTCTTTTCCATTCATTTACTTTCAGCTACAGTAGCGTCTCCTTCTCCATGGGGAATTGGTTCCCAGTTGATGCCTGAAACTGCAGATTGTACCAAACTCTGTATTTTTTACCATGCGTACATGCCTACCATAAAGTTTAATTACGAAAGTAAGCACATATGAGCTTAACATTACCTAACAACAAAGTGGAACATTATAACAATGTACTGTACTAAAAGTTACACAAATGTAGCCTCTCTCCAAAAATATTTTATTGCATCGCGCTCTCCCCTCTCTTGCGATGAGATGATACAATGCCTACATGAAGAGATGAAGTGACGTGAATGATGGAAGCATCATGACCTAGAATTAAGCTACCAACATAAGGGCTACTTGAACACAAGCACCACAGCACCACTATCATTAGTTTCAGGACTGAAATGGCCACTAAGTGACTAAGGGACTGGTAGCATATAGTGTGGGTACACCAGACAAAAGGGTATTTCATGTTCTGGAGCAGGAAAGCACCAAATTTCATCATGCTGCTCAGGATAACATGAAATTTAAAACTTCTGTATTGCTTATTCCTGGAATTTTCCATATATTTCCAGGCCCTAGTTGACTACTTATAACTGAAACTGCAGAGAGTAAAACCATGAATAAGGGGACAGTGCTGCATTCTACATTTTTTAGTTTTAAGAATACAAAATAGCTGGAAGTACACAGTAGCAAGCTTGGCACTACTCAGTGAGTTTGGTTCACTTATATTTTGGTAACTACCATGAAGAATTCATTTTACCATCTCATTTCCCATTTTCTACTTACTGTAATTTCATTTTGTGTTTCTTTTATCTTCTGACTTTTATTGAAAATACCTAGTGTTTCTCTGTTATTCACTAATGTTTTTCTGCTAGTTTATTTGCATTCTAATTTTATTCTTCTAGTGATTACCTCTAGCTTCCATCAATTTATTAAACTTATCAATATCTGTACTATAGCAGACAAGTTTTTTAAAGCTGGCACCAAAAATGTCAATTGCACATGCTATTCTATATCCCACAATATTACCTTATGACGGCACCCTGACATTCTCCCCATCTAGAGGATTAGAGTGGGTGGTTTCACATCCCCTCCCCTTGATTCTGTATGGACTCGTATTTGACTGTGTCTTCAATGCAATGTGACAGTCTGTGACTTTGAATGGTAGCTCAATAAAGGTGATGCAACTTCTACTTTGCCTGTTGAATCACACATGCCGGAGCCCTGAACCACCATTTAAATATTCCAACTGCCCGACGCGGCCATGCTATAAACCCAAATAGTCACACAGAACCACTACGGGATGAGGGCTGAGACTGTGAAGGGAGAAAGATGCCCAACAGCCGGAGCTGCCTTATCCACCTGCTATTCCAGCTCAGCCACAGTCTAATTGTAACCACGCGAGGGACTCCAAGCCAGAATCACTCAGCTAAGCCCTTCCAGAATTTTTGACCCACAGAAATCATGAGACATGACAAAATGATTGTGGTTATTTTAAACCATTCAGTTCTAGAGGGATTTTCTGTGAGCATAACAACTGGGATGGGTAGAGTTTGCCTGAAACCGAAAACTACTACATCACGCTCTAACATCCTTCTAGTCTCTACTACCACATTGCCACTGTAATTGTGTTGCTAGAATTCTGCTCTAGCTATGAATGTTCTTAGTAGAAGGGCTCTCTTACCTTTTCGTAGGACACCACACTTACTAAGTTATGAAATTATTCTAAATATATTTCATAGCTGGAGATTTTGGTTTTGCTTTTTGGGTTATTTGTTTTGCAGATAAGAGTTGCTATGTTGCCCAGGACAGTCTCAAATCCCTAAACTCAAGGGATTCCTCCTGCCAGGTGCATGACATCACATCCAGCTATAACTCGTATATTTAGTCCATTTATTTTGATTAAGTGATTTAGTGCATCTGTGTATGTCATCTTATCTTGTCCAATGTACCATTTTCTTTTTTTTCTTTTTTCTTTTTTTTTTTTTTTTGAGGCAGTGTCTCACTATGTAGTGCAGGCTGGCCTTGAACTTGCTTATGTCACCCAGACTGGCCTCACACTCATGGCAATCCTCCTGCCTCAGCCTCCCAACTGATGGGATTATAGGCATGCACCACCATGCCTGGCACCATGATTTTTTTTAATCCTCCATTTCTTCTATTAGATTGCTTGATTTTCCTTATTCTCTTTTTTATTTTCTATTGGTTTGGAAATTACATACTGTACTTCAATGTTTTTAATTTTGTCCTTAAAATTTTATTTTATTTTATTTTTTTGGTTTTTATCTCTTCTTTTGAGACAAAGTCTCACTATGCAGTTCAGGTTGACCTTGAACCCACTTTGCAGCCCAGGCTGGTCTCGAACTCACAGTGATCCTCCTACCTCAGCCTCCCGAGTGCTGGGATTACAGGTGTGCACCACCACGCCTGGCTGTTCTTAAAATTTTAGTATAAATATTTGACATAACAAAGTTTTAAGTAAATCAGCAGTTCTGCTTTCATCTTGGACATGCAAGGAGCTTAGAGTGCTTTAATTCCTCTATATTTCATTGTTTTCCTTGTAGTATGTTAGTGCTATCTTGTTTTTAATCCTTCAAATTAGATAGTACTACTATTATTTCTCAATTCTGTGCTCACCAATTTATTTATTTAATACAACTTCCTATATCACTTAACTTCACAGATCATTTTTTTCTGGAATATATTCTTTAGGAATCTTCTCGGCAATGATTTGGTAGTGATAAACAGTTTTGGATAGTCAGAAAATGTCTTTATTTCACCTTGATTCTTGATTAATCATTTAACAAAGTATAGGATTCTAGGTAAACTGTTTTCACTCAGTGTTTTGAAGATACCATTCCATCATCTTATGCCTCTTATTGTTGCTGTTGAGAAATCTGCTGCCAGGTTTATGTTAATTCTTAGTAGGTAATTTATTTCTCTTCTATGATTGATTTTAAACTGCTCCCTCTGTTTTAGGAATTGTACTCTAACTTGGCTAAGTTTTACTTTTATTTATCCTGCTGGGGATTGTGCTTTCTGAATCTGTGTGTCCTTGGTTCTGGAAAATTCCTAGCCATTGCGTCACTAATGCTTTTCCCATATTCTCTCTGTTCTTTCTCTCTGGAACTCCTACCAGTCATACATGGGAATTTGTTGTTCTATCTTCCATATCTTTTCATTTCCTTTCCTTATTTATATTTTTTGTGTTGTGTCCTGAGTAATTCTCTGACATGGCTCTGGTTTAGTGACTCTTGTTTAATATATTTTATTTCTAAAACTCCTATGTAATTTTTTACACATATGCATGTTCTTTTTCAGAGCGTTCATTATTTTCTTGTTTTGTTTCTATGTCTTTAATAATTTTAAATGTACTGACTATATGGTCTCTAATACATTGTATTGCTATCTAAAGCTATTGAGTATCTGATTTTGCTGTTCTTGCTCGTGGTTGATTGTTTCTTCTACTGTTTCACTTTTTTAAATTGTGAATTCATCATAAGCATGGCTTTATGTATAGGAATTCTATGAGGCTTGATGGGATATCCTGTGAAATTTTGTCTTGATTTATTTCTGACAAACTCTCCAAGAGTTTCCTTATCATTCATACCACAATTCCTTAGCTTGGGGCTACCTAGCCCTCACAAGTAATATACATTCAATTCCAAACGCTTATAAGAAACAGGAGATCAAAATTTCTCATGAGACACTTTTCCCACTTAGCACTTACACCAAGACAGACAAGCCCCTACAGGTCAATAGGAAGATTTTTTTTTCTCTTCTGCACTCACATGGAGGGTTCCAGCTTTATGGATGTATTTCAGATCTGACTTTTGGTTGACGGGGCCTGAAGACATCAGTTCCTGTTCCTCAAGTGGACATTAAATTGTCCAAGGCTATAGAGTGCTGAGTGAGTGTCTCTCCCCGTTAGCTTCCACCCTCAGCTCATCAGAGCAACACTCCAGCCTTAATTTTCAGTACCCTTTGCATTCACGGTCCCTGTCAATTTCCCATGTGCTCATCTATTCATCCAAATAAATATATGTTTATTTCTAGATAACTGTGGAAGATGGGTTTTCAGTTTATCTTGATCATGGCATTGGCACAACTAGAAGCTGAAATTTATATAAGCAAATATAAAATCCATCAGTTGCTGAGATTTCTGGCTGTGATAGTGATACTCTTTCCTTAAGTATCTCTGATAGATAAATACAATGGTTTACATTTTTGGCACAGATTTTAAATATTCTAATCACCAAGGCTAGCCACTGCCCTAAGTTTCATCATATGAGGCCTTAAAACTTCTAACCCTGCTGGGCGTGGTGGCACACGCCTGTAATCCCAGCATTCAGGAGGCTGAGGCAAGAAGATTGTGTGAGCTCAAGGCCAGCCTGGGCTACAAAGTGAATTCAACGCCAACCTGAACCACTTAGTGAAAACCTGCCTCAAAAGGACAAAAAAAAAAAAAAAGAAAAAAAAGAAAAAAGTAAAAGAAAAAACCCTTCTGACATAATATTTAGCCTGCTGGATAAAATTCTTCCTTCATAATCAGGACTGTATCTTAGTGCTTCTTCTGTTGACCTTTATCTAAAAATACTCTCACCTTCATATTTTAGTAGCATTATTAAGTTATTAACCAAACAGCCAATGCAGAGTATGAAAAAAGTATTCACGAACAGTAGAATCAGGAAGACATGGCTCCATGACTTTTCAGCTGGTTGTCTCTGGGCAATTACTTCTATCTGATTCTCAGGGCTCCCATCTATAACCTGGGGTAATGATACCAACTAAGGGTTCTCCAGAGACATAGACTCATTAGGGGAATGGGGACAGAGAGAGATGATAGAAGATAAATAGATGATGCATGGATGAATAGATAGACAGACAGACAAATAGATGTGAAAGGGGATTTCTGAGGGAAACTGGCTCATGCAATTATGGGGTTGAAAAACCCCACAGTTTGCCACTTGAACAGAGGAACAGAGAGGCCTCAAAACCAGGAAAGTCAATGGTGTAACTCTCAGTCCAAGACCAAAGGCCTGAGTAGGGCAGCTGATGCAAGTCCTGGAGTCCTGAGGCTGGAGAACCCGGAGTTCTGATGTCCAAGAGCAGGTGAAGAAGGCGGTTCCAGTTCCAGGAGAAGACGATGAATTTACCATTTTTCTGCCTTGTTCCATCCTGACCCCTGTTGATTGGAAGATACCCGCCCACTTTGAGGGTACAGCTTCCTCGCTCCGTCTATCCACTGACGAGCCAGTCTCCTCTGGAAGCACCCTCACATCCTCACCCAGAACTAAGGCTTTACCAGCTCTCTCAAATTGACACTTACATTAAACATCACAAAAGGGGTTGAGGTTAGAATTAGAGGCAATGTTAATAACGCATGCAGCAAAAAATGGGCTTTTGAATGATTATTTAATCTACCTTTGAGGTTTTCTCCTTTCACCACATAAGTATGTCCCCCTTGGCATCATCCACAATGGCTAAGAAGGTGTTGCTTCGATTATTAGTTCCTTTGTCTCACTGGCCACCATCTATTTCATTTTCTTAACATTAACAAAATTCCCCTTTCTTTCCACTTTGGTCACTTAGGCAGCAGTCATGTTCACTTGAATTGCCTTAAATAAACCTTGATATCCAATACATGTGCCTTATTTTAGCCATAAAGTGAATCGTAGCTTTGTCTGTATGTTTTGTGGCTGGGATGATGTAAGTAGAAAAAGTGAGGCCATTTGTAAATTTCTAGTTGGAATGTACCTGATCCAGAGGATGTCAAAGCCGAAAAGAACCTTAGAAGTCCCAAAAATGAGGAGCACAAGGGTCAGCAAAGAATGCCAACCCGCCCGGGCTCAGCCAATCATGGAGAGACAAAGCTGAGCTCAAAAGCCTGGCTTTCTGATGCCCGGAGTAAGCTCAAACCGGAGTCATTTTCACTGACCACGTTGCAAAAGTTGCAACTCACCTTCTGCTATAATCAGTCTGTAATCTGGAAGCAAGCCAGATCATCATGGTTAATCATTTCCCTTCCGCTTTGTTTGTGTAGCCCTCTAAACCTATCAACTGCAGCTTTCCAGGGAGTCCTGTGACTCAGCGGATATAGCACAGATGAAAAACTGCGTGCTCAGTGAAGTAATGAAAACTGTCTCACTGTTGTGTGACATTATGCGTCATGAATTCTAACCCTGAACTGTACTCTTTTACATTCTGGATAGCTATCACAGGTGACCCTTATTGTTCTTCTGACGTTACTATTTTTATGTGATTTTAATATTTTTCCCACATAAAAAGTGAAAACATGCCTACCTTTCATTCCCGAGTGGTTAATCCCTCTGACACAGGAAGGTAGTGACCTTTCCATGAGTGATGGTCTCCCAAATGTAATCTGGGTGATGACCACCCATTTGAGGGACGGATGCCATTTGTCAAAAAGAAATTAGGCTGAGGTAGGGTCAGGAGGGGCTCAGCTGAGACCCATGGCTTTCATGAGAAAATTCACATATTGTTTTACCAACAGTGGGTCAGGAGTGTGGTGGATCTAGACAGAGGTGTGTGGTCCCCCAAAGCTCAGCCAGGTGTTTAGAGTCATGTGCCCCAGACTGTGGGGACAACATCATCACTACACACCATGGCAGCAGAAGGGGATGGGCCCAATAGTCCTATGTTCTTTGTGAGTGGGGGTAGACACCAACACCGATGCACCTTTGATATCTGAGGTGGTCAACTTGTTCTGGCCATTGGTTTGGGGTTATGTCCTGAAATCAGGTGGACCACACTCTAAAGTGAAGAGACACTTGTCCTTCAAAACTGGGCACTAAAATGTGTGTCTCAGGAGAACTGGGCTGGGTCTTGCGGCTCGTAGTCAGATTGTGTCTCAGTGTAATAGCTGTACCATGGAGGTCCCCAGTACAAAATCAACTGTTCCGCCTTTGAACTTTGAACCTTGGCAGTGTCTACTTGAGTCATCTGGGTTACAAGACTCACAATGGACCTATCCTGGGCAGTGATACAGAGACAGCTAGCTGTTCCACCAAAAGTTGTACCCTTCCCCTTGTATAGTGTGGAATTGGCATTGATACACAAGTGTTTGGCCAGGGACTACGTTTCCCAGCTACCCTTGTATTCTTGAATGGCCATGTAGCTAGTTCCCTCATCTGCTGAATGAGAGATAAAGACATACAAACATACATGTCTGCCTTCTCTGTGTTTACTTTTTCCCTTTCCTTTAGACTGGAAACTAAGGACACCAAAGCTTAGCAGTCTGCAACATCTAGGAACTCATTTGAGATGCATATTCTTAGGCACCCCCAAGACTCTGGGGCTTGGACCCAGTGCTCTATTTCAACAAGCCCTCCAGAGGAGACCCACACTCCCTAAGGTTTGTCATTATGTGATGGAAGAGCCATAGGATTAAAAAAAGAGCCCTGAGATCCTGAGTCATCACATGGAGAAGACCCATCCACCCACCAACACACACCAAAATGAGCTCCATCACACCACTGTATGAATTAGAAATGAATTGTGGCTGTGTTAAGCCATTGAGATTTGACAGCTTACTTGTTACAGCAGGTACTATTGCATTAATACAGGAGGGAGGACCAACTCCATGCCAAATACAATGAGAATGTGGGGGAAAGGTGCTGAACATCACTGGATTCTTAACACTTAAGAGGGGGTACAGAAGTGTCTTCATGCATCCTATGATTAGTAGTGGTGGCACCAGGTATAGAGGATCAGGGTCTAGAGACCACAAGTAAAGGATGATGCTACTCAAAACTGCAGACCTCAAAGATCACCAGGAAGAGTAGGAGACATGGCTGGTATTGAACAACTGTTTCTCTTCTGCCATCTCACATAGATGGTTGCCATAGGAAACGTGACAGAGACCAACGGCTAACTGCCAATTGTTGGCCAACTATCTAACTATATAGCCACTGTTGTAAGACAAGGTCTAGGGTCTTTCCAACACCCATGATCCTACCAGTACCTGGATGTGAAGTAGCTACTATCATGCTACTGATTTTGCTAGATTCACTATAGAATATCTGCAAAGAGGTGAGTCTGGTAGGAAGGATTCTAAGACACCACCCCAGCCCAGCAAAGCTCACCCTTGTATGATCCCTTCTCCCTAGAATATGGGAGGAACCTGTGAATATGAAATACATGATATGGCAACAATGAGGTCAGCCTGGGTGGAACTGACCAAATCCAGTGAGCTCTTTTAAAGCAGGGAAGGAGGGAAGAAGGGAGGAAAAAAATAGAATCCCAGTCTCATAACCCCAACAAACTGACTCCTGCCAGCCCCCAGGAGCTTGGGAGAGAACCCCAAGCCTCCAATGAGAATCAGAGCCTCTGCCAACACCTTGATGCCAGGCTTGTGAGGCTTTGAACAGAAAACCCTGGCACCCAATGCCAGGACGACAAACTCACAGAACTGTGAGATACAGTCACACATCACTTAGCAATGGGGACACGATCTGAGAAATGCATTGTTAGGCAGTTTCATCATTGTGTAAACATCATAAAGTACATTTACACAGCCTAAGATGGCTACAATGTCACTAGGTAATCTTATGGGACCACCACTGAATATGTTGTTATTGACCAAAATATCAATATGCAGCTCATGACTGTAATAAACGAGGCATTTTAAGCTTCTAAGTTTGTGGCAATTTGTTATGCAGCAACAGACAGGTAAAACATAGAGGTGCCATGAGTCTGCCAGCGGAGCAAACAGGGTCCATGCTTGGCACAGACACCCTCAGCTCCTCTGATGGCTTCCGTGTGCCCTTCCCCATCTGCTGTGTGCTTAGTTCAAACAGCCTACACCTGCAAGTCTCTTTAGCCAGCTGGCCTGAGCCTTCTAGAGCTGCTTTCCTGAGCTTGTGCAGGGCTGCAGTTGCCTGGGAGTTTATGCTCCCCTAAGGAGACACTTAGTGAAAGACCAACTGGTATGAGAGCAGAAAGCCCAGCTTCTCGGCCTCACGTTGGGACAGACTCAGGGGTATGACTCATGGTGCACAGCTCCCCTGTGCGGTGGGGCTGAGGCTGAGACTTGGCCCGAGATGCCACCTCCCTCCCTCACCCTGCTTTTCCCACTCCCTTAGGAGCCCTTCCTTAATCAATCCTTCACACGTGAAACCTCACTTCCCCCTCTTCTCCTGAAGAATCCCCTGTATCAGTCCAGTCTTTGCTGCTGTAAGAAAATACTTGAAGCTGGATACTTATAGAGAAAGGAAGTTTATTTAGCTCATGGGTTTGGAGGCTGAAAGTCCAAAATCAGGTGGCTCTATCTGTTTGACTGCATCGAGCCACTGCAGAAGAACAGGAAGAGAAATGACCACATATGGGCAGAAGTGGCTGCACACATCATGTGGCCCTGTTTTATAACCCACTCTCATGGAAACTAACCAGGGGCCCACAAGAACTACAGTAAGCTCTTCCAAGGAGGAGAGCCTCCAGTGACCTAATTACCTGTCACTAAGCCCCACCTCTGAAAGGTCCCAGTACCTCTCAACACTGTCACACCAGGCACCCGTCTGCCAGCCCATGAACCCTTGGAGGCCAGACCACGTGCAAACCATAGCAACTCCTGGAGGCCCCGCCTCTGAGGACCATCCTTAAAGGTTAGATTTCCACATATGTATGACAAAAATATTCACACTGTAGCAGTTGGAAAGCCCCCAAATGTTCAAGCTTCATACCCCACTCCAGCCCTCAACCCCACACAGCATTTTAAATTCATGCCAAAATGGGTGGTTTTAATGAAGATGCCGAATTCCAAGCCCAACGCCATGAGTCCTGACTGAAAGTTCCATTCAAGCCACTTGAGCTTCACTCAGCTGACACCAAGAAACCTCTTGCTTACACCATACACACAACACAAAACACAAACACAGGATGCATACAACACACATAAGCACAATGCACACAGACAACACGCATGCAATACAAACATGGAATGTACACAACACACAATCATACAGACATGATGCACAAAATATAGACAACATAAGACGTGACACAAATCACCCGTTACAGTAAAGACACATGTGACGTACATAATGCACACAGACATAACACACAAAGAATTTACAGCACACGCATGACACAGGCAACTCACAAAACAAATACATCACACACACGTACGCACACACACATCATCTCTTTTTCCCCAGTCCTTATCCACTGGGCAGGAGGCAACATCTGATTTGGGCATGGTGCCAGCTGTGACCTCCTCATCAGTGCCAAGCTGAAGAGAAGGTTGTTCCAACTCATTTCCACCAGGCCTTCTAAGCCACTTTCTCCTTCCTCCTCATGCCTTAGTATTAATTAGCCCGAGGATTTAAATCTAACACATTAGGCAAAAACAATTCTAAACGCTTTTGGAGAAACAAATTCCAAATTAGCCATAGCTGAACGTGCATCTCTTTGAAGGCCAGGCAGCATGAGCACCGTCAGTATAAAACACAGAAGCGAAACACCCTAGCAGCAAAGGCCCAGATCAGGGGGTGGGTGGCTGCCCGGTCCACAGCTAGGCCTTGGCAGAGGCTGAAAGTTCTTGAGCCACAGGAGGGTAGGAAGGAAAAGAGAAGTTCGCAACTGGGTCACAGATGCCTGAGGGAAAGCAATCCCTCCCCTTCCACTTCCCTCTCCCTTGTCTCTGGAATGGTCCTGCTATAAGGCCGCAGAGAGCAGTCCTCCTAAAACACACGGGCCGGCCCCAAGTGGCCCTCTTCCTGCACCTGCCTGTCCTCTTACGAATGGTCCCTGGGCTGTGGTACTGGGGTGGACCACCTGGGCACTGAATGCCTCACACCGGTTTCTGGTGGGTTCACGAAGTGCTGTCTTTTCTCCTCCGTAAGACTTTAAATTCCTTAAATGCAGAAATGTGTCTCTTTTGTGGTTAGAGATACCAGGCTTCCAAATATGTTTTGTACATAGTTACCTGGCTGGTTTTCTCACTTGGGCTTTGGTCAGGGAAGCATAACCACTCTGGGAGCTGTCACTGAGACTGGCCCTGATGCACTGGAGCGAGGCACTGTGACGGTCTGCTAGAAGCCACCACTTCTGTGCCTGGTGAGGAAGGAGGTCTGGACTTGAGGCACAGGGGGCCGAGGACAACTGAACACATCAGGACACATAGGGATGTGCACTGACCTTGCACCACCTCCAACCTCAAAGACAGGCAACCTGCAGGCTAGACCAGTGTCCTCCACCACATGGCAGCACACATGCCAGTCCTGGACTCCAAGAGCCAAGAGGTAGGCCTGATGGGCATGGGTGGGCCTGCCCAGAGTGCCTGGCTGCCACTCCCAACCAACAAGGTGAGCCCACAGGTCAGTGATGACAGGTGTGAGCCACAAAGGCACTGTCAGACCTCCTACCAACTGTCAGAGCCAAGGAATGGCTGCTCTTTCACTCTCCACTTCCGAACACATGCCAGTTTCTCATCCAGCCAACCTAACTCCCAACCCAGAAGCATACCAGGGAAGACAGTTCTGAGTAACCTAAATCAGTCCAGTTAGGTGGACACAGCACAGAGCTACCTAAATGGGATAATCACTTTTCCACCTATCCAACACCACCCAGTCACTCTCAGTTGCTCCAGATAGTAAATAACCTGGACTGCCAGTGTATCAATCAACTACTGCCGTGTAACAATCTCCAAATCATAGCAGCACCAACCAATGTGTTTGTGTGTATATGTTACAGGGCTGGCTGAGGGTCAGCTGGGTGTGGTTCCATAAGGCTCTCATCCTCCTCCTGGGGCACCTCTTCCCACAGCAAGGACAGAAACTCAAGAGAATGAGTAGAAACTCATGCAATTGCTTAAGGCCCTCTCTCTAAACCAGAACTTTAGACCAAGCAAGTCACATGGCCAAGCCCAGTCAGGAGTGAGAATATATGCTCCCCCATGGTGAAATCATAGCAAGAATGTATGTGTAGGGAGGGTCTGGGGCCAATGACTCAGTGTACCACAAGGGAAAAATTCCCTCCACTTGGCTGGGTCTCCTCTGACACTGTTATTCTGTTATTCAACTTTGACCACTTAGTTGTTGAAGCTTGGCCTACTTCTGTCTCTCTTTTACCCCTATCCTGTGACTCTCCCTTCCAAATCGTGTCTGGTAATCATAGGAAGGGAAAAAATTGTTTGTCTGTTTGTTTGTTTATTTGTTTTGAGACAGGATCTTACTATGCAGTTCAGGCTAGATTTAAACTCACTATATAGCCCAAGCTGGCCTCAAACTTGTGATGATCCTCCTGCCTCAGCCTCTCGAGTGCTAGGATTACAGGTGCATGCCACCACACTTGATTTTAAAAAAAGTATTTTTCTTTCCTGTCATTCCATATCTGAGACAAAACCCATGTGAGGCCACATGCAATTCTGTGACAGATATGACTGAAATAAGGAAAAGAAAGCTTAGTTTTGAAATGAAATTAGATAAAGAATCAATGCCATCAATTTCTAATAACCCTTGAAATTGTCTAGAAGTACCATCCCTAATCACTGCAAGGTCTCCATGTGCCTCCTCAGACCTAGCTAATTAATACATTTTCCTTCAAGCCCACGATAGAGCTAAAAGAAACTTTCTCCATTTAAAGTTGCATTCATCTCTGAGGACTACGGTTGCTTACTACTGGGATTGTCTCCCCAGCCACTTTTGAGGAGGGACAGAGTAAGTCCACAAAAGGCGCTTAAGTGCAATGCCAGGCACAAAGCATGATCTCACCACCATTAATCCCTGTCAGCCATGATCACAGTCCTTGCCTCTCAGGCATGATCCTGTGCATAACTACTGCTGTGTAACAAACAAGCCCAAAAAATGAGCCACTGTATTAAGCTCACAGATTTCATGGTCAGGGATTCAGATAGGGGGCAGCAGGAGTAGCTTCTCTCTGGTTCTCAATGTCTGAGGTCTCAGCTCAAAAGGGTCTAATGGTGAAGAATAATTTTGATGACTGTGGACTCACAGGAGGCCACTGTCCCTCTCCCTCTCTCTCCCCAGATCTCTCCACATGGCCTCTTCAGCATGGTGGCCTCTGGTTTTCCAGGCTTCTTACATGGCAGCTGAGGCCTCCAAGAATCAGCGTTCTAGCCAGCAAGGCAGAAGCCATCAATCTCTAATAACCCTTGAAATTACCTCTGAATTCACATTATGTCCCTCTGCCTTCGTGTGAACTGAAGCTGCCACAGGCCCACTGGGTCTCAAAAGTGAAGAGAAACAGAGCCTACCTGGCAACGGGAAAGATGTGAACGAATTCTCTGCCATGTTTTAAAGCCTCCACTCAGCTATTTCTGGTACCCCAACAGTTGAACAGGCTTTTGTGGGTTAACTGGGAACCTCAACACTTTTCTTAGCAGTGTTTCTATGGGAACTATGTGTTTGGTCCAGATAACAGACTTCCCAGTTAACTTTAGAACACAATTCATTCATAAGGTGGGACTTGCTGGATTCTCATTTCCCCCCAAAACATCTGACACAGTGACCACAGCTCCCACTATTATGTGTTAATTAGCAGTGTGTGGGGAATACTTCCTATGCACCAGGCTGCATGCTATGCACTCTGCAGTGGTGTATCATTGATCCTCCCAACCACCCTAGAGATGCTATGGTTATTTCAATTTACAGATGGGGAAAGTAAGGCTTAGAGAAGGAAAATGACAAACCAGTGGTCACGCAGCCAGAACTGTGACACAGATTTTGAAAGCAGGACTGATACCAAAGCCCATGCTTTACAGCCAGCATGCACTGACTGTAAATAGTGTTTGGGGAAATGAAAACCTCTGGAGATTTGTGGAGTCCGAAGGGCTTTCTCTGGAAAACTCGTAGGTAGAGCCAAACAGCGGCCCCCATAGGTGATCTGTTCTTGTGTCAGCAGGTCATGGGACAATAAAGGGACTGCCATTCTTCCTGGGTGGATCTGGGTCACGCAGTCCTTTTACGTGGCGATAGCTAATTTGTGTCCTCTAGCCATCCCTGCCTTGAGCTCCCAGCTTTCTGCCCCCACCAGAGCCACCCTTCCTTAACCAGAGCCAGTGCAGCCACACTCAGCTTTTTGTCCCCAGGCGTGGATGGGTAATGAAGGGATGTTTTTGTCCCTGGCTGTACAATGCCACTCGTGTAGGGGTGGTGCTGAGGTGGTGCAAGGGTGGGCGGAGGGAGGCAAACACAACCCCCATTCTCTGGGGCTGGTTAACAGACAGTCACTGCACACACAGCGGGAGGCAGGCCCGGGCTGCGGGCCTTGGGCCTTGGGCTGCTGGAGAGGAAAAGAGGTCGCTGCTCTGGTGGGCCTTCCCCAGAGATTTCACAGTCAAGTGTCTGTGTCACCAGCCCCAGCCACTCTCCCCCTGCTTCTTGTTTCCCAGCATCCCTCCTCCACCCCCATCCTGCAGTTGGGAATAAGAAAACCCCCTTGTCTGGGGTCTTTGCAATAATGATGAAAGCCTTTTTTTTTCCTTTTTAAGAATTCATCTTTGCGTTCCAGAGGGGGCATTTATCACCCCGTGCCCAGGCTGCAGACGTCTCCCTCCTTCAGATCCTCCTGCCCAGAAAGGCGTCCTTGTCAGACACATGAAACCAGCCCCTCTGGACATCTGGACAAGGCACAGCCCTTTGGCTGAGCACGAGGCTCTCCTGAATGCCGCAGTCAAAGCACAGCCCTTGTTCCCGGTCCAAACAGCCCAACTAAATGCATGCAGCTGGGCAGTATGGGGGCAGCAGGCAAGAGGGGAGCCAGGCCCTCTTGGCTGGCTGCCCCAGGTACCTCCACAGGACAACTGGAAAGCAAGTCTGCTTGCAGAAGAAGCTCCTGGGACTGCCTTAGTAACACCCTTCCACTAATAGTTAAGACGGTTCCATCGGTAACTGACAGCGGGTAACTGTTGCTTTTGTCTGCAAAGCACCTCATCTCCTACTGAAAGAACCTCTCTTTCCCGTGGGCAGCCAAATGTATTAAATGGTCTGAGCCTTCTACCACAACCATCAGCATTCCCATCCACAAGACTCTGTGACTCCACCCTGGCCAGCCCATCAGTGTACTCCAATACCCAGGCACACTCATTGGGCATCTGACAATAGCTTTGGCCAATCAGAACCCTCCTTGGGACTTTTCTCTTAGAGATAAGGCTTCTGCTTCCACCAGCGTAGGATGAGGCTGGCAGCTCCCAGCAGCCATCTTGCTCACCATGTGGCTTATGGCTGGCTAAGAAAATGGAATGATGAGCCCTAAGTTATAGTTTGAGCCCCTAGGTCCTCCTATCTCAGAAGCCATTTGTGGACATTTGAGGTCCCTATACCAATTCTTTTTACTCTAGCTGACTTGAGTTTCTGTCACTTGCATCCTAAAAAGATTGACCCACTGTTCCTCTTCAACCAAATATAAAGTCCTCAGCCTGTTGTTTGAGGCTTTCTGTGAAGTAGCCACAGCACAGCCATCTCAGGTCCCCGTGGGCAGCTAAGCCCCACCTTGTCCCTGTTCCCAAAGTATCAACCTCAGCCCAACCTTCCAAGAGTAGCTGTGTCTCTAATCAAGTGACTCTGGAAGGAAATGCAACTCCAGGATCTCCAGCTAGCTATGGCCCAGCTATACCCTGAGACGAACCCACTGCCCTCGCACTTTGTCCTGTGGCCTGGGCAAAGATCTGCACTAGTAGTGGCAGGCAGTCCGTCTCTGGGCACACAGCTCCCAACAAATCGATCCAAACCTGCTTGCAGCCCCATGCTCTGGTGCCCCGATGACAGTGGCAGTACATGAGGGTATCCTAGGACTGTCTGGGGCCTTGCTGCTCTCGGGAACCCCACTTTGGGGAGAGGGATGTTCCCAGTCCTTCCACAGGAAAGAGCTGCAGCTGACTTCTGGTGCTGAGTACCCAGCTTCCCAGTATTTCTCCCTGAACCTCCCTTCCCAATCTCTGCCCTCTCTGCCAGCTCTCCTGTCCAGTGAGCACACACCTGTGCACATGTATGTGTGTGTATGAGTGTGTTAAGTGTACACCTTGTGTGTACATGAGCATGTGAGGAACCCTGCATAAAATCAGCTATAGTGGTACATTTCACTCGCCTCTTCCCCCTCCAGGTCCTTCCCCAAGCCCACCTTTTCTAATGCTTCTCCCCTAATGGCCACACTTAACAAAAACACTACTTTTTGCCAGACTCCTGACCTGCAGTGTTTATTAGTAGGTGCTGTCACCCCCATTTTACAGAAAAGGAAATGAAACCCACCTCCATCATAGTCCCATGCAGAAAAAGCTGCCTTAGTGTGGCCCTTTGGAGCCATTCTGAAAGTGGTTTCACTTTTCGTTCTTACCTGGATTAGAAGCTGCCAAGTCCAGAGACTCTGTTTTTCTCTGTCCTCTAGCCCTGTCTCTCTCCAGTGCTGGCATTATTTGGGCACTCAATCAATGCTGATTCAATTGAATACCAGAAGATGCACAGGACAAAGCCAGGTGGCCAGGAGGGCAGCAAACCTTTTGAAAATAGCTGGCTGTGGGACATGTGCTTATCCTAAAAGGAATAATAATAATATCTACTTCATTGGTTTATTTTCAAGGTCACTTGCAAAAAATAATGTAGAGTACACGGCACAGGGCTGGTGCACAGTATGTGCTCAATAAATATTAGATAAGATTATTGTTGTTTATTATTCCCATCCACTGGTCCAAGCTTGATGTAAGCTTTTTAATTCCCTTTACTGCAAGATATCTCTGCCAATGGCTTCATTTGGTGTGGAAAACAAGCAAGATGACAGATCTGCACAACCCAGCGACTCTCGCCCAGATCTCATAGCAGGATCTGAATTGCTTTTAAGGTCCCTCAGAAATGTACTGTTCTACTGAGGCTGGGGTGGGGGGACTGTGGAGTGAGTCATTCAGTGTCTTACTCAGGAGCAGTCTTGCACACTGGGGTAAAGGTCGCTGTGATGTGGCCCACGTGACTGAGCCTGTGCCCGGTAAAAGTCTGTGTCCAGGATCTGCTATTGGACTTATTCTTGCTTCCTGCAGGTCACCAAGCACGGAGCTGCCACGTGCCTGAATGCCAAAATCATTTAATGATTTAAAAAGATCGAGATCAATGGCTTCAGCAATTTCTGGGAAGTGGTAACTCAGCGAGCTGTGGAAGGTTCTCAATTTGCTGTCTCCGGCCTGGCCCTGTGGCAGGATTTATGCTGAATGGGCTCCACGAGGCAAATATATCCTGGGATCGGGCCCCATCCAATCACCCCGCCCAGGAAGAGCTGGCATACTGACATCACCCTCACAGCTGCCAAGTCCCCCTTGCTCTGAGGGGCACTCTCTCATTTCACATTAATTAGAAGGCCATTTTCCAAGCATTTCCATCCCATAATGAAGGGCTTTCTACAGTGGCTCAGTGAAACATTAAAATATCTGACTTGGAATCTTAAAAGAAAAAAAAAAAACCATCCTGCCTGCTTAGTCTGTATATTGTCTAACCTTTCCCACTCCATCGGGGAAAATGAGTTCAGCTTGTCTCTGATGCTGGTGCAGGAGGAGGAGTGCAGTAGGGGAAAAGGGCCACCCCACTGCCATGGAACACTGACCACTGTACTGTCTTCTTCCCCTCACATGTGCTTCTGATGGGGACTTAGAAGAATGGGAGAAAGGAAAAGATGGAGAGAACCTGGAACACAGGATGTGTTCATAGGTGGAACAGTCCACCTATGATAGACGGCCATGTTCGTGGCTCCTGGCGCACTACCCCTCCCAGTATTCACCTCTTTGTGTAGTCCTCCTCCATACTGACTCTGGGCCTGCTCATGTGACTTGCTTTGACCAAGGGGGCCTTGGCCAGGCTGGGTAGGCACATGCATATTGTTCTCTTGGAATGCTTACCCTTGGGATCCAGCCACCATGCCAAGCAGCCCCAGCTAGCCATGTGGAAAGGCCATGTGCAGATATCTTATGGAAGGCCCCAGCCTTCCAGGCATTCCTGCCAAAGAGCCAGACATGTGAATAAAGTGACTGCAGTCACAAGAGCTAACCCAAGCAAGACCAGCAGGAGATCCACCCAGCTGAGCCCTAATCAAGCCACAGAATCATGAAAAATGATAACATCATCTTTCTTGAAGCCAAGTTCTGTTACGCAGCAATGAAGAATCAAGGTATTCCATTATTTCCCAGTAGCTCCAAGGTCAATGTCACATTTCCTGGTGTCCTCCATGAAAGTTACCCATATCTGCTGACCTACTGGAGGCTTCCACTGTCACCTTTTTCCTACTCCGCAGTCAGTTGGGTTTCTGCTAAACCATGGCATCTACATTTCTCATGCGCTAAATCGTGATTATCAAATGTCTCACTCAGTCATGTACCTTTACTGTGGTAATAAACCAGGGCTCCGGGGTTAAAAGGATATAGAATAAAATCTCTTTTGATCCACCCTGGGTGGCAAAAGGTGTGTTTGTGTAAGGCTCAGTGTGGATCCTGAGAAGTGAAGTTCAAATTACCAATGATTCTAAATTTTGCAAACATATACACATATATAGGGAATATGTATTACACAATTTCTTGGTTTATGCTATATCACAAACTGAGTATTGAAAGGCTGTTTTACTATGTAAAAGTCCTTGCTATAATGAATTAATAAGGATGCTGTGCAATCAACATATTAATTGTATGTAAATGGTGTTTTTTAAATGCTTTAAAACAATTTATTCCCCTGAGCATTTTAAATAGGCCCCCTGGAAAGTTGTTTATGTAGTCATTTGCTTGGCGAACTTCTCTCTCCATGCGGGTTCCTTTTACCCACAAATGAATGGGAGGAAACCCTGCTGCCCCCTTCCTCCTTGTTTCTAGGACCCAGGAGCCAGCGTCCTGAGGGTAGTGGCCCAGGATCTGCCCATGTGGTTCTCAAATCTGATTGCTTGTTCTTTGTCTCCGATGTGTCTTGTCCTTTCTCTCAATTAATGTCTATCCTGTGTGGGGTCTGCATAACATTAAAACATCGGTAACTATCAGAGACGGAAAAGAATCAATCAGCCCACTAACAACTGCTCATGTCCCCATCTTGGTAGAAGGAGAAAATTGCTCCTGCCAGACATCCCATACGTTCCCAAGACAACCATCAACATTCAAATGCCACAGTCACTCTGTACGTTCCCATCAACTAAAACAGTAAACTAGGAATAATATAGCACCAAAACAAGAGATTTGGTAAAGAAAATGCATGTATTTAAGACACAGAAAGATGGCCAAGCATGGTGGCACATGCCTGTAACCTCAGCACTCAGGAGGTTGAGGTAGGAGGATTACAAGTTCGAGCCCAGTCCGGGTAATTTAGCAAGACCCTGTCTCAAAATAAAAAATAAAAAGAATTGGGAATGTACCTCAGTGTGAAAGCTTTGGGTTCAATCCTCAGTCTCTCTCTCTCTCTCTCTCTCTCTCTCTCTCTCTCTCTCTCTCACACACACACACACACACACACACACACACACACACACCATGGAAAGAGCCACTTTTCTGTTTTATTTTCAGCTGGGTGTCAAACAAACTAACCTGATTTCCAAATTAACCCAACCTCCCCAGGGACTTTGGTTAAGCAAGACTTCCCATAAGGCCTGGTGTAAGGCAGCCCTGTTGTCCATCTCCCTACAAGCCCTCCTGGAAGTATACTACTGTTTTGTCCCTTGAGGTACATTTGAGCTGAGTAGAGGAAGGGCGCAGGGTTCCCTTTTTTGAAGAATGTTTAGAATTCAGTGCCTCTCACCTGGATGTTTCAGAGTGGTCTCCAGGAAGTTGCCCTAAATCTTTC
Source organism: Chinchilla lanigera (assembly GCF_000276665.1). Lineage (NCBI taxonomy): Eukaryota > Metazoa > Chordata > Mammalia > Rodentia > Chinchillidae > Chinchilla > Chinchilla lanigera. Next base: position 1,102,215 of record NW_004955566.1, read on the forward strand.
TTTTCCCCACTAATATACCTCGAGTTGACTGTGCTGATTTTCCTCGGGTTCCCAAGAAGCAGGAGCATGAAGCTTGAGAGAGCCTTTAATAAAGCCACTGCACATCATGACCTGGGGCACACATCCCAACTGCAGCTGCCTTGGCAACAAGGGTGACATTTGCAATATCTCGGCCAGGAGTAGCTCGAAGGAGAGTGGAGATGGAAATGCAGCATTCCTATGGGCTGTCCTTGCACACTCCGGGGTAAGTACAAGACACTTGTCACCTGTTGCTGGGGCCGAACTCAGATTGATGAGGTTCATAAAGGCGTCAGGTCACTTGGTTTGAGCCGTGGCAGTAGGCCTGCTTCCAAGCCTGGACCTTGGATGGGTCAAGCAGCAGTTTGCTCTAAAGGTGTACTTTTCCTGGCCTCCTCTGGACTGCAGGGAATCACAGCCCCTCGCTCCTTGGCCCTCAGTCTTGTACTTGGCCAATGGGAGGCACTGGCAGATTAAGGATAGGAGAGGAGGAGAGACTTTGGTATTTCTTCCCTTCTGCTTTTTTCTGTGACCTGCCCAGCACTGGCAGTGGCCTTTTGTGGCTCTGCCTCAGCCCAGATGGTCCCTTCCTTCACAGCCCCACATGGCAGATGGACCTGGTTTCTGGCTCCAGGAATATTCTCTCTTCCTTTAGCCCTCCCACCCTCAGGTGGCAGCAACTTTCTGCTAGTAGGACACTCTGGATCACCTCGCCTATGTGGCTTCTCAGCGCTTCCACCACCTGTGTGACCAGCTCCCTCTATTCCATCCTCTCTGCTGAAAGACCTAGTGTGGTGTCCATAGCAGCCATCACTGCTCTCACCCTTACCTAACTGAACCAAAACTGTGTCTGATTTTTCCCACAGCCAAAGTTCTTGCATTGAGTTCAGGCGCCAAGGACAAACGATCCACAGGGAAGTGTGGCCAGCTTTGTACTGCAAAGCTCAGGAAACCTAAGGAGTACAGGTGGATGTGGGACGGTGACAAGAGCCAGATGCTGCTGTCAATATAGTCACTCACAGTTGGCCATAGCCGTGCCCTGAACAGCAGTGTGGAAACAGCTCCAGATTTCCCAAGGTACCTTGTCCACAGAGCTGAGGACCAGGTTGGTGCATTCTGCCCTTCTGTGAGATTCCAATCTCAGCTCCCCAGCCTCTCCACCCAAGGCCCTCCCAGACAAATGGCAGCATCTGTGCCTTCCAGCTGGGCAGGCTGGTATGCCATTCCTTCCATCTTGGCAGCCACTCTTCCCTTGCTACCCTGTGCCCAGGGCACAGGATTTGCAACACTTAAGATCTAAAGAACATTTGCAAACTGGAACACAGGGAAAGCCAAAGTTTCGTAAGAAAACAATGAAATCATGGCAGAGTCATTTGGAGTCTCTACATAGGGGCATTGGAGAGCGCAGTGTCTCAAGTTCATCAACAGGTTACCAACTGGCCACCTAATGCATTTTGTAAAAGCCAGTTGCTTCAGCTCCCCACTGCCCAATCGGAAGGGAAGCAGGCTTGAGCAAGGTCCTGAAGCCCCTCTGCTGCACCTGCTAGCAACCTTTTCACTTTGGAGTGGAGGAGGGAGGGTGCAGCGTGGAAGAGGGGTATTTGGGGAGTCAGCTGGCTGCTGCCCAAGGAGCACAGAGGGATTTTGATATTTTACCACGAGCTAAGACCTTGCTGGAGCAGGTGAGCTGTGTATGACCCGAGACAGGGCCTCCTGGTGGGAAGCCACGGGGACAGATGGTTGCTGGCTAATTCATTCTCCAGGCGCCCGGGGAGTGCCTGAGAGAGAGGGAGAGAGAGGAAGAGGAAGAGAGAGAGAGAGAGAGAGAGAGAGAGAGAGAGAGGGAGAGAGAGAGAGAGAGGCCCCTGCTGAACAGACACTGCAGAGGCATGGCCTGGCTCGTGGAGATGTCTTCCCCACAGGGAGGACAGAATGATTTGCGCCAGCAGGCTTGCTCTCTCCCTGGCCCCATGCCTGGTCTCTGAGGTGAATTTGTGAGCAGAGGGAGGAGGCCTAGGGCCCCACTGGCTATTCTGTGCAAAGCTAAGTAGCCTGGGGGGCTGGGAAGAAGACCTTGACCTCAGGAGCCCTAAACCGTGGCTGACAGCAGACAGCAAGGGGGCCCCTTGGGAATGGCACTTTATTGAGGGACATTTGTCTTCATTTGGAGCAGTCTACATCTCATCCCAGAGGCATGCCCTGAGGTGTGAGTCTCCCTGACCCCTACCCAGACTGTCCCTGCACCGCACTGTCCCCGAGCTGCATGGAAGGGGAAGCTGCCTCTTAAAGCTCCTCAGAGCCAGGGACACAGATGTCAGCGAAGAATAACAGGAAAGTCCCTGTGGCATCCAGAATGCTCCCGGGAACCTCCCCCCAGGAAAAGAGACCCTGGGCAGGGGCACACACCTCACAAGCTTGGCCCCCAAAACCCAAATCCTCCTAGGCCAATAAGTCTGGAAATTCAAAACTTATATTCAGCATAAAAATCCTAGATTCAGCTAATAAAAAAATATGTTCCTCTGGTTTTCAGGATACAAACTGAAGAAGTGAATCTCCTGGAAATCCTCCTGGCTGGTCGGGAGGCACCATTCTCTCGCATGGAATCAGACTCTGGCGGGAAGGACTCTGCAAAGGCGCTGTAGTATCTGAAAATATCAATGCGCAAGATTTAGGTGGGTTTTTGTTGTTGCTGTTGTGTTTCGGGGAAAAGTCTGTATTTAAAACAGCCTAGATGCCGCCACTAATCTGCAGAGCTGTGAACCAATCATTTCACCTCTCTGTGCCTCATTTTCCAAATATTAAAATAAAAAAAAAAAGCCAGATTGCCTGATCATCAAAGGTGACGGGAGCATCAGAAGCGGAGAGGCCCCAAGTCGACTACAGGCCCACCTTTCTGACCCAGATTCCTAACTCGGTGGTGCCGGGGGCAACCTGGCAGGCCGCGGCTGGCTACCTGGGAGGAGGGGCGGCTGGCGCCGGGGGTGGGGGCAGCGAGGGACTGGATGCCCCCAGCTGCAGGCAGGTTGGGCGGGTCGTCGCGCTAAAACCCAGGGCCGAAGGGAGCCGGCCGCCGTGCTCGCCGGTCCCGCTCGCAGGATTCATTTCCATCTGGAGCGCGGGTGCCCCAGCCGCCCTTATCTCACCGCCGCGGCTCTGCAGGCGCGGGCGTCCCGGGCTCCCCTCCCCCTCCCCCTCCCCCTCCC